>NC_060149.1:111208748-111522008 GCF_021461385.2 Schistocerca piceifrons
TATTCCAAAGCAAAAATACTTTTAACAACAGTAACACTGGTCGGAATTTTTTAAATAAATATACGCTAAAAACTAATGTGGAGATACTTTCTTTACTACAACTAAATTCCTCAGCCCCAGTAGCATAGCTTTTACAATAATTCTGATGGACTTTGCACACTTTGAATCTAATTTCAACCACCCCAATAGCAAAGGTGTTTACAATAACAATTCTGATAACCGGTGAGCTATATATATATACCGGGTCATCAAACAGTCAGTATAAATTTGAAAACTGCATAAATCACGGAATAATGTAGATAGAGAGGTACAAATTGACACACATGCTTGGAATGACATGAGGTTTTATTAGAACCAACACAATACAAAAGTTCACAAAATGTCCGACAGATGGCGCTTCATCTGGTCAGAATAGCAATAATTAGCATAACAAAGTAAGAAAAAGCAAAGATGATGTTCTTCACAGAAAATGCTCAATATGTCCACCATCATCCCTCGCCAATAGCTGTAGTCGAGGAATAAAGTGGTGAACAGCACTGTAAAGCATGTCCGGAGTTATGGTGAGGCATTGGCGTCGGATGTTGCCTTTCAGCATCCCTAGAGATGTCGGTCGATCACGATACACTTGCGACTTCAGGTACCCCAAAGCCAGTAATCGCACGGACTGAGGTCTGGGGACCTGGGAGGCCAAGAATGACGAAAGTGGCGGCTGAGCACACGATCATCACCAAACGACGCGCGCAAGAGATCTTTCACGCGTCTAGCAATACTTTTTTTTTTGTTCTCATAAGACCCCATGTCATTTCAAGCATGCGTGTCAATTTTTACCTCTCTGTCTACATTATTCCGTGGTTTATTAAGTTTTCAAATTTATACTGACTTTTTGATCACCCGGTACATAGACTTAAAAACTACTCTGACTTGGATGGCTAGCGGCAGGAGAAAAATTTTAAAGCTATTGTGTTTACAAGACACACATGCATCATAGATATATGTATTTACAGGCTACACATACGTTGCATATGAACAAATAAATAAATATACAATTTTTTCGTGTTTATGCCTTTTTAATATTTTTTACGCTTTTTCCTTCTTTCACACAAATGGACTGCATATATATATTTTTTCTTTCGTTCCTTTTTTTATCCCTTCTTTTCCACACCTACTCTATATGTATGTATATACCCATGTACATAGTACACATAAATATTTACACCACACACACACACACACACACACACACACATATATATATATATATATATATATATATATATATATATATATATATACAACTACTTACACTGATAAAAGCGTGATACTACTACTCTACAGACTCTCTCTCTCTCTCTCTCTCTCTCACTCTCTCTCTCATTCTCTCACTCTCACTCAGGGTCCCCCACCCCTTCTCTCACTACAAGAGAGTAGTGTGAGTATGGGAGAGTTTCAATCCCGTCATCATGAATGACCCTTCTATCGTCATGAGGCGACAGGACGATTTTAGACTGCAGCACAGTGTACACCTCGTGTTCTCTCAATCGAATACTGTCTGCCATACCACATGCGGCAGTTGCGGTGCAGCACCGTGAACACCGCTGTACAGGCAACGCAAATTGTCTCCGATAGAGAGGGCTCTCGATGCCATACGACGCACACCCTTAGCCCGTCTCTGGGCAGCACCTTCCAATGTGCGACACGCATACATTTTTGAGCGTAAACCTACAAACTCCACAATCGGCAATCCATTTGACTTGTCCTTCATAAGACCGATAATCTTCTTGTTCTGTGGAATAATACCATTAGGATTATCGGCCGTGTATGAGGACGTGTTGAATTCATTACCGTGGTATCTCATTACTTCATATGGATCACAGTTCTTCACCCAATACATGAAGGAAGCTATCTGTATCCATATAAAGTAGTTTAAGATGTGTGAAATGCGTTTTCGCAAACTCATAATGAAATCGGTACATGATAAGTTTGGATAGCTCTAGTGTTCACATAAAGAGGTTTTGTAAAGTCTACTGCAGTCTTCGCCATCTGCTCAGCAACAAACTTCTTGTTGAATATGGTGACCTGCTTAAAATTTGGTCTGGCAATGCATTTTTTTACGCCATAATGCCCATCCCATTCGGTTCTAATCAAAATTTCACGTCGTTCCCTTAAATTCTCCGTTGTTTTACCGAAAGTTGAATTATTCATTAATTTGTAAAAATCTTTCTCAAAGTCACACATCGCAGAAGCTCTCTATCTCGAATTCAAATCAAATGGTTCAAATGGCTCCGAGCGCTATGGGACTTAACTTCTGAGGTCATCAGTCCCCTAGAACTTAGAACTACTTAAACCTAACTAACCTAAAGACATCACACACATCCACGCCCGAGGCAGGATTCGAACCTGCGACCGTAGCAGTCGCGCGGTTCCAGACTGTAGCGCCTAGAACCGCTCGGCCACCGCGGCCAGCGAATTCAAATCAATATACTCCCCAACCAGGGATACTGCTTCAAGGAGATAGCCTGGGTGATTCTAACCAGCTCCATGACCAAGCTGAGACACTGCTGGAGATTACGATAATGGGTATTGTGTCTCCACTTATCCCCCAGCGTTGTCATCAGCTTTGGCGTGGAGCCTCCTCGCAGAACCGGTTGCTCTGGACACAGCAGCAAATCAGTGTGCACATCATGCAAACTGATAGTGTACGTGAGTTCTGCCTCCACCACATACCCTGCATCAGAATCACCTGCCATACACCCCATGATTTTTCCACCTAATCCCTTGAATTCGTCTTCGGGCAGCCATCGAAACTCACCAAGAGGCAGTGATTGCTTCATGGCATCCCCGTATAGGTTATTTACATCCGGGTACATTATGTAACTCGAATCAAGGGACGCGCTGAACCTGTCACCCAACCGCAGGTTATTTGCCTTTGCACACCTATGGGCACATTGGCAGAGTCCCCCACGGATCCCTCGATCAAAGAAAACAAGCGTGTCAGCATCGGTCAATAATTCTATGCTGCACTTCGTTTTCTAGAGCATTGCATCCCCAGACAATCCAGGTGCCCTGTAAGAGAAGGCGGGATCCAGAGAATATGTTACTCCGGAATTTCTCGAAAACGTCCGCAACCAAGAGCACGTCTCTGTTCATGTAAAGCTGTATGTACTCTCCTAAAGTGGAGACGTTGAATTCCCGCCAGAGACTCACGGCATGCTCATACTATGCATCCATTATGGCATTGTCTGTAAGGTTGCTGGAGAATGCAATTATGTTGGGTAGCCTGGTTTCGTCGAGTTTCGCCATACTATCCACATACTCGTATGGGAAAACCCCCTTCCTAGTCACAAGTTGAAACTTTTCCTCATCAGGGAATGCAGCTCGAGTGATATGCATATCCTCCATAGGTAGAGTTTCAAAGAGTTTCTGGAGTGGCGCCTGCATAAAACGTAGCATACCAAAGAAACGGAGCGTAATTCCTGGCGTCGTTCGTTTGGAGAAAGAAACGTATTTCTCGACGCTCTCAGGTAGGAGAGTGACCTGACTTTTCTCCCAACCGAAATAAGCCAAGTGCTCAACTAAAAAGTGAGCGTCATACCCGCTTAAATTGTGAAAGAAAACGGGTATGTGCCTTGGTAGCTGTATTTCAAATTGCCCACATTGTGAGCTGCACCCCGGAACTTCCCCATAAGATGACAGTGGTCCCTACGAGGAGTTTCCGCTTTTCTGTCTAATGGCAGCCCTTAGATATGACAATCAACCGTGTTATTATACAGATCTTCATTCTCCTTCGATTTGGTCATGGGAACGTTGTCACTGTAAAGCTCATCAACTTCCTATGAAAGTTTTTCGAGCTCAGAGAGCAGCCAAACCATAGGATAATCCCCGACATAAGATATGTAGCGGTTAAGACTGGAATCATAGGACGATGAAATTTTGTATGCTGCCACATATGGTATGTGTTTTTCTGTAAAGGTGGTATGTGAGGCTGTAGGGTCACCTTCATAGCAGGTCAAAGGAGCGAGGAGGCATTCAAAGTCGACATACACTACAAACGGGCATCGCACCTGGTGGTGAGCAGTCTTAAACTTTATGAATTTGTTTTCCTCAGTAGGCATAACAACACGTACCGCGTCTCTGGAAGCGCAATCCACTAGATGCACCGCTAACAACTTGTCTGAGGAGAAATAATTCAGGCACATTAAGCAAATATGCTTTACACGATGATCAGTTGATAGTTATGAGGAAAGGAGTCGGGACATGTCTTTGATCCAAACATAGTGATGATTATTACCTTCAGAAAAGAGCAGCATATTTACATGTAGATCACGCTCAGTGGTAAATTCTTAGAAATGGAGGGGACCGATTACAGTATGGTTGTCTTCCTCACCTTACTTGTTTTTCTTCTCCAGACCATAAACATGTACCAATATTGCAGTATTCTGCACTTCAAATTAGGTATGTCTTGGATCTTGCCGGAGAAATCGATACCATTAAAGTTATAACACATATGAATGTCAAGATGTCAACCGTATTGATACGTGCGCTGCAGATTTTTAGTGTAATTTCTCTCACAAGCCAGGATTGGCCACGTAAAACAAGCCTGATCACTATTATTTTCGACATTAATGCATGTCCTCTTGTTATTTATATATTTAGCGAGCTTGATCCTCCATTTACCAGATCGCAGACATGTAATGGATGTCTAGGTCTAGTATTCTGCTGAATGGTTTGCTGACCCTCCGACCCCCATTTCGGAAAACCGGGCCCGTTAAGCACTCGAGGTGAATTTATGAAGCCACTCGGCGATTGACGGATTCCACGTTATCAAGCCATTTTCCCTCCAAAGATAATGAATAGTTGTCTCTTCAACACCAAAATCAACTTGGGGGGGGGGGGGGGAGGGGTGCGATAGTTCGATGCACTGCATTTAATGGCGGAATACAGAGGATCATTGACTACTTTGAGAAGCTCCATTTCCACAACAAGAACGCAAGCTCTTAGAAAACCAACAGGTTCTCGATCCTTGGGAACGAGATTCGCTCCTCAGAGGCATCTGCAATCACTGAGTATTCTAACTGCAGTATGGTATCACTGCACTGATGGCCTTTACTATCAGGTTAGGAGAGAGAACTGCCACTAGCCATAGGATCTTCTCTATTACTAATACTATAACTACAACCAGTCGATGGAGTTGGCGAGGTGGACAGGGGTATGCGCTGTACCTCACATGGTCGACAAGAATGTGACAGTGGAGGAGGGGGGGGGGGGGGTCACTGCAGAATCGGGCGTCTGCGAGCAGCCTGCTAGCTGCAGCCCTGACCTGTTAGCCTGAGGGAGGGCGGCCCACGGACGGCAAAGCGGTGCTGTGACGGCCGCGGCGGCGGCGGCGCCTTACCGCACGGCGATTCGTGGAGCTCTTGCCGGTGAAGCATGACGCACAGGGCCCCGTTTATATGTTACAGGCTTCGCCACCCCCGGTACACGAGCCATGGCGTATTGCAGGAACTGCTCCCCTGACGCAGCTGCTGTAGAATATTGAAAAAACATGAAGTTCGACGTTCTAGACATTGCCTGCAGTCGCTGCTGCTGCAAGGAAAGAAAGAATACAGATTATTTGTAGGCAGAATGAGTATGTATTACCTATTTCGCTCTAGCTCCCTGATATCTCCCTTATCTCCTCACAACGATGAAGGTCTGTCTTCACCTCCTCCACCCACCGTGGCATTTCACCTTCGCCTGAATTGGGGAAGACCCATCAATTCATATCCCCTATATCGCCTGCAACATAATAATCTAATAATAAAAATCGTATACACACAGGAACTACAGGAGATACATATATATATATATATATATATATATATATATACAGGGTGAGTCACCTAACATTACCGCTGGATATATTTCGTAAACCACATCAAATACTGACGAATCGATTCCACACACCGAACGTGAGGAGAGGGGCTAGTGTAATTGGTTAATACAAACCATACAAAAATGCACGGAAGTATGTTTTTTAACACAAACCTACGTTTATTTAAATGGAACCCCGTTATTTTTGTTAGCACATCTGAACATATAAACAAATACGTAATCAGTGCCGTTTGTTGCATTGTAAAATGTTAATTACATCCGGAGATATTGTAACCTAAAGTTGACGCTTGAATACCACTCCTCCGCTGTTCGATCGTGTGTATCGGAGAGCACCGAATTACGTAGGGATCCAAAGGGAACGGTGATGGACCTTAGGTACAGAAGAGACTGGAACAGCACATTACATCCACATGCTAATACATTTTTATTGGTCTTTTTCACTGACGCACATGTACATTACCATGAGGGGTGAGGTACACGTACACACGTGGTTTCCGTTTTCAATTACGGAGTGGAATAGAGTGTGTCCCGACATGTCAGGCCAATAGATGTTCAATGTGGTGGCCATCATTTGCTGCACACAATTGCAATCTCTGGCGTAATGAATGTCATACGCGCCGCAGTACAACTGGTGTAATGTCGCCGCAGGCTGCCACAATACGTTGTTTCATATCCTCTGAGGTTGTAGGCACATCACGGTACACATTCTCCTTTAACGTACCCCACAGAAAGAAGTCCAGAGGTGTAAGATCAGGAGAACGGGCTGGCCAATTTATGCTTCCTCCACGTCCTATGAAACGCCCGTCGAACATCCTGTCAAGGGCCAGCCTAGTGTTAATTTCGGAATGTGCAGGTGCACCATCATGCTGATACCACATACGTCGACGCGTTTCCAGTGGGAATTTTCGAGCAACGTTGGCAGATCATTCTGTAGAAACGCGATGTATGTTGCAGCTGTTTGGGCCCCTGCAATGAAGTGAAGACCAATGAGGTGGTCGCCAATGATTCCGCACCATACATTTACAGTCCACGGTCGCTGTCGTTCTACCTGTCTGAGCCAGCGAGGATTGTCCACGGACCAGTAATGCATGTTCCATAGATTCACTGCCCCGTGGTTTGTGAAACCCGCTTCATCGGTAAACAGGTAGAACAGCAACGCATTCTATGTTAATGCCCATTGACAGAATTTCACTCGATGATTAAAGTCATCACCATGTAATTGGTGATGTAGCGACACATGAAACGGGTGAAAGCGGTGACACTACTTTGACTCAATCCACCGGCTCTCGCAATGTCCCGTGTACTCATGTGTGGGTTCATGACAACAGCAGCTAACACACCAACTGCACCCGCTTCTCCTGTGACGGGCCTGTTACGGACCCGTTTGCGTGCTACGACCATACCTGTTGCACACAGTTGGCGGTAGATGTTTTGCAATGTGCGGCACGTTGGATGCTCTCTGTCCGGGTACCGTTCTGCATACACCCTGCAGGCTTCAGCTGCATTTCGTCGACACTCGCCAAAGATGAGTATCATCTCCGCCTTTTCAGAGTTCGAGTACACCACGGTCACAGTTCCTACAACACTACACTATCACAGACGTCTGGTAACACGGTGTACTACAGTTGGTCTGCGTGCGGAGACAAATGCAGAATAACAATAGCAGCAAGCGCTACATGCGGACACTGCGACAGCTAGACCAAACCACAACAGTGCACTACAGCCACACTCGTAAACACGGTCGTCATCGTAAACATGTCCCTGCAGATGCTGCTCGCCGACCGTGGCCCGTGTTTGTTACAACACGCAACTGAACGTCGGAGGTTTCAAGCGTCAACTTTAGGTTACAATATCTCCGGATGTAATTAACATTTTACAATGCAACAAGCACCACTGATTACGTATTTGTTTATATGTTCAGATGTGCTAATAAAACTAACGTGGTTCCATTTAAAAAACGTAGGTTTGTGTTAAAAAACATACTTTCGTGCATTTTTGTGTGGTTTGTATTAAACAATTACACTAGCCCCTCTCCTCACGTTCGGTTTGTGGAATCGATTCGTCAGTATTTGATGTGGTTTACGAAATATATCCAGCGGTAACGTTAGGTGACTCACCCTATATATATATATATATATATATATATATATATATATATATATATATATATATATATATATATATATGAGATCTGCGATGGTTCCTGGATATCTCCAGCACACACCACTCCCTGTCCCCCTTTATTGTATGTCAGGAAATCATCTACAACAACAAAGACTATACACCATATTATGTATACAATGCCATTTAATTACGTATACACAGTACTATACGAAATCCTTAGGGAAAAGAAGAGAAGAACGTGTTATCGTTTTTAATCCTCGAAATCATCTACGCTAACACCAGCTACAACAAATTACGCAACCCATTATTTTAGAAAGAAATTTCGTTGGTCGCAACACATTACGTATTCAATGAAAGATGTGTATACTGCTTACGATGATATTGCTGCTGCTGCTGCTGTTCATGCCACTGCTGCTGCTGCTGGTGCAGCTGATGGCACTGCTGTTGCTGCTGCAGCTGCAGGAACTGCAGTCATCGTTTCTCGCACATGTAACAAACAAAATCTTTGTATGACGCTCTGAGAGGCTCTTTTGTTTTTTCGTAACAAAGTCAATTTTGCAAGCTGAACAACAGATCCGTGTCGTCGTGATCCTCCTCCTGCTTCAAAGTGTTAGCAACATGAACTTAAAACAGTTTTGCGGTTTCTCCACCCATGTGCTCCGCCCGTGAAATTTAACTCCGAATGAACGTACTCTAATATACTTTGCACTCAAAATGGTTTCTTAGTCATGGGAAAATTGTGTGACCTGGCTGGTGGAAGCTATGCATGGTACGCACTGACACAAACCACGACTTGGCGGTCTGAATATATAAAAGACATCATTTACAAGTATCGAAAATACCAAATGGTTTCGTGGAAGTGGTGCAATCGATAAAGCGAAAAGTCTCTAGGGCTTTTTTAAATTGTATTTACATCCTCTTTTCATCGACAAATCTGTGATGGCGGGGCAGCTTTTTGCAGTGCGAAACGACTTCCAGCTGGTGCAAGTGTGGACGTATCATAATTTTTTTATACACCTATAATTGATAGCCAGAAATGTTATGCTGCTGCTTGAACGTAATGGTACTGTGGCTTAGGTTCCAATATATCGCCAGACAGTTGTGGGAAGTAATCAAACTACGTATTATTCACATAAAAAACAAAATTACGTATTTCTGGTTGTAACGGATGGATTCATTTGACGTGGTGAATTGTGATTTAAACACATTGAGGAATATATCCGAACTTAAGGGGTGATAGGTTCATTTCGTAAACAGGCACAATATAGCAATGCAAGGGCTCAAGTGTACAAACAGGATGGGCAGTACGCCTGTAAAAAAAAAAAAAAAAAAAAAAAAAAAAAAAAAAAAAAAAAAAAAAAAAAAAAATAGTGCCCTCATCGGCAGCCCTAAGCGTATCCTCGCATTTTCCTTGATTTTCCTTGTCGCATTATCGACAGTGATGTTGATTACAGTACACCAACCCGCATCAGTGATATCTTTCCAATCCCTTTGCCCATGGGAGCGTTGTCGATTAACATATAGTGCCGGATGCCTGTACTTTATAACACTTGTTTGAGAGAATCTTGGCGGGATGCAGCACCGTCCGCAAGTGCTGACTGGAAAACTTAAATGTCAAATAATTTCCTAGAACTGAGGAGAATCGAGACACATAGCTGGTGTGAATGTGGACATGCCATAATTTTTTCTTGTGCTGTACATATATAAATCAGAACTAAATTGGTTGTCTGAAATGGATATATGTTGCAGCGTAAATATACTGTGGCTTTTTTCTGGCATTTCCAGAGAAAATGACTATGTGACCTATCATGAGGGAGGTATAGATTCAGTACATTGATAGCCATAAGGGGAATGAAAGATTTTTTTAATGTGGAAAAATTAAGTGTGGTATAGTATTGAGATTCGTTCCAGAACCACGACCATCAAGAGGAGACATTTCCAGAACATTGCTCGGAGTCGGACTCCAGCAGTAATCTTAATATTTAATTGTAGTTACACTGATAAATATGTGCCTGGTTCTCAATATTCTTGTGAGTCTGGAGATGGCCGTGGAAAGCACAGTTGCTAGCAAGTAGGTACGTTTGATGATCTGTAGACCACTTTTCCAGGGTTTAACAGTCAGTGCAATATAGCGATCTGTACAAAATAGTTTTGCCACTGAAAGTCTTGTCTGCAAAAAACAATGGAGAATGGTGCTCCCACAATGCAACAGCAGCAGTTTGGCAGGTAAATTCAGTAAGAGTCAGACAAAAAGCTCCATTCATTCACAAGACATCCTTTGGCTGGGACATAGGAGCCTCTACAGACCGCTTCGAACAAGATGGGGGGAAGGTATCAATGGAATTTCCTGAGCGTTCTGTTTGCATAATTGTTCTGATTTTCCCCTCTGTGTTTAGACAGTATTCTGTTTCCTGACAACAAGAATACTTTTATGATTAATGGTGTTTTCACGAGCATGCACAAACTGATGAAGGCTTTTAGCGGTGAAAACGTTTATGTTGAAAGGAGGACATTACATGTGACAGACGGGCTGTACCATTAGGATTGCAGAGTAGAATGCGTCCTGTGTCATTCTGGGTTATTTTCGTAAACAGGCCCTGATAGGACAAGAATTTCCACGCAGACAAGCTGAGACATCACGAAAGCTTCTACACCAGCAACAAAAGCGACTGTTAACAATTTCTGTAACACTTTAAGATATCCAAGAGGAAGACTTGGCTCATATTTACATAGACATCTGACATCAGTATAACACGGACAATCTTTTAGCTGCGCCTCCTATGGTGATCCGCTGTGCAACATCTTTCTCAGTGCACAACCTACTGCGTCATCGCGCCAGCAACTATGCCTAGGTGAACATGTAATTCGACAGGTATTTCTCAAGTGTCATGTATGAAAGAGATGCTGCTGCCTCATCCTTGCAGTACCCGAACTTACATTGCCCATGGTTCAGCAGCTGACGGCCGCATCGTCACTTTGGGGGGCCACCCGTGCATTCCGACTCCTGGTAGTGTGTGCGGTGGCATTCCATGCGGCCCAGTGGACAGGGGACGGCGGGCGGTGCACGCTTCGTAATCGAAAGATTTTTAACTGTGAAGTACGTGTGATGTGTGTTTCAAGATGGTATTCCTTGCACAGTTGGAATAAAAAGGATGGTGATCGATTTAATTACTTCTTACAGGTCCTGCATCTTTCCAAAGAGCAGAGAATGATGAACAAGAGTAATCCAACTGATCTTTTTGTAAATAAACAATATACCCTTGAATTTCCCTTCGTGAGATCCTTCCTCTCTACCACAAAGCCACCAACTTCCAGGTAGGGGAGGGGTGGGGTAGACAGGGGGAGACATGGGGGCTTACCAGAGAGGGAGGGGTTAATTAATTTATCAATTTAATTAAGTATGCATTCAAATTGATAAGAGTGAGAGGGAGCTATCCAAATAACTCAGATCTGAAAGTGAACTTGTGGCAGTGGTGGGGAAGGAGGTGGGTTTGTTTGCTGAGGGAGAAGGGGAGTGGCAGGGTGTGGGGGAACAATAGGTTAAGGACCTGTCAATCAAAAGTAAGGATCCTTTTAGCAGAACAATAGGTTGAGGACCTGTCAATCAAACGAGAAAAATAGGTTAATTACTTGTCAGTCAAAAGAAAACAATAGGTTTGCCCCTGAGTGCATACCTGCCCCTGATGTAGGCAACCCACACTACAAATTGTACTGATGCCACCCTTATCCTACTACTCTTACTGTCTGTAGTAGGTTAGAATAGGGGTTTGGAAGTCACCATAAGTGGATCCACCAGTAATACACTTGGAATATTGTTCATTGGGGATCCACCGACATCACGCCCAGGGTAATATCCAAAGATGGATCCACGAGCATTAAGCCCAGGATATCGTTCAGGTGGATCCACCTCAGTGTTGTCTAACACATGTAAGTAGGCTGTTTAGGTTTTTTTATTGGTAACGCCACCTCTGTATGAAAATCACTGGCTGTGCTGTGGGCAGTCTGTGGCTGCTTTGCATTGTTGTAATACTCGCCATTGTAGTGTTGGGCAGCTGGATGTGAACAGCACGTAGCGTTGGGCACTTGGAGGTGAGCCGCCAGCAGTGGTGGATGTGGGGAGAGAGATGGCGGAGTTTTGTAATTTGTCATGAACTGCTATATATATTATGACTTTTGATGATACTAAGGTAAATACATTGTTTGTTCTCTATTAATATCTTTCATTTGCTAACTATCCCTATCAGTAGTTAGTGCCTTCCGTAGTTTGAATCTTTTATTTAGCTGGCAGTAGTGGTGCTCGCTGTACTGCAGTAGTTCGAGTAATGAAGATTTTTGTGAGGTAAGTGATTTCTGAAAGGTATAGTTTAATGTTACTCAGGGCCATTCTTTTGCAGGGATTTTTGAAAGTCAGATTGCGTTGCGCTAAAAATATTGTATGTCAGTTTAAGCACAGTCTTGTATAATTGTTCAAAGGGGACGTTTCATATGGCGACCCTGCCAGGATACCTCACTGGAATTTTCTGATTTTTTCTTGTAGTTTGTGTAATTAGTGTAGCTATTGTTTATTGCTAGCGCGTAATTGTAGAGAGAATCTCCTTTGTAGTTGCAGTCTTTCATTGTTGTTGTGGCATGCATGTTAATTTGCACCAAGTATTTCGCTGCTGCGCTTGCAATTAACGAGATATTATTTTCAGTACTATGTTAATGTGTTCTCTTATTTTTGCTCTTCAAATTGTGCTTTTCTGTGTTATCGTGTGAAATATTGTGACAATAATGGCGTGTGAAAAACGTAATACTAGGCTCCAAAGTAAACTGAGAAATGACAGTGAAAACGAAAGCAGTGTGTTAGCGCCACCGAGTAATGAATTAACCGATGTTCAAAGTAGTAATTTGGCAATTGTGCATAGGGAAATGGAGCGGGCTGCAAACAATGGTGTAGACAGTGAAACAATTAGTGAACAGGGAAGCATTATCGATCGATCGGTCGGCAACAGCTCGCCTCAGGAATCAGAAATGACAGAACACAATATTGCAAATACTGTAGACTTAGGTTTTGGGTCCTCACCGTTTTCTCAAATGAGTCAAGACACATTTTCTGCTTGTCAAAATGTGAATGTCGCCGTTGAAAATGCACTGCCAAAAAGCATAGAGAAACAGATTCCAGACACTAATACATTATTATTGCAATTAATGCAACAAATGGAATAAAATCAGAGACAAATGGGACAAAAGCTTCAAAAGTTAGACATAATGGAACAACACCAGAGACAAACACAGCAACAGTTAGACACAATGGAACAAAATCTTCAAAAGTTAGACACAATGGAACAACACCAGAGACAAACACAGCAACAGCTTCAAAAGTTAGACTCATTGGAACAAACGCGTGAAGATTTAACTACTGAGCTACATAACATCGAATCGAAATGTCAAAAAGTTTTTAATGACGTAAAAACACAAATTTGTGAGCATTTCCAACCTATTTTTTCGCGGCATGAAAATGCATTACAGAATCACGAAGCAGCCATAAAAGAACTGCAAATTATTGTTCATGAAAATCATGAGACCTTGCAAGCTAAATTTGACTCAGTGGCATCTACCGATTCGGTTACGCAACTTGCAAAAGCTCAGGAAAACTTAAAGGACACAGTAGATACTCTGAAACTTGGTTCAGAAAAACACACTGAGGAAATAAGTACACTATCGGAGAAGGTAGCCGAACTTTCGGATCAGTTCACTAATTTATCTACGAAGGTAGATGATAATCTGAATGACACAAAACCGGTAGTCTTTAATGACACAGAAGAGTGCGAACAAATTAGGAAACTGAAACAAAATCTGAATCAAATTAATACGCAACACCAAAGAGAAATCCGGGAAGTACAAGATCAGCTGACACAGGTAATACAAGAATTACATATTTCAGAGGACACTCGCGCGCCAGTACAGGAAGAGGGACATAGAAATACGGAACAGCCACAAAATAATAACACAGCGCATTTCGGAAGTTATGAAAGAAATTGGCAAGGTGCACCGAATTTTGAGATGGAACCGCCGACACGACGTAACAATGACCGATATGCGACTCGCCGACACGATGATTTTGACTATAAGCTGTTCATTACTACACGTAAATTCAAAACATTTAAAAAATTCTGGCAACGACATTCATCCACAAGCATGGCTCCATCAATTCTCTCATTGTTTTCCTCCCAACTGGTCGTTAGAACACAGATTAGAATTTATGTGTGACTACTTAGAGAATGAACCAGCTGTAAGAATGCAATCGGTCTTTCACAATTGCCACAGTGAAGGAGAATTTTACCACGCCTTCCTCTCAGCATATTGGTCTCAAGCCACACAAGACCGAGTAAAACATGGCATCATAATGATGAAACATTTCGAACAATCTGAATTCTCCAGTCTTGTGAAATATTTTGAAGACATGTTGCACAAGAATCAGTACCTGTCAAACCCATACAGCCCCTCAGAATTCATCCGCATTTGCTTAATCAAATTACCTGAACATTTACGACATATTATTTTAGCAGGACGTTGCAAAGAAGACATTGAGGCTTTTCAGGGTCTGTTACAAGAACTGGAAATTGACACTGACAATCGGGGAACGCGGAAACAGGAGCACAACAATTACAGGTCACATCTGTCACAATTCAGCGATGAAAGAAATAATAACTGGACACGACAAGGCTATTCTCACAACACATATCGTGACCAAAACAGACACCACCCGTATGACAACCGTTGGCAGAGCAGTAATAATTACAGGGAAGGATCACCTCTCCGCGGTAGTGACTATCACAGAGACAATCAGAGAAACAGACAATTTGGGAACCAAAATAATTATTATCAAGGGAGACAGAATAACTTTAGACGCAACGGTCCAGCGCGCAGTTACGATTCAGGGAGAAATTCTCCACCACTTAACCGACAAGAAAGAAACTACAGGAACTACCGACATGACGACAGACGATGTGATCGTAACGACAGACCCGAATTGCATCAGAACTGGCGGGATTTAAACAGGGTAGGGCCCTCTCGTCACGGTGAATTTGTAGAAGTAAGGTCTCCAAATCCCAATAACGGCGCGCGCCAACAAAGAGACAGACAATGACTCGCACAGCAGGCAGCCGCGTGCGCCCGCTGGCTCCGAGAAAAATAACATAAGACGTTAGCCTTGAGAAAAAATTTTAGCATTCTTTACCGATGTATACAACATGATAATTGCTTTGAAGTTGAAACTCTGCGTACTAGGAAGAGTAAAGGTTTACACCACATTTCACATGTAAAACCGTTTATTGAAAGATAATCTGCTTTTTAACTTTGTCTTTGCCATAAAACTTTTCACTTCACATCTCTAGTATGCTTTGTCAGACTTAAGAAACTGTTAACATGCAACAATGTTTGAAGTTAAATATCCAGTCTAGAACCTAGGGAACATTTTTAAACAGAAATTACGATTGCATTGTTATAGTGAACAGACGACACAGTGTTGTATTTGTACATTCTTGCTTGTTAGTTGCACGATTACGTAACGACTATAAGGCTCACATACTTAGAACATATACTGGCACTGCTAATGAGATTTTCATGCAACATTTTGGTTTACTTGAAAAGACATTCTTTATTTGAAGTACTTTCTGTGGGATTAAAGATGACTTAGCACTTGGTTTCTTTGACAGCTACACAATTATATCACGACGCTACTAATGTGTGACACAATTTACATTGTTGCTTTTGTGCTGTATCTGCTTTATATCTGCACACTTTTTCTGAATTTTTCTGGAAAGTAAAACATGTTTTAGTAGTAACGTTTGTGGTATAGCTACAATGAGACTGCGTTTTCCGTAGCACAACAATACGTTACAGCACAGTACTTTCTTCATCATGGCAATAAGCGTAATAACTAAGATATATATACGCAAAGCATTTCACTTTTGTTTATAATGAGGTAAGTACATTGGCTTCTGCAGAACTTAGCTTTTGGAGGACGACAACTACGACACTTCCACAGAGATTATCTTACAACAAGACGCACAGTTTAGCGCTACAGTACATGTATTTGAGTGATTAATTTTATACTTAAAACATTTATTTTTAAAGGTTTTTGAATTACAAAGAAAGTTTTCAGTGATATATTTCATTTCATTGCTGTAATCTGTAACACCTGAGGGTATTATTACATTAATCCTCAAGGGGGTACACGCTCACTTTGTGTACCATGTGTTTGGCAAGCACAAGGAGCCCTAGCTAATATGGTATTTGCTTATACAACTTTACACATCGGTACCATATTTCTCTAACACAGAATTACACAGCTATCTGATTATTTAACAGAGAAAGAAACTTTTTTTTTACTACATCAGTGACAGATGTTTACATAATTACACAGTTGGATAAGTTCACACTTATGAACTTGTATTTTGTCTGTACTTTGTGAACTGTTCATATTTTTTCGGAACCATTGTGATACTATGAGAGCTTTGAATGATGTATTTGGTATGGGGTCATGATTTTTGAAGTGCGTTTGAGGCAGATGACACTTTTGACATGAGCAGAGAATTTTTTTAGGTTTTGAAATTATTGGAGGAAGCTACGACGATTTTGAGAGTTGACTGAAGTGCTATGATGTTATTATTACAATGACTATGTTTATTATGCTGTTGCGGTATGTTTATGATCAGTAAGCTGATGCTATATGAGTTATTTGAGTATGCTACATATCTGTAATGATGAAATATTGAAGAAGTGTCGACGAATAAGGTAAGGAATAACGAGTAGTGGTTAGGGACTCTGCTTTGTGAAAAAGGTTGTTGGAAACCAAGAATCGTACTTTAAGAGTTATGAAATGTATGTAAATGCGTGAATGTATTACAATGCCAACGAAAATTTTTTGGACACTGTTATATCAATAGGATTTTGTTTCTACAGATTTGTAACCCAAATTCTTGACCTGTGAAATATTTTTATATGAGACTGTCACTGTAGCGGAAACTGCTATCGTAAATATTTCAGTAAGAAAGGTAAGTGACCATGACGTAATTCGTTGTGAGCGGCCAGGTGTGCCAGCCGCCTTGAGAAAAAGCCATTAGGTGGTAGAAAAAAAACAAAAAAGGGGATGCCATTATCCTCGCTATCGACATTCCTTTGTAGAAAGCATCGTGAATACGACACTCTCAAACTTGAAAACATGATTACACTGTGGAGCTCTTAATTTATGATGTTTACTGCCATATGGCTTGCTTTATGTATTTATTTACTCATTTTGTTTAATATCTAGTTTCTAGCTGCACTGCAGCATTGGTTAAAATAAAATTTAATATATGTACTAATATAGTTATTTTATGCCTACAGATCCAGTCAATAAGAAATTAATGATCTACTTCCAAGAAAACGAGGGCACATAAATAGACATTTCCCTTCACAGGAATTGCATAAATAATTTCTTTACGATTTGGTAACTTATCTGCTAGTGTAAGTTCTCGTGATGCATCACTCTAGTGTTAAGATGTGACATAGGTATTAGACATGGCCATTTTTAGTGTAATATTTTTTTCTGCTTGAGCTATGTCATGTTTAGATATCTGCTGTTTGCCAGGCATAGTGCTACTGAATTTTAATTTGTGTTACTCTGCTAAGCCAGTTTACTACTGATTTATTTTTCTTGTTTGCTGCTCATTGCCTTATATTAGTTGTAATTTATGCTGCTTGCTTTGCCATTTGTATTTTTGTCATTGCTGTTTGTGTTAACTGTTTTGTGCTGCTGCATTGCCTCGTTCCTTAGTTTAGCATCTGAGCTCAGTAGATTTAAGTTAGCTTAAGAGGGGGTAGACTACATAAGAAACTGACTATGGACAATAGAAAAAAAATGCATTGAGAAGTTATACGAAAAAAAGTACAGAAATCAGGTATAGATAGGACTTTTTGGGAATAATGATGAATGAAGGGAGATCTCCAAGAAGTAAAGAAAGTTTTGTTTGCAAAATACTGCAGTAAAACAAACCCTGTCCTTTCCTTTTGTATTATTATGCTATGTGTTTGCGTACCCTTGTGTATTTCTTTTCTTCCTGTCTCTGTGTACTGTTTCATAGAAATTTTTTTCTGTTCTAGTACTAAGCTACATTCACTATGATGAGGAATACTGTTATCCTCAAATATAATTTGCATTTATAATATGTTATTTTCTTTGTAAAGATGTTTAGACATTATTTATCTGTTCTGTTTTGTTGCTCATGTGTGAAGTTGATTTTTCCAAAGTTATTCTGATCTTTCATGTATGTACTTATGTGATTATTTTTGTAACACTGATGTATATGTTTATTTCTATTCTTTTGTAAAGCCTGTGTTACTACAAATGTTATCTATATTATTATGTTTTTAATGATGTATTTTGTACCTTTGTAATTGTATTCTCATGTTATAAAACTGTAATTGACACCAGTTCATCAAATTAAGTACCTTGTAAGTTACATTTCACTGCACACGTTTCTGTTGGTCATAGTATATGGACAATATGTGAGAAGTAGGGACTGATAGTGTTTGCACGTGTGTTAATAGTTCAGCAAGGGACTGGATAACAGCATTGCTGGTTCTAAGGACATTTCAAAAAAATTTTTCTGTGCGTGCACAAGTGGTGGTTTATGGACTTGCTATATTCTCTGCAAGACTCTTCGATGGTGATTGTGCACCTGCACAGTCACAACAGATGGTTGCTGGCCGTCTCTACAAAGACTACAGTGCGTCTGCATCTTTGATGACTCACCAATACCATTATTTCTACAAGGACTGCAGTGGGTCTGCACCTCTGGTGGCCCACCAATACCGTAATCTCTACCAGGACTACAGTGGGTCTGCTCTGTGATGACCTACCTACCAATACTCTTCAAAACTTCGATTGACTCTGCTGTGGGTTTGCTCTGTTGTGGCCCATTACCTGTCTGCATGTCAAGAGTCAGCACTGTCTTTCCGTTGGAAGGACAACACTACTTCTTCAAGACTGCATGGAAATCCACTACTTCTGTGTGCAATTTCTCTTACTAATGAGACTTTGTGAAAAAAAACTGTAATTACTATTATGATGAATGATCAGGACTATCTTTATGGACTGTGACAAAATTTTAGCTTTTGACCAACATTGTATCAATAAGTGTGTGCATTTGATATCTTTGTTATTGTAATTATGAAAAATTTTATCAAATCATTATTGGGCACTGCCCAAAACAATTTGTAAAATTTTTGTGGGGAGCATGGGGGCTATGTAAGTAGGCTGTTTAGGTTTTTTTATTGGTAACGCCACCTCTGTATGAAAATCACTGGCTGTGCTGTGTGCAGTCTGTGGCTGCTTTGCATTGTTGTAATACTCGCCATTGTAGTGTTGGGCAGCTGGATGTGAACAGCGCGTAGCATTGGGCACTTGGAGGTGAGCCGCCAGCAGTGGTGGATGTGGGGAGAGAGATGGCGGAGTTTTGTAATTTGTCATGAACTGCTATATATATATTATGACTTTTGATGATACTAAGGTAAATACATTGTTTGTTCTCTATTAATATCTTTCATTTGCTAACTATCCCTATCAGTAGTTAGTGCCTTCCGTAGTTTGAATCTTTTATTTAGCTGGCAGTAGTGGCGCTCGCTGTACTGCAGTAGTTCGAGTAATGAAGATTTTTGTGAGGTAAGTGATTTCTGAAAGGTATAGTTTAATGTTACCCAGGGCCATTCTTTTGCAGGGATTTTTGAAAGTCAGATTGCGTTGCGCTAAAAATATTGTATGTCAGTTTAAGCACAGTCTTGTATAATTGTTCAAAGGGGACGTTTCACACAGAGTCCAAAGATAGTCCAAGTGTGTTAGTTCTGGGGTAGCATTTGAATGTGGATCCACTCCGCAGTAGGTGTAAGGTAGTGCCCGGAAGTAGATCCTCCTACATATGATCCACGGTAGCATCTGAAGGTGTATCAACAGCAGCACGATTGGGGGAGGGGTGTAGGGAGTGGAGTCACCCATAGAAACCAACACTCAAATTAGCGTAAATGAGCTATGTGTGTGTTTATAGCAGAATAATATCAACACACTACAATAGAAAAATCCATGTATGTGTGTGTGTTTTAGCACTGGCTTGGGCAGTGAGTGTTACTTGTGTTGAAATTTGGATGGAGTATAGTTTATAGGTACTATGGCTGAACTGGTAGTCTATATCACAGCTGGCACACAACCCACACATGGTAATATAAGCAATGAGAGGATACACTGAAGTGACAAGAGTCACGGAGTATCTTCTAATATTGTGTCGGATCTCTTTTTGCCAGATGTAGTGCAGTAACTCGGCATAACATGGACTCAACAAGACATTGGAAGTCCCCTGCAGAAATACTGAGCCATGCCAGATCTACAGTCATCTACAATTCTGAGAGTATTGCAGGTGCAGGATTTTGTGCATGACCTGACCTCTCAAGTATGTCGCATAAATGTTTGATGGGATACATGTCGAGCAATCTGGGCATCCAAATTATTAGCTCGAATTGTCCAGAATGTTCTTCAAACCAATGGCAAGCAATTGTGACCCAGTGACATGGCGCTTTGTCATCCAGAGAAACTCCATCGTTGTTTGGAAACATGATGTCCGTGAATGGCTGCAGATGGTCTCCTTTGGTTCAGTTGGACCAAAGGACCCAGTCTTATCCTAATGGATACATTCGTCATATTTCCCACAAATGATTTTTGCGGTAGTTTCAAGCATTGTTGCTTGTTTGTAAGCACTGACAACTCTACGCAAATGCCATTTATCTCGGTGGTTAAGTGAAGGCCGTCGGCCACTGCATTGTCCAAGGTGAGAGGTAATGTCTGCAATTTGGTATTATTGGCACGCTCTTGACGCTGTCGATCGCGGAATATTGCATTCCTTAACGATTTCCGAAGTGGAATGTCCCATGCTTCTAGTTCCAACTACCATCCTGCTTTCAAAGTCTGTTAGTTCCTGTCGTGTGGCCATAATCACGTCGGAAATCTTTCCAAATGAGTCACTTGTGTACTAATGACAGTTCCGCAAGTGCACTGCCCTTTTATACCTTGTGTACATGATACTACGCTATCCCACGACTTTTGTCACCTCAGTGTATATTGCACCTGTACATTTACGTATAGATATTTGTGGTATCTCAACTGCAGATTTTTCAGCGCTCTTTTAACCTTAGGACTGTATCTCAGAATGAACAAAAATGACTTGTACCACTATTGAAATACGCCGTTCATATGCAACCCGCACAAACAAAATGAGCCACAACCCGCTTTGGCCTACCCATCTGTAGCACTATAGTAACGTGGCGAATTCGTGTTGTGTGTCTCAACTGAAAAATAAATAGCACAGAGATTGTGTTTTAACATGAACAACTCTATTATATGCTTCCACATTATCTTTTTACATCCGTGTGTAATTTATACCATATCTGACGATTACATGCATTCCTAAAATGGCATCACTGTGACAGATAACATTTCCCCTCTTATCTTCCTCCACAATATGTGGACAAACTTCTCCTTCCTACTTTCTCTGCACTTCACACTCCACTGAGGTCAAAGCTTAACTTACAAGGGAAATTTTGCATCACAACCCCCTCAGATTTAGTGGTAGGATGGCCCAGTGGATATTCCGTCAAAAACTAATCATAGATCAAGCATGAAAACAGGAAGATGATGTAGTGAACTCTGAAGAAAAAGCAAAAAACAGTGAACGCTCCAAGAACGTGAAGCGAATTTAAGAGTAGCCTAAAACAGCAATTGTGTCACGGGTAAATGGCCGTAGTGTTGGACTGCCAAGCGGGCAAGCCATGTTCAAAACTCCCTTGTGTCAGTTATTTACTTATTTTGCACAACATTATGAATTGTCTGTCTGACCACTGAAATGTTTGTTCTCTTTCTGTAGTATTGGCAGTTGTCATACTATACGTTGGTTTGTAGAATATGAGTTATGTGGTAAGAATACTTCACTATCGCAAGAAAATGTGATGAACAGTGACAGCAGGCGAGATACCACATAGACATTTCACATAAATGAAAACAACAAATAAATGGGTGTGAACTATGTTACAACAAAGGAATTCAAAAAATGGTTCAAATGGCTCTGAGCACTATGGGACTTAACATCTATGGTCATCAGTCCCCTAGAACTTAGAACTACTTAAACCTAACTAACCTAAGGGCATCACACACATCCATGCCCGAGGCAGGATTCGAACCTGCGACCGAAGCAGTCGCGCGGCTCCGGAATGAGCGCCTAGAACCGCTAGACCACCGCCGCCGGCAAAGGAATTCAAGAGTCAAAACTTCCAAAGCGGAATGCAACTTCAAAAACGTTAAAAACATATGTTTTGACATAGCACAGAGAAACTGTGTAATTGTGGAACTGTTGCATTCATTTGTTGCAGCTTATGTGACAAACTATTGTGTTTCCATCATTTCCTCAGGCGTGATCACATTCTCATTCATATCGACACCTATATTGGGCAAGGAGGCATATCACACTCACTTACCAGCTGTACAAATTAGGTGTATCGATAAGAGATTCCTATCATATGACACATGTGCTGTCACTAATGCTGTGTTATACACACCAGACATGTTTTCCAGTGGAGGATTCAGTTAACTTGTTGCCTTGTCATCAAACATTTGCAGTTCTCGTTCAAAAGCCACTTCCTTTCAGCTGCTAATTGCGTAGCATTGTTATAGATCCCTACCTTACACCTTGCTGTTGCAAACAGATGTTACACGGTGACACAGACACAAATGTGAATACAGCAAATGCCAGAAAAAAAAAAAAAAGAAATTGGACTGAGGGAGATTGAACATGGCTCGCTTTCTTGGCAGTCCAACACTGTAACCACTTTTTTTAAATTTTTTATTTTGTTTTTTTTATTTTTATTTTTTATTTTTTTAGAACCGTTTTTCTTTTTTTAAATTTTTTAAATTTTTATTTTGGGGTGGTAGTGGACCAGTGGGGGGCTCGGGGGGCAAAGTGGGCAGGGGTCGAAACCCGAGGCCTGGCCACAGTGTCCCCCTCACCACCACCGAGCCTGTGGTGCTTAGGGAAGTGGGAGACACAGGAATCAACAGTAGTGGAAGGCGTTGTTGTTATTTATTTATTTGCATGTGTTTTTGTAATATTCACTATTATCATGAAATTATGTGAACACATCGGCGAAAGAGAAAAAGAAATATAAATTAGAAATATAAATTCTGGTTAAAGAAAAAGAAAAGAAAAACGAAAAGCAAAAAGAAATAAAATCCGCGCAATCTGCGACGCGCTCTCCCATCCGCGGAGGCCAGAAGTAGAATCGATCGTAGGCGGTTTAAACTCATACACCGCCGGGGGAGGAGGGGTAGGTGCCCTCTGAGCCAGGCACCCCCTAACTCAGTGGAGGTCTAACAAAGACCGCTCGAAGATAGGTAGCAAATAATGTTCGGTAACGTGGCATGTTTGCGAGAGCTGCATGGGCTGTTCGTAAATAGGTCCAGAAGTCGAGGCGGGATTTAGGTCCCTCATGAAAGAGATAAGCGACCGCCCACCCTTTGACCCACGTAATAGCATGACATTTGGCGGCAGGAAAATGTCTGTCCTCCGGGTATAGAAACATTCGAGGTTCGATTGTGTCTGGTGGCACCCGGAGATAGCAGGCAATAATTTGCTGCACGAAGCGCCATACATCTTGCGATGAGGAGCATGTCAGACGGTGTTCATCAGCGTCCAGTTGCTGGCAAAGGAGACAAAGAGGGGATTCTGACAAGCCAATGTTGTGAAGTCGCTGCTTCGTGGCAAATTTCCTGTTGACTATGTGATACCACAGTGCCCGGACGTTCGTAGGGAGGAAGTGCTGGTGGACGGTAGTCCACGCTATGGGCCACTGGATGGAGGGATGTTTGGTCTCCATCACATTCCGGGGAACACAGCGCAGCAGCAGGCTGTAAAAATCCTTAGTCCTGGGTGGGCGAGTATCTGGGAGACTGGTATGTATGTAACTGTAGTCGACGAAATAGGTCGAAATATGAGACAAATGAGGCACGATATGGCCGACAGACACCGGTGGTGAGGTGGAAGCAGGTAGGAGGACCTCAAGCAAGCTGCGTGTTAGAGATGTACCCTGGCCCATCCACTGTTTTCTCATGGTACTCATGTACAAAGCTGCAGCTCGCATACGGACAATGACGAGCCCGACGCCACCATCTCGTGAGGGCAGGGTAAGTGTTTCATAACGGACTTTAAACATGGAACCAGCCATGAGATAATAGCCAAAAACCGCCTGAAGGTTGCGCCCAATTGCAGTTGGCAGAGGGAGAACTTGCGCGATGTGGACCAATTTTGATGCCACATAAATGTTAAGCATTTGCAGTTCACGTTCAAAAGCCACTTCCTTTCAGCTGCTAATAGAGTAGCATTGTCATAGATCCCTACATTACACCTTGCTGTTGCAAACAGATGTTACCCGGTCTCGGTAACACAGACACAAATGTGAATACAGCAAATGCCAGAAAAAAACAAAAAATTTGGTCTGAGGGAGATTGAACATGGCTCGCTTTCTTGGCAGTCCAACACTGTAACAACTCAACCGTGGTTCCATTTGTGTTCCCGCCTGGTCTTCATTACACTTCTTGTTCTTGGATCGTTCACTGTTTCTATTTTGCTCTTTTTTACACTCCAGTACACATTCTTCCTGTTTTCATGCTTGATCTGTGTTCAGTTTTAGATAGACTGTCCACTGGGCCCCCTTAACACTAAATTTGAGGGGAGTGCGAGGGGGGGGGGGGGATTCCCTTGTTAACACCAACGACTGAAATCGACTTTAATCGATATCTATGGAGTGGAGATATGGTGTTTGAGATCATTAAACTTGAAATAAAAGGAATAAGACACAAAGAAGATAATGGTATATAAATAAATGAAGTGTAAAAAATAATAAATCTTTAAAAAGTAAAAAAAAAAGATGATACAAACTTACATAAAGCCACCGCAGAGCAGTGCTGGTTGGAACAGAGCGTTCATACAGGGTGTCCAGAAAAGGGATCCCTGATTTCAAAATTAAATATCTCGAAAACAAAGATCGATAGAGGAATGCAGTAAACGGTATGTTTATTGTGAAAGCTGTAAGAAGTTTATACAGCAGTTTGAAATAATAGTTACAAAAGCTGCTAACAGATCGCGCTGTACGCTGTACAGCTCATATCAGCATACATAAGTGAAATAATCGTATGAAAACAATCTTTGCAAACAATCACATCACAATGTTTTCAAAATCTTCACCATTGGCACTACAGAGGTGGCGCAAACGAAGAATGAAATTCGCCATCACATTTCGTTGTGTCTCAACCGAAATGGATTCACATGCCAAAGAGATTGCCGATTCAAGCTCGTCCAGCGTGGCGGGATGCTTCGGGTAGAACATGTCTTTCACTGTGCCCCACAAAAAAAAGTCACAGGGAGTCAAGTCCGGTGAATATGGAGGCCAATCCATGCCTGCACCAGTAAATTTGGGATATTCCAAGGCAATGACTCGATTCCCGAAGTATTCCTCAAGAAAGCGAAACACTTGTTCGGTCCGATGTGGTCGGGCTCCATCTTGCATAAACCATTCAGTACCTGGTCGATCCTCTAACGCTTGCTGTGTGGCGACAAATTGTTCCAAAATTGCAACGTAACGTGCACCAGTGACCGTTTCTCGAATGAAAAAAAGGACCAATAATGCCTCTGCTGCATACTGCAGCCCACACAGTAACTTTAGGAGAATACAGGGGTTTCGCTTCACACCAATATGGCTTTTCGGAACCCCAAAATCGCCAGTTCTGCTTATTCACGTACCCATTCAGGTGGAAGTGTGCTTCATCTGTAAACCAGGTGCAGCCAACATCAAATCCTTCACTATCAATCATTGTGAGCATCTGATAAGAAAAGGCAACCCTTTGTTGCACAGCTCGTATAGGTATGGCCTGGTGCGTTTGAATTTTGAATGGAAACATGTGTAGGCTCTTTCTCAGTATTTTCTGCGTGCTGGGACGCTTCAAACCAGTCTCAAATGCAATTCTACGGACGGATGACATTGGATTTCGCTGAATAATTCCAGAAACTGTGGTGATATTTTCAGGGGTAACTGCGGTTTGCTTGCGGCCAACATGCCCCACTAGATCATCAGTTACGCTGCCTGTTCGTTGAAATTTTGCGAAGAGCGTACGAATGGTTTTCGCATCGGGTCCTTTTGGAGCATTAAATCGTGCTTGAAAACTTCGCCTTGTTGCCGTATGACTCTCTTCTAACCTGTGGTACTCTAGCACCAGAAAAACGCGTTGTTCAATGGAGTACATGGTTTTAATCTCTTCCTTCGGTACGCTAACCTCCTTTCACGTTTTAATAGTGGAACTGATCGCTCTGGGCGTCGGATCACTATTTATACTAGGCATTACGTATGGCGATTATAGTGCCATCTGTTAGCAGCTTTTGTAACTATTATTTCAAACTGTTGTATAAACTTCTTACAGCTTTCACAATAAACATACCGTTTACTGCATTCCTCTATCGATCTTTGTTTTCGAGATATTTAATTTTGAAATCAGGGAGTCCTTTTCTGGACACCCTGTAGATATGTAGCAATGTTCCAGTGTATGTGTGTGCACGTGTGTATAATTAAAAATGGAAAACCTAAAATGCCATCCAAACAGGGGCAATCACGAATGAACCATTTCCTTTGATGTCCCAACACTGTGGGGAACAAGTGATTGTCACACAGAGCAGCCAAATTTTATTCCCAGCAGAATATGGTGTAATGTGCATCAAACGCGAAATCATAGGGACCCATATATTTCATCGCAAAATTTTTCGAATTTCATGCAGCGTCTTACTTCAATTTGAATAGCACAGTAAGCATGACCATTATCGGGAACTTCGGGCACTTCACCGTAGAGATGACATGTGAAGCTATAAGTAATGTGAAAACCAGTTTTTTTAAGAATTAGTTTCTGTAAAATCGTTTGAGAAAGACTACATGATGTGTGACTCGTTTCTGTCAGCACAGAGAAAAAATGGTTCAAATGGCTCTAAGCACTATGGGACTTAACATCGGAGGTCATCAGTTCCCTAGACTTAGAAATATTTAAACCTAACTAACCTAAGGACATCACACACATCCATGCCCGATGCAGGATTCGAACCTGCGACCGTAGCAGCAGCGCGGTTCCGGACTGAAGCACCTAGAACCGCTCGGTCACAGCGGCCGGCCACAGCACAGCGCGTCGACAACCAGTGCACTGAAAGCAGGAAAAGAATGTCTCGTTCATTCTGGCTCTCCTGAAGGCGCAGATCCGCAATGGTCAGCGCCGCCACCCAGCTGCCCTTGTGTACTGCCTCATTAGATTACAAGCGGATATTTTCTACCGTGGGTCAAGCCGCCTTGCACTGCCTCCCCCCCCTCCCCCCCCCCCCCCCCTCCCCACCATGCACAACTAGCCCGCTTTCTCTCTGAGGTCGCCACTAGGGTCACTAACCAACCACCGAGTGTATGTTGGTTTACTTGAGGTTTAAACAATGAATAGAGTCTGCAAAAATTTTAAAATATTTCGTCACACTGTTGCAGTACTTAGCGTGACTGAGACTGTGTCGTTTGTCCAGTTCACCTGAGGTATATTACATGGTAAATTTTTTGGAAGAGTGAAATGTTATTTAATGATTGTGTTACTTTAGTCACGTTAACCTTACATGTCAATAAATGTAACTCTTGTATTATCCATTCAGTATTAAAGTTAGGGGGTTACCATACATATAAACCATAAACAGTATGTTTCTAGTGTCCTTTTAAAGGCAATAAAAATGAGATTAGCGCTCCAAAAGGCATACTCGTTGGAGAAAAAATATTACTTCAATGTACAGAACAATGTTCGTAAACGAATGGAAAATGTCTCATTACTTAATTACAGGCAGTGCTCGATTTTGTTAACAAGAAGGTTCCAGTACTATGATCTTCCAGGAGGCGTTTTCGAAATTTAGACCTCGTAAAACGTTATTTTAACGCTCTTCTGAGCATTTTAAAAGTGTGAATACAACATTTGTTTTACATCGCTTCAACTGCAGCAAAAGTTCTAGCGTTCCACACCTCAGAATCTGAGGTTCTGATTTTTCTTTTTCCGTCAGAGATACCTGTAAGACGCACCGATCCGTACCATCATAAATCAAATACTGATCACAGGGATATAATTACGATGGCCACTGTGTGGGTGAAGAGGAAGGCCACAACTTTACCTTCCCATAGTATGGTATACCTAACTATATCATTTTGTTTCATTTCGCCCATATTCCGAAAGGGCTACTGATCCTTTCCCTGTAATGCCACCCTTATATATTGTGTCTTAAAACACGTAAGTTTAGAGTATTTTCAAATTATGAGGAATATGTCAACATTTTTTCAGAAAATTGTCGAAATATTCATAACAGAGTTCTTGAATTTACTGCTCTCCATGAAAGTTCTCGCGCTCAAATTATTCGGGGGATCGAGAGCTGGCTGAAACATTAAGTAGAAAGCTCTGAGATATTTAGCTAGTCATGGAAGTTACATCGGAGAGACAAATTAGACGCCATAGTGGATGGAGTGTTCATTGCAACTGAAAAAAATATTGTCTGTATTATGATTGAAGTTGAATGTGACAGCAAAGTTATCTGGTCGCGTATAACAGGTCTAGGTGAAACTAAGTTAATTGTTAAATGCTTTAACTGGTCACCCGATTCCTCTGCAAAATTTATAGAGACATTCAAAGAAAGTCTGTAGCAGTGCGTAAATACCCAACTGATGCAATACTAGTTGGAGGCAACTACTGAGTATAGACTGAGACATCTAAGGATTGGTTCAAATGGTTCAAAAAATGGTTCAAATGGCTCTGAGCACTATGGGACTCAACATCTTAGGTCATAAGTCCCCTAGAACTTAGAACTACTTAAACCTAACTAACCTAAGGACATCACACACACCCATGCCCAAGGCAGGATTCGAGCCTGCGACCGTAGCAGTCCCGCGGTTCCGGACTGCAGCGCCAGAACCGCACGGCCACCACGGCCGGCTCAAATGGTTCAAATGGCTCTGAGCACTATAGGATTTAACTTCTGAGGTCAGTAGTCCCTGGAACTTAGAACTACTTAAACCTAACTAACCTAAGGATATCACACACATCCATGCCCGAGGCAGGATTCGAACCTGCGACCGTAATGGTCTCGCGGTTCCAGAACGTAGCGCCTAGAACCGCTCGGCCACACCGGCCGCATCTAAGGATTCATTGTGGGGTCAGTCTTGTATCGTGGTGCACGGAAGTTGAATCCTCGCCAGAGCAAAGAACGAAAGTATCGGCGAAGGTGCAGTCTCATCAAATGTAGGCTGTGGATAGGAAGTGCGGTCGGCAGGGTCCATCAGAACAGTGCTGGATGTGGGCGTGTCAGGAGGAACCACTGATTCACAGGGGGCCAGAGGAGAGTGCCAGAGCAACAACGGGATGTCTATGGTAGCCGCCCGGGGTTCTGGCCATTGTCATATTGGCAACAGAAGGCGGCACAAGAGGGAGCTGCAGAGGGGATGCTTGTGTCCGAGGCTGAGGCCAGTTGTTGAGACAGCGCTTGAGCCCCTCCTGCATTTGGAGCGACGTAACTCGTTTCCCATGGATGGACACTACCTTTGCTGGTATCTAAGCCTCACCACTCCTGTAGGAACGTGCCCACACTGCTGTGCCAGGGGTATAACGGTGGGAGGGATGCAAGTGAGATTCCAGTGGCGACAGTGTCAGCAGATGATGCAAGGTGCAAGGTTGGAGACCATGGAGGAACTCTGTGGGGTTATAATTGTTAATCAATGTGGTGCAATAAGTGGTAAAAAACAAAATATGGGCCTCTGTAGTAACAGAGGATTTGATAGCCTCCTTCATTGCTGCTTAAAAGTCCACATCAGATGTCCAGCTTAACCACTGAAGGAAGGATGGAACGGAGTGCTACAGGTGTGTTTGATGCTACTGGCGCCACATAAGTCCTTGAAGGCAGAGCTCATGAGTTCTGGGGCATTGTCAGAGACCAATGTGCGAGGTAACCCTTCAATGGGCAAAACTTGGACTAAGGTGGTAATGGTGGCCTTGGCCATGGTGGACGCCATGTTTAGGACATAGGGGTACTTTGAATAAGCGTCCACAATGAGCAACCACATAGAACCCAAGAATGGGCCTGCAAAATCGAGATGGATGTAAGTCCCAAGGGAGGCCAGGAGCAGGCCAGGGGCAAACGACTGAGAAGATGTCGCCAAGTGCCAAACACATGCTGGGCAACTATGGATCATCTTTTTGATGTCACTGTTGATCCCGCGCCAGTACACATGGAGGTGTGCCAGTGTCTTCATGCAAGACATGCCCCAATTGTTACTGTGTTGCAAACTTAATACCCAATGACGCAATTCCACTGGAATAACCACTCGATGTGCACCCATCTCAGTATCCAAAAGGATGACACCATGCATAATGGAGAATTGGTGAGAAAGCTGTTTCCAAGGATGGAGCTCTGCCATCAACCGATGAGTGAGATAATGGGGCCAGCCATGGATTAAATAGTGAAGGAACTATTGCAGTGCAGGGTCCTGGCATGTTGCAGTGGCAACTCATGTGACCATAAGGAGAAAACCATCCAATGTATGTTGTTGATAGGCAGCAATGTGGAAGCAGAGGACCTCCTGTTGGTCCAAATCAGGGTCCGTGTCAGCCAGTAGATGGGACAACATGTCAGCATTAGAATGCTGGGCTATAGGCTTGTAACAAAAAGTATAATTGTAGGCACTGTGGAACAATACCCAGCGCTTGAGGAGCTGGGCTACTTGTTTTGGGAGGCTGGAACACGGCCTGAATAACCCTGCCAATGGTTTGGGATTGATAATTAGAGAGAACTGCGCCCCAAAAAGGTAGACATGAAATTTCTTGACTGCGAGCCCCATTGCCAAGGCCTCGTTTTCGATCTGGGAACAGTTGTGCTGTGCCAGGGTCAGGGTCTCGAATGCATAGGCTATGGGCTGTCCAGAACCATCTCCATTCGTGTGTACCAAGCCCACTCCAATACCGTAGGGGGATGAATCAGCTGGCAAAATCAGTGGGCGATCGGGAGAAAAGGATGTGAGGCAAAGTGCGGATATCAGCATCGTTTTCAATTTGACAAAAGGCTGGTTGCAGGTGGGGGTATGGATATAAGGGACTCACTTTTTGTGCAAGTGACTGACGGGTTGTGCAACGTTGGCCACCCAGGGTAAGAATTTAGCATAATAATTGAGCTTGCCTGAAAAAGCTTCTAATTCAGGTAAGTTCCTCAGCAGAGCTAAAGAAGGGTGGCAACATTCTGATTAGTATGCTGGATTTCCTCTTTAGAAAGCCAATGTCCCAAGTGCTCCACTCCTGGCTGAAAAAATCTGCTCTTCTCCAAACGACAATGCAGGTCTGTGTCCCCGAAGGGTTGTGAACAGGTTGTGGGTTGTGGGGGTTTTCCAAATGCTCGTGGTGGAAAGATCCTATGACAATAAGGTCATCCAAGTAACTGGCACAAGCCAGAATGTGCCGTATCAACTATTCCACAAATCTCTGGAATATTGCAGGGCCTGAGGAAATGCCTAAGGGGAGTCGTTTGTACTTAAACAACCCAAACGGCGTGTTAAGGGCTACAGTGTTCCAAGATGCCTCATCTAAGGGTAGCTGGAGGTATGCATCAGTGAGAGTTTGATTAGGAGATCTTCTTGTTGGGGAACAGATTAGGTTTCTACTTGCAACTGAGCATTCATGGTCGCCTCGAAATCCCCACACAAGTGAAGAGATCAATTTGGCTTCCGTATGATGACCAGGGGTGTGGCCCACACACTAGATTTCACAGGTTTGAGATTCCCAGCTGCCTGCACGCAATCGAGTTTCTGCTTCACGGCAGCCTGTACGGCCACTAGAATTGGTCTGGTGTGCCATCCAACTGAAGAGTGATGTGCACCTGAAAGTCTGAAGCACACACCAAATCAGGTTGAAAGAGAGGCGAAAACGTTGTGCAGAGGACGTCCAGTTTCTGGAAAGGAACCACTGTGGAGAAAACCTTGACAACATACGAGATAGAAAATCCAAATGCTGTATAGGTGTCAAGGCAAAAAATGTCAGTAGCTGACATGGTCGACGACAAGAATGTCAAAAGCCAAGTAATATATTTGTAAGTTGCCGCAATCGAGAACTGCCTGTGAAGAGGAATCACACCAACTCCATAGGCCACAAAATTGCGCGAGGGTGGGGACAAGTCAGGGGAATGCAGTCAGACATAAGTTTTCTGACTGATCAACGAGATGGTAGCCCCAGTGTTCACTTGACAACGGACGTCCTGGTGAGCCATACCAAGAGTTAGAAACAATTTCTGCATGAAGGGGTCGTTGTCTGCAGCATGTTTACCGTGTCCTGGTGTTGTCGCGGCACTGGGTGGGGGCGGGTCATGCGACTGCGACATACTGAGCAGAAGTGTCCCTCCCTGTCACAGCGTGTACAGGACCCCCAGCGATTTGGATAGTCTGCTCGAGGGTGAGAGGAAAAACACTGTAGGCATGAAGGGAGTGGCCCCTGTAGCCGTCGTCAAGGGGCAACTGAAGGCTCAGAAGTCATAGAGACATTGGACAAAGACTAATCATGATGTTGTTGCAACCTGGTGGTCCTGTGTTTACAACACTGGGATAGCACATGTGGTGGTGTGTGGAATGCTGCCACTTGCAGCTTTTCCATGAGTCACTCCTTAGTCGCCTCTGTAATTTCGAATGAATGAGCAATGAACAAGATGTCCTCTAATGGAAGGTTATCCAGTTTCAACGCTGCTGTGCAAACTTCTGCGTCAGATGCCAGTTGAACCACCACATCACAAATGGAGTTGGCGTAGGAAGCCTTACAGCCCCGACTGGCACAAGTAAAATCACATTTTTGGCTGAGTCCTTGCAAGACAGTGACCCACAAGTGGTATGACTGACTTATCTGCTTATAGTATTGATGAAATTCTAGCGTGGAGCCAACAACATGGTAATAATGATTAGTCAGCAGAATGCATATCTCCTGAAAGGAGAGGGTGATGGGGTCAGACAGAGATGCCAATTTTTGGAGGAAAAGAAACGTGTCCGGTGTTGCCAAAGACAGAAAGAGTGATCACTGCAATGAATTGTGCGTGGCTTGAAATGCCATGAAATTTTGCTTCAGTCAATGGAAATATGTGTCTGAGGCCTCCATAGTGTCACTGAAACGAGGAAATGACAGAAGACAGAATGTGGTGTATAGTGCAGGGAGCACCGGTCCCTGGGGCACAGCAGCCTGCTCCACATGAAGTTTGTCCACCAAGAGTTGAAGCGACTTCTGTAACAAGTCCATCTGTATCTGCTGATGATGCATCAACTACTGTTTTTGCTCAAGCAGGCTAACCAGTTTAGCTTCCATGCTATGAAACAACTTTATTTTTCCTTGTCACCAATTGCTATATCCTCAAGTAGCTGTATACCCGTGCACCCATCAGAAAAAACAGGAGCGAAGTGATGACGAAGTAAGACGGGAAGACTGCCTGTGGATAGGACTAAAAAAAATGGCTCCTGAAAGGAGAGGGTGATGGGGTCAGACAGAGATGACAATTTTTGGAGGAAAGAATGAAGTGCGTAGAACCGTTCGGCCACTCTGGCCGGCTGGACTCAAAACCCATGCTGAAGTTAAGCAACAGGGTTGACCAAAAGGTTGACCCAAAACAACAAGAGCAAGTCAGTAGAAACCTATACAACAACGAAGTGCAATGAACTTTTGACACAATGTTGTCGACAGGTCAAGTATGAGCCACAGACCAAATCGAGACCAAGGAGGAAAACCAACACCAAAGTGAAGTCGTTGATGGGTAGTCAGCAGTATGGTGAAGATAATAACAAACAATATCAGACGAAGTACATGCCTGACTGAGCAGCTGAAGTGTGGCAGTATTTTTGCTGGGGCGCAAGGGACACTATTGGCTGGTGTATTCATGTAGCAAGATTGTGTCACATTCACTAGGCAGGTGCAGTGCTGTGGTGACACTGCACTCCATCAGCCATTTGCTCCAGAGGGCCTTCAACTTCTGCACAGATTTGCTGTAATGAACAGAAAATTGTGGTGATGTGCTTTTTTCTGGAATCTTCTGGAGTATTACCAAAGTCAGTCAGTGGAATTTTAAACACTTCATTCTATGTAATTTCTTACTTTTCTAATTACACATTAGAAAATAACCTTACTTAGACTACTCTCATACTTTTACTTTAACACACAGTATTTATGATTATTTTAACCCTGCAGTGCCACCACATTTCAACAGAGAACATTTCACAAGTTTACTGCATCCTTTAGGAACTATCATGAAGCCAAAATCTCAAAAAATAAATTTGCAAGCATCAATTAAATCATTTTTTTCCAAAGTAAAGTAGCAAAACTGGAATCACCCAATGAAGACCTTAAAGGAAGTGGTGAAGATTTGTTAGAAATACAGGACGCCAGCTCTAGTTCCAATTCTTGTTTTCAGTCTGATGTAATCAGTTAGGAAATATGTATGAGTGTGTTAACTTTTCTCCATTTCCAACTCCAACTGTAAAAAAAATATTTCTTCATTTATTGACAGAAGTAACGTAAGTGATGCTGACCGATTTGGAGCAATAAGGAATATATGGATAACTATGCTGAGAAAGATAGCATTTGGAGTGGACTGTCACTTAATGTGCAGTTTATATGCACTAAATACTCATGATTTACAGAATGATTTACATAAACATCAATAATCATTGCAGTTCTTCTACTACAGTGCTTTCATTTCTGTTCACTTGTATCAGAATTTCAGTAGATGCCACTTGTGTGCCAATTCTAAACACTGAAACAGTTTATGACAGTTTAGCTGCTAATATTTTGGGATACTGATGTGAATGACCATTTTGTACTTGAAGAGAACTAAATCCACCCCCAAAAGAAAAAAAATTATTTACACTCCTGTCTAAGACATTCTGTATAAAACTAAACTGGATACGTTAAATGCACCTTAAGACAGAGCTAGAGTTTCAACATGGATCCAAAGAGAATTATTAGTTGAAATTATTAAAAGTAGTTGCAAATATGTGTCTGTGAAATATGCAGTGCAAAAAAGTTAACTGACAGCAGTATGTCAAAAGATAAAAATGTCACAGACACATCAGGCATACCTAGAACAGATCTAAGAAACCATGATATTGTTAGCATTAGATGAATGTGTTTGGAGATCTCTTGGATACTTTCCTAGAAAGCTACAAGTTAGTATAAAGGAACAGAACTATTAGAATCACACCACCATTTGCTCCCAGACTGACTGAGAGATGTCCACTAAAGGGTGAGAGAGCTCATAGACTCTGTAAAATAAATAAATAAATAATAAAATAAATAAATAAATAAATGTAAAGGATTTTGTTATTTAAACAGAAGGAGCAGTTGAAATATATGTTAGAGAGGGGCTGTGGGTCCTTAATTAACAACTAAATGTAAAAGAGGAACAGACATCACATATGCTTCAATGGTGGAAAGATGGTGCATTCTAGAGAGACATGGTGACGAGACAAAATAGACATAGTCCCACTAGCTCTGTGCATTTAAGGAAATGATAATGTTCTTTATTTACATTGTGAATGCTGTGGTACTCTCTCCCAATACATGCAAGTTGCAAGTCATATGTATTTGGAATCATAAAATATTTGGGTGCAATGTAAAGTGGTGTGATTCCAAAAATGGAAGCAATACATGTGGATCACATATTGATGCTACTACTGATGAAATCATGAGATTTCTGCTGATAAAGGATAAAAGGGCTCTGTGCACAATATGGATAGCATATATTTTATCTACGGGACTTAGATTAGTTCCTAGTGATACTGTTCAGTGTTCATCTGATTTTTTAACTATTTATCTTACTTTTAACCACTTTTTCTATTGTTCTCTCTGGCAGTATCAGTTGCAGGATATATATAATGCTTTCAACACATATACTATCAATTAGTTTGAGGAGAGTTAATCTCAATTATTATTTAGTGTCTATGAAGACATTTCATCTTTAATTGCTTTGTACCACATCTCACTAGGAGCTCCTCGAGTGCAAGGTTGCAAGTTCAATCTTTAGTAAGGCTCATTTGAAAGTGTTGTGTTAACAATTATGACAGGGAAAATATTAGCTGCTAATGACTCACCATGTGCATCAGGAGGCAACAGAAAATGAGTGTTCAGGAGGCATTGCACTTCTCAAAATGGACATCATTGGCATTCAAGAAATGTTTGAAACAAAGCATTAACTTGCACCATGAACACCAAATCAAAAATGGTGTGCCACAGTGATCATGAAGGTTCACACCATCAAGATCAAAGACAAACTCCTTGGGAGTTACAAACCATGCAGGACATTCAGCTAGGTATCCACTCTTAAAGAATGAATATAGAATTATATTGGTGTAATGAGGTGATGAGAACTGATGGAATGTGATGACATGCAGCCAAATCCAAAACAGTCTGTCATGGAGCATATCATGAAACTGAATATCCTTTAAGGTGTAGCTGCAGATAGCGTGATAATATGTTTTATAGGCACAGAAACAATAAACATCCAGAGGCTGAATTTGTCCGGTGATTCCAGGTGGTATGAATTACAGTGTCACACACTTTTCAGGACGGATAGTTTGCTCTAAAGGACTATGTTTTTTATATGCAAGCCAGGAATCAGGCAAAAGCAAGTTACTCTGACCAGCTATTGGCCAAAAAGCAGTTCAAATGTGTGCGAATTCCTAAAGCACTAAACTGCTGAGGTCATCAGTCCCTAGACGTACACACTACCTAAACTAACTTAAACAACCTTACGCTAAGGACAACACACACACCCATACCTGGGCAGGACTCGAACCTCAGGTGGGAGAGGTTGCGCAATTCATGACATGGCACCTCTAACCGCATGGCCACTCTGCGCGGCCAAAAAGCAGTGCTCATACTGTAGTTCTCTTACGGCCATTTCCCCACTCTTGTTTGTTGTGGCATAAATATTCCCTACTTCCCTTGCAAGATCACATACACAAGAAAGAATCACTGGGGACAGAGCAATTCTAACTTTTCACAGGGTTGATGAAACTGCACTTTTCCAACAGTGTAAACCATTGTCCTCAAGCTGTTCGAAAAGGGATACAAATTTCCTGCAAAGCCAAATGGCGTATTTATAACTAGCAGCTGACAAGATGCACTATCAAGTGGCAGTAGTACATACACTTCCTTTAGTTCTATCTTCGAAAATAGTAGTGCCAGGCCAGTTTAGTTAACAGATCCTCTATGTGAGGTATGGGATAGAGATTAGTGTTGGATTGGGCATTTATGTGGACATGAAGTTATCACAAATGTGTAAAGACCCATTACAATGTTTAAGGACGACTATAAGCACTGCCTATTGATTGCTTGAAACTGGAGTCATAGAAGTTCTTGAAAGCTTCATAGGGATGTTAGCAGTAAAATTAAATGGACGGGCCACAAAACATTAGGTCCAATGTAAGCTTCCATGGTGGCAGGGGAAACACCTGCTCCACAAGCATGATAGTGTGAACTGATATGCTGTCCTCATGCCACAGCTTTGTTCACAGACTGTGACACACTGCTGTGATGTGGTCTTATTTGCCACAGGCTCTGTGGTGTGGGCAGCTGTTTCTGGAATGCCAGTTACTGAAGTCGGTGCAGGACTGGAGGTTCTTTGACTTGTGGTAACCACATTCCACTGCAAAGTAGCGAGGGCATTTCTAACGTGCAAGAGTAACGTTACAAAAAGGATCACCTGATGCTGAGGGAGGGAGCAGATTGATCGATGTACTTAAGTCTTTCATAAGACACTAGCAAGCCAGATGTGAGTGAACTTGGGTGAGACTTATATGTAGAAAAATAAGAAAAGAGACAAAATTATCAGTTGTCTGCTGCTCATGATGCCAACAACTCCCTTTTGATACTTGAATTTCATTTGTAAAAGCAAGCTGAGCTTCAGAAGCAACCTTAGTAGATTAAGTAATATTGAGCACTGCACCAAGACTAGGATGAGATGTGGCCACTGATTTTGCTGTGACCTCTCTGTCAGAGGCAAAGTGCACAATCACATCCCAAATCAATGGCTCTGCACATGAAACAATGCAGCTCTGACATGAGAAATTTCACTTGTATGTGGGATCCCGCAAGTTGCAAGTCCAAGCTGCATAAGACTGCCTCTATTGTTTATGACACTGATTAAACTGTAGCCTAGCTACTATAAGATATGGTTGATGACTGTAGTATTCAGTTAACAGACCACAGAGATCATTCAAATATAAAGTACTAGTGTCTGAAAGTGGTTGCAATATCTGCACCTCTTCGTATAAATGTCTACTAGAAAAAAACCGCAATGCAATGTGCTGCATATCAGTAGTGCTATAAGCAAAACATTACAGTTCAAAATGATGGAAGTAGACTTCTTAGCTCTCTGAAGGCTCACTGGAGGTAGGCAAACAATGGTGGGAGTGTATCCATGACCATAGACAGATGATGTTGTTGTTTCTTCTGAGACACAAGCTGCAGGAGAGCAACATACTTTCTTACTGTTGCTGCCATAGTTTCTGGTATTGCTGTTGTTGCAATGACAGCTGTGGCTGCCAAAGTTTGAGACTTGGGATCCATAAGACTGGCACTGGTTGCAAACGTCCACCAAAAGCATGACAAGGTAAGACCTCACTCCCTCTTTTCCTTCCACTCCCAATACATATGTACACTATCTCACAAATTATCTTGAAGACTTTTGATGGATACCTCTATGGCTTGGTGGATTATACTGGTGAAGTGACCCGTTCAATTGTGGATGTTATTGTGAAGTTCAAAAACAGTCATCTGTAAACAAATTGAAGTTTGTCAAGACAAGAACATTGAATAAAAACCAATCAGTGAAAACAGGAAATTCCAGGTACAGTGAAGTGTTGAAATCCAATAAGCAGAACAGTATGATTGATAGTAAATTATGCAATGGACTGTACTAGACTGAATGAAGGCTGTCTGTCTAGTACTTTGCTGTGAACGGTGGCCCACGGGACAGGCTGTCCAGCTCCCTGGTGGCGATCATCAACTGTGAGTTGTAGTGCCTCTGAGCAGCTGTCAGTATCAGCCATATTAAAGTGGAGACACCACTCTGTTCTTCACTGGGTCATATGGCATAAGCAAGCCTGTTTAGCAAAGAAGAAGCAGATTTGGGTGTTTTCTCACTAGATGTTCTTACCCTATTCTCCAGCCGCATCACCGTCGATGACTCCTACCTATTCTGTGGACTCACTACAGATTATTGTGTGGGACAGATTCTTGTTTACCTTTATCAATGACTATGCCTTCACATGATACTGTACACTGGACTTGTACTTTGTGTAAACTATTCTTGTGTCTCATGTTCAATAAATGTGACATGCACCATGCCACAAAAGAAATAATTCATTCTTCTGCACCACACCTTGTCTCAAAATTATCTTGTAGACTTTCAATGGATACCTCTATGGCTTGATTGATTATCCTGGTGAAGTGATCCATTCAATCTTGGACACTATTGTGAAGCTCAAAAACAGTCATTTACTTGTAGAGCATTCAGTTTGCATTGGTGAGTACATACTTTGGCTACTTACTTCCTGGGACTGCTTCATCTGAAAGATAGAAGCAGATTGGAAAGTGATCAACAGAATGAAAACCTCCTCGACTTCACACTATGTAGTATTTGTGTAAGACTGGAGAGCAGAACATGAGTTCATTGACAGAGGATGACCATGATGCTGTGCTCAACTCTGCCATTCCCCTCTGTGTTCATCAGGTCATGTAGCTTCTGATAATGAGGCTCTCATTCACTTGATTTTGTGGCCTTATGTTGGTAGAGTTACAAATCTCTTGTGTGCACTGAAATTCCCTAAGAGGAGAAATGATTAGCTGAGTTGGTTGATATTCACTCTGAAATAATCACTGCCAAAGAGTTCATTGCATGACATGTACACTGAACACACTTTTAAGTATAACAATACACAAATAACAAAATACTGAAGTGTTATGTTTAAAGAATGAGAAAAAAGTTGTGTATGTAAGTGATAAGCATAGCTACTTCTCTATTTGCCCATTCATCATTTTTGTTTCCCTTTATGCAGCTCTGCAGTATACTTACACCAGATAATTTAATAGAAGTACCTCCAGCTGTGCCCAGAAATCATTTGTATTTCACTGAAGTAGGGAAGTCATTTGATGGAGAGGTTTATTTACTTTCCTGCTTTCCAGTGTCCTTTTCAGAAAGGGACCATAGAGCAGGGGAACTAGCTGGTTCATCAGAGCTTTGAGTGCAGAGTTAGCTGCATAACAATTTACTGGTATCTTTATCTCTTTCTTTCAACTGTAGGCTTCCTTAAATATTCCTTTTTCTGAGAAGAGGGAAAAGTTGCAATTGCATGCATACTTGCTTCTAGTTATTGTTACATTCATTTCCTCCATAATGTTTCCATTTTTGGAGTATTCATCTCTTTATGTTTATATGCAGTGATAGACCAACTCCTTCATGCCTTTTTACATGAGTTAGTAACTGCAGCAGTGACTATTTGCTTCCATGTTAGGGGCAGCCACCTTCATTACTGGTGTTTTGAGGGATGAGGCAAAATACGTCATAAACAGTGGAGTAAATGCAGTCTCAAATAATTACTTTAGACCATTGTACAATGTGCGTTTTGTGGCATCCACCTCCTTCAGATTATCTTCCACTACCACAATAGCGTAACATCTCCACTACCCAAGACAGCTGCTAAAACAGTTAACACAAACACCTGGTGGTGCACATTTGGTACCATATTCGTGGGCTGGCTGACTGCATTGGCCCTTGCATTTCCACACAATGTGGTGACATTTCTGACATTCATAAAAGATCAGTTTGAGATTAAAAAATACTCTTTAGTTCAAGACATTCTGCTTTAATTTTTTTGTATAACAGTGTTAAATCAAATTTTAGAATAAAAGTTGTGGTCTTTTTCTAGATTCCCATTGACCCTCCTCCTCGTAATATTTTCAGTGTCTTAACTGCTTTATATCTCTGATTGCTATAACACCTCAGGTTCAGGATGCTGTGTAACTATGCAGTAATGTGATATTTTCCAGCTACTTACTTCTGATCACTATTTGACTGGAAGTTAAGTTTTACAATGTGGACTCTTGTAAGAGATTTAAATATTCTTACAATTCAATGTAAATATTTTGTATGCAAAATGGAAAATCTGCATAATAGGTTCCTTAATTTAATTTAATTATTGTAAACTCACTGTTCTTGTGTCCTGTCAATTCTTTTCAATTCAGTTTTGCAGACATTTGGGGCAAAGAACTATACCTTTGAGATCACTTGATAGGTTAAGCAGGCCTCCTGAACCAACGGAAATGTTTTTAATTTATTCCCCTTATTCATGAGTACTTGCCATGATGTGGAATGTGTCTTTAAGTTCATACATAAGTTACATTCTGTCATGAAAACATGGCTACATGCTGGGCATTTACATAACTAATTCTTTGTGTTAATCTTAATCTAGAACAAAAAATGGTTCAAATGGCTCTGAGCACTATGGGACTCAACTGCTGTGGTCATAAGTCCCCTAGAACTTAGAACTACTTAAACCTAACTAACCTAAGGACATCACACACATCCATGCCCGAGGCAGGATTCGAACCTGCGACCGTAGCGCCTTTAACCGCTCGGCCACTCCGGCCGGCGATCTAGAACAATATTTGATAAATGTAACACAACCGCACACATACTATCCACACAGAAATTCATATTTGTAGTAAAATGGGTTGTTTAGAAGAAATGATTTCAGTTTCTTTTTAATATTTTCATTATCAGCCACCATGCTTAATTCAGAAGAGAGGTGGTCAAATATTTTTACGGCGGCATACTTTGCTTATTTCTGTGCAAGAGTAAGATTAAGTAGTAGATAATGGAGGCTATTTTTGTACCTAGTGTTGTATTTGTGAATGCTGTCAATGTTTTCAGAGTGTGTTTGATTCTTCACAACAATCTTCACAAGAGAGTAAATTTATTGTGAACCTGTTGTTAGAATAGCTAATTTTTTAAACAGTTGTCTACATGAAGATCAAAAGTGGATGCTAGATATTATCACTACAGCATGTTTCTGTGCAATGAACACTTTGTATCTGTGAGGGATTGCCCCATAAAATTATTCTACATCTACATCTACATTGATACTCCGCAAGCCACCCAACGGTGTGTGGCGGAGGGCACTTTACGTGCCACTGTCATTACCTCCCTTTCCTGTTCCAGTCGCGTATGGTTCGCGGGAAGAACGACTGTCTGAAAGCCTCCGTGCGCGCTCTAGTCTCTCTAATTTTACATTCGTGATCTCCTCGGGAGGTATAAGTAGGGGGAAGCAATATATTCGATGCCTCATCCAGAAATGCACCCTCTCGAAACCTGGCAAGCAAGCTACACCGTGATGCAGAGCGCCTCTCTTGCAGAGTCTGACACTTGAGTTTATTAAACATCTCCGTAACGCTATCACGGTTACCAAATAACCCTGTGATGAAACGCGCCGCTCTTCTTTGGATCTTCTCTATCTCCTCCGTCAGACCGATCTGGTACGGATCCCACACTGATGAGCAATACTCAAGCATAGGTCGAACGAGTGTTTTGTAAGCCACCTCCTTTGTTGATGGACTACATTTTCTAAGCACTCTCCCAATGAATCTCAACCTGGTACCCGCCTTACCAACAATTAATTTTATATGATCATTCCACTTCAAATCGTTCCGCACGCATACTCCCAGATATTTTACAGAAGTAACTGCTACCAGTGTTTGTTCCACTATCATATAATCATACAATAAAGGATCCTTCTTTCTATGTATTCGCAATACATTACATTTGTCTATGTTAAGGGTCAGTTGCCACTCCCTGCACCAAGTGCCTATCCGCTGCAGATCTTCCTGCATTTCGCTACAATTTTCTAATGCTGCAACTTCTCTGTATACTACAGCATCATCCGCGAAAAGTTGCATGGAACTTCCGACACTATCTACTAAGTTATTTATATATATTGTGAAAAGCAATGGTCCCATAACACTCCCCTGTGGCACGCCAGAGGTTACTTTAACGTCTGTAGACGTCTCTCCATTGAGAACAACATGCTGTGTTCTGTTTGCTAAAAACTCTTCAATCCAGCCACACAGCTGGTCTGATATTCCGTAGGCTCTTACTTTGATTATCAGGCGACAGTGCGGAACTGTATCAAACGCCTTCCGGAAGTCAAGAAAAATAGCATCTACCTGGGATCCTGTATCTAATATTTTCTGGGTCTCATGAACAAATAAGGCGAGTTGGGTCTCACACGATTGCTGTTTCCGGAATCGATGTTGATTCCTACATAGTAGATTCTGGGTTTCCAGAAATGACATGATATGCAAGCAAAAAACATGTTCTAAAATTCTACAAGAGATCGATGTCAGAGATATAGGTCTATAGTTTTGTGCATCTGCTCGACGACCCTTCTTGAAGACTGGGACTATCTGTGCTCTTTTCCAATCATTCGGAACCCTCCGTTCCTCTAGAGACTTGCGGTACATGGCTGTTAGAAGGGGGGCAAGTTCTTTCGCGTACTCTGTGTAGAATCGAATTGGTATCCCATCAGGTCCAGTGGACTTTCCTCTATTGAGTGATTCCAGTTGCTTTTCTATTCCTTGGACACTTATTTCAATGTCAGCCATTTTTTCGTTTGTGCGAGGATTTAGAGAAGGAACTGCAGTGCGGTCTTCCTCTGTGAAACAGCTTTGGAAAAAGGTGTTTAGTATTTCAGCTTTACGCATGTCATCCTCTGTTTCAATGCCATCATCATCCCGTAGTGTCTGGATATGCTGTTTCGAGCCACTTACTGATTTAACGTAAGACCAGAACTTCCTAGGATTTTCTGTCAAGTCGGTACATAGAATTTCACTTTCGAATTCAATGAACGCTTCACGCATAGCCCTCCTTACGCTAACTTTGACATCGTTTAGCTTCTGTTTGTCTGAGAGGTTTTGGCTGCGTTTAAACTTGGAGTGGAGCTCTCTTTGCTTTCGCAGTAGTTTCCTAACTTTGTTGTTGTACCACGGTGGGTTTTTCCCGTCCCTCACAGTTTTACTCGGCACATACCTGTCTAAAACGCATTTTGCGATTGCCTTGAACTTTTTCCATAAACACTCAACATTGTCAGTGTTGGAACAGAAATTTTCGTTTTGATCTGTTAGGTAGTCTGAAATCTGCCTTCTATTACTCTTGCTAAACAGATAAACCTTCCTCCCTTTTTTTATATTCCTAATAACTTCCATATTCAGGGATGCTGCAACGGCCTTATGATCACTGATTCCCTGTTCTGTACATACAGAGTCGAAAAGTTCCGGTCTGTTTGTTATCAGTAGGTCCAAGATGTTATCTCCACGAGTCGGTTCTCTGTTTAATTGCTCGAGGTAATTTTCGGATAGTGCACTCAGTATAATGGCACTCGATGCTCTGTCCCTACCACCCGTCCTAAACATCTGAGTGTCACAGTCTATATCTGGTAAATTGAAATCTCCACCTAAGACTATAACATGCTGAGAAAATTTATGTGAAATGTATTCCAAATTTTCTCTCAGTTGTTCTGCCACTAATGCTGCTGAGTCGGGAGGTCGGTAAAAGGAGCCAATTATTAACCTAGTTCGGTTGTTTAGTGTAACCTCCACCCATAATAATTCACAGGAACTATCCACTTCTACTTCACTACAGGATAAACTACTACTAACAGCGACGAACACTCCACCACCGGTTGCATGCAATCTATCCTTTCTAAACACCGTCTGTACCTTTGTAAAAATTTCGGCAGAATTTATCTGTGGCTTAAGCCAGCTTTCTGTACCTATAACGATTTCAGCTTCGGTGCTTTCTATCAGCGCTTGAAGTTCCGGTACTTTACCAACGCAGCTTCGGCAGTTGACAATTACAATACCGATTGCTGCTTGGTCCCCGCATGTCCTGACTTTGCCAAGCACCCGTTGAGGCTGTTGCCCTTTCTGTACTTGCCCAAGGCCATCTAACCTAAAAAACCGCCCAGCCCACACCACACAACCCCTGCTACCCGTGTAGCCGCATGTTGCGTGTAGTGGACTCCTGACCTATCCAGCGGAACCCGAAACCCCACCACCCTATGGCGCAAGTCGAGGAATCTGCAGCCCACACGGTCGCAGAACCGTCTCAGCCTCTGATTCAGACCCTCCACTCGGCTCTGTACCAAGGGTCCGCAGTCAGTCCTGTCGACGATGCTGCAGATGGTGAGCTCTGCTTTCATCCCGCTAGCGAGACTGGCAGTCTTCACCAAATCAGATAGCCGCCGGAAGCCAGAGAGGATTTCCTTCGATCCATAGCGACACACATAATTGGTGCCGACATGAGCGACCACCTGCAGATGGGTGCACCCTGTACCCTTCATGGCATCCGGAAGGACCCTTTCCACATCTGGAATGACTCCCCCCGGTATGCACACAGAGTGCACATTGGTTTTCTTCCCCTCTCTTGCTGCCATTTCCCTAAGGGGCCCCATTACGCGCCTGACGTTGGAGCTCCCAACTACCAGTAAGCCCACCCTCTGCAACTGCCCGGATCTTGCAGACTGAGGGGCAACCTCTGGAACAGGACAAGCAGCCATGTCAGGCCGAAGATCAGTATCAGCCTGAGACAGAGCCTGAAACCGGTTCGTCAGACAAACTGGAGAGGCTTTCCGTTCAGCCCTCCGGAATGTCTTTCACCCCCTGCCACACCTTGAAACGACCTCCCACTCTACCACAGGTGAGGGATCAGCCTCAATGCGGGCAGTATCCCGGGCAACCACAGTCGTAGTCCGATCAGGGGATGCGTGGGACGAGCTGGCCGTCCCCAACAAACCCCCATCCGGACCCCCACAGTGATGCCCATTGGCAACAGCCTCAAGCTGTGTGACCGAAGCCAACACTGCCTGAAGCTGGGAGCGAAGGGATGCCAACTCAGCCTGCATCCGAACACAGCAGTTGCAGTCCCTATCCATGCTAAAAACTGTTTTGCAAAGAACGTCTGAACTAATCTACAGAGAGCGCAAACAAATCAACAAAATTTAAACGGTTATTAAAACACAAGATTGCCTAGTAAATGCAGTAATGCTGCTACTTGCGCACTGCTGACACTGCTCGGCGGCGGAAGGAGACTAAGCGAAATTACACTATTCAGGTACTAAAACGCGATGCTACACTCTCAAATACTATAATACGCCCAAAATTTATGAATTAAACAATGCAAGTACCAAAAACACGCAAAGAAATTAAGAACTAAACTATGTAACAAATGAGTGAGCTAGGAGTATACGACTTGCTGCTCAGCTGCTTATCCAACGGCGGCAGGGAGCACACTGACTGTGACCAACCGACACTGGCCGTTCAAAACAAAAACAGTAGACAAACGACTACGCAAATTTACACTATTCAGGTACTAAAACGCGATGCTACAACTCTCAAATACTATAATACGCCCGAAATTTATGAATTAAACAATGCAAGTACCAAAAACACGCAAAGAAATTAAGAATTAAACTATGTAACAAACGAGTGAGCTAGGAGTATACGACTTGCTGCTCAGCTGCTTATCCAACGGCGGCAGGGAGCAATGAATGGAAATAGGCAAAGTAAGCTAACTTTCTAATGCTTTATCACCAAACTCAGAAATACCCCATACAGCAAATGTTGCTGAACTCAAGCATTTGTAAAGCTCTATAACACGTGATTTGCAATTTAAGTTCTGATCAGTATGCACACCCAGGAATTTTAAAAAATGAGTTTTAAATATTTCTTTTCCTCCATGCAATATTTTTGCTGATGATGATACATTTTGCCTTGTACATAATTGAATGACCTGTGTGTGTGTTTCTTCCTTTTTCTTTTTTTCCTATGTTAAATGCTAGACCATTTATTGTGAGCCATTCAATACCACTTTTAAATATGTCATTTACTGCTTGTTGCAGCCCTGTTGGGCTTGATTTTTATGACTTCATCATCAGCAAAGTGCACACGTCCTGCTTTATCAATGTAAGATAGAAAATCATTTATACATGGCAAGAACAGAAGTGGTCCCTGAACTAAAACCTTGTGTAACACACATAGCAGTTTATCCCCCATTCATATGAAGATTCATCATGAGACCTGCATGATCTATTTAACATGACCCTTTGCTTCCTATCAGTTAAATATGAAATGAATCACTTACTCATTATACCTCAAAAGGAATAAACTTTATACTTTTCCAAAAAAAGTTGCCATTTGAATAGACATATTCCTTAGGTAGACCACAAAAAAATAAAATCTTGGTAAGTAAAATCACTCAGAAAATTTAATACACAGTCACTGAAATGATAGATGACAAGTTCAGTGGAGAGGTCCTTCTGGAATCCAAATTGTGACCGACCCAAATTGTTATATTTGCAAATGTACTCAATCATTCTTAGATACCTTTTCCATAACTCTTGAGAGGGAAGTTTATAGTGAAATGGGCGAATATTTATTAATATCTTGCTACCTTTCTTAAAGAGTGGTCTAACAGTGACAGACTTTAGTCTGTCTGGAAAGATTCCTTGTGAAAGTGGTGCATTAGGTATTTGACTGAGTACCATAGCTATATCAGAAGAACATAGTTTAATATTTTCCTGAAAATGTTACCAACACATCAGAATTTATTCTTTTAAGAAAGTTAATCATTCTCCTAATTTCACTGAAAGAAATTGGAGTGATTTCATCTTGACTGACTACTTGTGTAATGATTGTTGTATGTTTCTCAGTTACATTTAGAAATCAATTGTTAAATAGGCTTGTTATGTCAACTAGATGGTTACACATCTGATGTGCAGCTTGAAAGAAAAGTTAGCCAGTTTAATGCAAAGAGAGTGTGGTAGGTGCCCCAGAGGCTATTAGCTACCAACTATTTCATTTCAAATGCCATCCACATAGTTAGCACACAACTCACACAACAACTGAGATTTTTTAAACAGTTTTTGCTATCATCGTTATGATTCAAATTGTTAACCAAAGATCTGCACTCTCCTAACCACACAAAGTCCCACTTGCTCTTATCTCAGAACTAACATATGCTAATTTATTTTCTGATGTGATGTCATTAGGTAATTACTAGGGAGCTTGTGTAGTTGGTGGAATGCTACAAATTGGGCAATCATTGTCCATCTTAAATTAAATGTAAATGATCCCACAAATGCTAGATGCAGTCTGTTTGGTCAGCCAGGTGGTAGATGCCAAGGAGCTGGTGGGTTTTTCGACAGAGAGCAAAATAATGAGATGAACATGTAATGTAAGTAACAACCGAGCGAGGTGGCGCAGTGGTTAGCACACTGGACTCGCATTCGGGAAGACGACGGTTCAATCCCACATCTGGCCATCCAGATTTAGCTTTTCCTTGATTTCCTTAAATTGCTCCATGCAAATGCCAGGATGGTTCCTTTGAAAGGACACGGCCAATTTCCTTCCCCACCCTTCTCTAATCCTGGCCGATTAACTTCCCCGTCCTTCCCTAATCCGATGAGACCGATGACCTCGCTGTTTGGTCTCTTACCCCAAACAATCCAATCCATCCTTTTTACTTAACTTGAGTAACAGCAAGTCCAGAATACAACCTAATGTGTGTCCTTGAGACAGACAATTCATCATACAAAATAACAACAGAGGCTATTTATAATTATTTGAGTACACAGGCAGAACTTGATTAATTGATAGAGACTCGCTTAAAGCAGTGTCTCTCATAGTTGGCTGCAGATTGGTAGTGCAGTCACATGGTTTACTACCAGCTTCTTGACATCGAGTGCACAACATGGTATTGACAGCCCTTGATACCATACATTCTATACAATAAATTACTGTATAACACAAAAATAATGTAAAACAAATAAATTAAAAGGGCACTTTCTATGATGATGTCTATATGGCATACAAGAAGTTTTAGAAGTTGGACATTAGAAAAGAATATTACCCGAACAAGAGAGTATGCATAAATTAAAGAAAATTTACAGATTATATTACATTCACATTTTTTATGTGAAACTGTTTCTGCCATTACTTTTCAGTTTCAAATTCCTTTGCATATGCCTCCTATTAACCTAATATACCAATGTACTTGGATGCCACATATGCAACTGTCCATAATTTGAGTCCATATTTTTCAGGTTTGCTTGGTATAAACTGGGTAAACCCGCTTTGCTTGGAAGTAACTGTTCATAAACTGTAATAGTTTCATGAAGGCGGTAATAGCTGAGGCAGTGTTGCATAAACTTATTCCATAATTTACAAATATAAGCAAACATTCCAGCAAGAAAGCACTGAAACTGGGATGACTTCATCAAACAAAAGGAATCTGTTACTTTGGCATAATCTTCCTGTTGTCATTTTATCCCTGATAAAATTAGGCCGCCCAAGAACCCAAACAAAAGTGACCCGTGGAAACACCTATAGCACAAGAAGCATCTCTTGCATACTCATAATGATCACTGTGTCCAGTTTCTCCAGCCATTCTATATTCTTCATTGTGATAAGGTCTGCCACTGCAATGAATCTTAATTTCATTCCAAGAATCTGATTGTGTGAGTCTTATATTATATGCAGCATCTATTAATCAAAAAGATGTCGGAAGACATTGATGATGGAGTCATCCACTTGGTGGTAGGCATATGCAGTGGCTCATTCTCTCTCCTTTAGGATGTTCAAAGCATCCCTTCTTCCAGGTGACGGCACATTAGTGACCATCCATTCTGCCTCTAGCTGCCATCTTCATGTTGCACCACTTTACTTCTCAGACTGTTGTGAAAAGAACTGACATCTGGAGTCATCCACTGACAGTAACACCCCCAATCTTCATTGCCTGTTGTCATCTGAATCCAATAAGCAACTTTATGATTAAACACCAGAGTTATCCATAACATGTAATATCTCTTCTCTAGTAAAACCATGCTGATGCAATATAATTGAGAACACCTTTTATGGATAAAAACACTCACAGATGGGGTGAGTAACAACAGCTGCACACAAAATATGGCTGAAAAGTTGAGATGCAATATCCATTGTCGAAGCATTTCTGACAGTGCACGCATCATCATTGAAGGCAGTGAATGTTGACCAAAAATGAAAACATGAATATTCCAGAAAGAAGTTATGCAAGAGGTCAATTAATCTGCCCCACTGGTCTAGATATACTTCATAAAATTTTAATGAAATTGTGAAACTGCAGAAAACTGTAGTATACTACTGTGAAAAGTACTAAACATGAGGAAAAGACAAGAAGTTTGGTGGAAAGATATTAAAAACTGATTTCATTATTTCAGAACTAAAAGTTGAAGATGTCTTTTGACTCCTTTTCACTGTTCTAGTGTTAACTTCTTCTGCACCTTATAAGAATTTTGAACAGTTGGTGCCTTTATACATGTGTGTAACTAATTTCCTGCTGAACTGTTTGTTATTTTTATGTCCAAAGGACCATGACTAATATTTCACAGTGACGTAAAACATGTTAACTACTGAACAAAAATTATACATTTTTCATGTAATTATAGCTTCAAGATCCACATTCACATGTGTGATTGGAATTTATAATTTCATATCTGTAGTTTGTAGTCTAAACTGTGTGTATGTGAGCCTCCCCCCCCCCCCCCCTCCCCCTCCGCCACACACAAATTTCAATTAATTTTTTAAAATCTGGATTACGAACAATGTAATCATTAGCTGAAATCATCCATATCAATGATCAGATTGAAGTTATATTTACATGAAAAACTGTATAATATTTGGAAAATACTTTTTCAGTGTGAAATATCACAAACATGGCTGTTTGAACATAGAAGAAACAAACATTCCAGTGACAAAAGATAAAAAATATCTGCTTACAAATAACACACAGTTTAGTTACTCATTACATATTGCTGAAATCAGTATTTTGATAAAAGGCAATCCATAAGTGCACATCTGTGAATCTTGTGTGATTTTATGTTTTCCCTCCATATGAAAATTCTTAATGTTTCTCAGGTATTCAACTGGGTGGTGTCATTCAGAAGATACTTTCTCGATGATGTCACCTTGCTGAATACCTGAGAAATATTCAAAATCTGCCAACCTGAGTCTACCTGACACCACACTTAAATGAGAGAATTGGGCTGGACAAGTCTTGGTTCCAATAAAAAAAATCTACCTAATAGAAATAAACAGCATTAAAATGTATTAGTTAATTTAATTAATATTACTAAGATATATTTCTTAAAGTAATTGTTCATTAACATCACACACTGTTTCTTTTTAGAACAGCGATACTCACCTAGCTCAAAATGTTACTATTGTAATTTATCAGTCTCAGTCTACACATCCTGATTTATTTTACAGTTCTGGTCCCTTATCTCTCTTGTGATTTCTATGATCTGCACACTGGTGTGTACTGAAAGTATATTACAAATTACACTGAAGAGGCAAAGAAACTGGTACACCTGCCTAATATCGTGCAGGGCCCCCGCGAGCATGTAGAAGTGCTGCAACACCACGAGACATGGACTTGACTAATGTCTGAAGTAATGCAGGAGGGAAATGACACTATGAATCCTGCAGTGCTGTCCATAAATCCATAAGAGTACGAGGGGATGGAGATCTCTCCTGAACAGCATGTTGCAAGGCATCCCAGATATGCTCAATGATATGTGTTGGCCGGCCGGTGTGGCCATGCGGTTCTAGGCGCTTCAGTCCGGGACCGTGCAACTGCTACGGTCGCAGGTTCGAATCCTGCCTCGGGCATGGGTGTGTGTGATGTCCTTAGGTTAGTTAGGTTTAAGTAGTTCTAAGTTCTAGGGGACTGATGACCTCAGATGTTAAGTCCCATAGTGCTCAGAGCCATTTGAACCATTTTTTTGATGTGTGTTGGCTCTTGCTCGCTCGTCTTGTATAGGGTGCCTAGGGGATGCTGGATTCTCGGAATGCTATACAACAATTCAAGCAAATAACATTAGTAGTTTTACTTCTATAAAGCAGATTGACAATACTTAACTTTAATATACAAAGTTGTGGCGAGTGATGGGCGACACGCAATATCAATCCGAGTCCTGGCTTTACACAATGTTCAAACAACCAATGGATATGGATTGCAACAATCTGATATCGTAGCACTCTCTGCTAGGCTGCACTAATTCTGTCCACTAATGTCCACATAATCAGCCGATATGAGTGGTAGAGGCTGGCAGGAACAGCACTTATATTCACTTTGGCTTGAGGCCACTCCTGTCGTGGTGCGGTCCCATTCCGTGCACCATTGGCCATGAACCAGATGAGGAAGGTGGCGACTGCTGCGGTGTGGGTGGGTCCATCTCCATCGGTATGACGAAATGAGGTGGAGGGGGTGAATGCTCCATCTCCATGGGGTCATACCATGGTGTCGTGATGACACCCTCTGGTGGCTGCTGTGGCTGCGCTGCCCTCTGGACCTGTGAATCTGGGGGAAGAGAGACTGAAAGATCATTGTGTACATGTCAGATGTGATGGTGATTTTGATGGCGACACTGCAAACCATCTGGACCTAAAAGAAGATACATGCAAGTGCCAAGTCCATGGATGACCTCACCTTGCACACACCATCTGCTGTCACTAAAAACCCTGTAAAAGACAATATAATGTGGCGCAAAGCAATACTTGCAGCCTTCCTTTGGCATCGGGTGCTGAGGTGGGTGGAGCAGTGTCCGATGGTGGCGGCCATGAAGCAATTCCACCGGCGATAGTCCATCTCAAGGGTGTGAATGATATGAGGAGAGAAACAGTTGCAATGCTTGATCCCTGGTGTGTGCAGCGCGAAGTTAGGCCATCTGCTGCTTAAAGGTTCTGACAAAACGTTCTATTTTGCCATTTGACTGTGGATGGAACACAGTGCACTAGTTAGATGCTGTATGCCACTGTGTTCATAGAATGTTTCAAATTCATTTGACGTGAACTGAGGTCTGTTGTCTGACACTATTATTTCGGGTAAACCTTACAGGCAGGATATCGATCACAACACCTCAATTGTGCTATGTGACATTGTCAAGTTCATTAGCACAACAAAATGAAACTTTCCATGTGGGTCAACCACAATCAACTAGCGAGTGTTCCAAAAAGGTCCTGCAAAGTCTTTGTGCACATGTTGCCATGGCAATTGCGACTTAGGCAAAGCAGAGAATTTTTGTGGTGGAGCGGACTGATTTTCCACACATGCGTGACACTGTGATGTTATCTGTTCTATTTTGGGTGTCCATGCCCTGCCACGTATAGTGTCGATGCACTAACTGTTTCGTACGAACAGTCCCCCAGTGTCCTTCGTGAAGTAACTGCAACACTTCTCTTTGCAAAACTTTAGGGATCAACACATGTGACGTCCACTGTCATTTTGAACAAGAATTACACCTTTCTGTACAGCGAAGCTAAGCTGATGTGCAAATTATCTGCAAACTACAGAGTTCTTTCTGCTATGCAAGGAATGAGGCCAAGATGTGCGAATGTTCTTGAGCAAAATTTTCAAGTCACTATCAGTTTCTGAGGCCTGTGCAATTTTCTATAGTTCAATGGAAAAGATTGAAGCAATTCATAATCCTGAGCATCAATGTAGCAACAAGATGCATCAGAAGTGTCAAAGTCTGTATCAGGGCCAATCATAAGATGTAAAAGTGTATCTGCATTACCATGTTGAGCTGTCAGATGATACACAATCATGTACTGGTACTGAGACAACAACAAAGCCCATCTTTGCAATTTTTGGGCTGTTCGTCTAGGAACCAGTTTCGTTGGTTGAAACAGGGACTGCAAAGGCTTGTGATCCATTACCAAGTAGAATTTTCTTCCATACAAATAATGGTGAAATTTGGTGACACCATACACTATAGCCAATACCTCTTTTTAAATTTGTGAATAGTTACTCTGAGCTTTGGACAACACTTTTGATGCGAAGCAATAGGCATGTCTTTATCACCACTGCTTTGCAAAAGCACTGCACCGATGCCATACGAGGAAGTGTCAACTTGCAATACAACTAAAATGATAATTAAATCAAGACCCTAAGCTGTCGACAGGCATTGATATACATCAATGGGGACAGTTGAAAATGTGTGCCCTGACTGGGACTCGAAGCCAGGATCTCCTGCTTATATGGCAGACGCTCTATCCATCTGAGCCACCAAGGGCACAGAGGATAGTGCGACTGCAGGGATTTACCCCTTGCATGCTCCCCGTGAGACCCACACTCTCAAATTAATGTCCACACACTACATATGTGTTGATGTATATCAGCGCCTGTCGTCAGCTTGGGGTCTTGATTTAATTATCATTTCATTCTAAGAGAGCTGCATTTAGTTAAGGCTAACAGGCCATTTACCTTCTTCATCTGTGCTGGATGCACACACATTGCGCGAACTCTTACGGGACTCGGTAAGATTGTCTGCTGCGAGTAATGAGTGTAATGCGCAGGGTCACTACAAATGTAATGTGGACATTAAGTTGAGGATGTGGGTCTCATGGGGAGCATACAAGGGGTAAATCCCTGCAGTCGCACTATCCCCTGTGCCATCAGTGGCTCAGATGGATAGTGTGTCTGCCATGCAAGCAGGTGATCCTGGGTTAGAGTCCCGGTCGGGTTCACATTTTCAACTGTCCCTGTTGATGTATATCAATGTCTGTCGACAGCTCAGGGTCTTGAGTTAATTATCATTTCATTCTGAGAGAGCTGCAGCATTCTGTAAGAACCGAATATAATAGTTCATTTTCCCTAAAACTGACTACAATTCTGGGATATTGAGAGAAACTGGCAAATCTCATGCGGCTAACAAGTGCAACTCAAGAGGATATACACCTTGAATGTTTATGACATGACCAAATACTGCAACTCAGGCTTAAAAAAACCACACTTGTCCAGTCTACACTTTAGTCCTGCATCAGATAACACATGAAACAAAGCACGTAAATTGGCAATATGTTCTTCAGGTGTACAACCTGCTATTACAATAGGGTCAAAGAGTTTGAACAGTTTGGCACTTGTGCATCAGCTGTACCAAATACCATTGAAAAATGGTGGGTGCAGAAGCATTGCCAAAAGGCAAATACAAATATTCAAACAAGCCCAAATGAGTATTAACTACACACACTTTTTGAGGTTCTTCATAGAGCTTTATTTGAAGATATGCGTCGCACAAGTCAGTTTTTGAAAAATAGCTTCCCGCACCTAATTTGTCCATGAGATCTTCTGGGCATGGCAATGGATAAGTATCAATGACAGTTTGTGGGTTGACTGTAGACTTAAAAGTCAACACAGAGGCGAATGCGACATGAAGGTTTGGGAACAAAACTAGTGGACTTGCCCATTGACTAACTTGCATGGGCACAATAGCTCTGCTATCTTGCAATTCTGTAAGTTCAGCAGCGACTTTGTCACATAATGCAATGGGAACAGTTCTGGCCCAGAAAAATTTTGGCTGAGCATTGTCTTTCAGAGTAATATGTACAACAAAATTGTTAGCTTTGCCTAAATCTTCAGAAAAAGAGTTCCAGGAATTCTTTTAGCAAGCTAGCTACACTGGCGTTTGCATTGAATGCAGACACTGACAACACATTGTCCTGAATGTTAAAGCCAAACAAATCAAAAGAATCAAGGCCAAATATGTTCTCACACTCAAATGTTTGTAGCACTGTAAAAGTCACTGTTCGTGTATGCAAGCAATACATAGCAGGCACAGTACATGTTCCAAGAACGCGACTGTCTTGTACATTATAAGCCGTCAGTTGGATGCTAGTTTTAGACAGGCATGGGGAGACTAACAGTTCGTATGTGTGATGGTTTAGCAATGTGACAGAGGCACCCATGTCCAACTGAAATTTCACATGCTTCCCACAAATAAGTAAATGAAGAAAAAGTTTGTTTGACTGGCATATCACTGTAGAAACTGCATGCTTTCCTGTTGAAAACTTTTAATCTACTGCATTAATGACATAGGCCTTGTGTCAAGATTTTTGTGAGTGGGCCAAATTCCTATGTTTGTTCCATTGCAAACATACAGATTGTACATGTCCTTTCCTACCACAATCGTAACACTGATTTTGTTGGGAGAGGAAGTTTTGGCATTTGCGTCATGAATAACACTTACAGCAAAACTTAATTGTGTTCACTTGTGTAGCCACCTGTTTAGCGAATGCTTACATGGCATGCAACATTGTTTACTCGGCTTGGCTAGCACAAGCCGCTGGTGGTGAATGGGGCGGTTGCAAGCGAGGGACTCAACCCAACAAACAGGTGGCTGCTCAAATGTATGAGGCAACAAGGCACAGGAATCTTACTGATATAGTATTTGCACTACCTGCTGAAATGATGGATCAGACTGTTTCAAAATCTGATCTCTGAGTTTGACATCAGGTACATTGTACACTATCGCATCACACAACATTACATCAGAATATAAAGCACCGGAAGCACATTTGAAATTGCATTTCCTTGTCATACACTGCAAATCTGTTACCCACTCGTGATCCGGTTCTTCTTATAATTTTTTGCAATTAAAGAATTGATACCTAGCTGCAACCACATTCACTTGTTGTTAATAATAGTTTGTTAGTGTGTCTACCACTGTGTCATAAGCAAGTTCACTCAGAGTGGCATTAGGAAAGAGTTACTGAATTAATCTGAACACTGCACTTCTTACTGTTGATAATAGATATGGAAGTTTTACAGTACCTGGGGCATTGTGAGCTAGCATATGGGCATCGAACTGGTGCAGCCACTCGAGCCATTTCTCATCTTGTTCACTAAACTGTCAAAAAGGTGGTATAGCAGCTGTTGTAGGAGGTGCTTGTTCAGTCGGGTGTGCAGCATTGGCAAGTAGCTGCTGCACCATGTCGAGTAGTGTAGATATTTGTTGCGTCTGAAACTGAAACATTCGCATTAGCTGTGTGGCATCTAACTATTGCAGCTGTGGCTCCTGCAGAGGGGGCGGGACATGGGGGGGGGGGGGGGTTATGTTGGAGCGCACAAATTCAATAAACAGACAAAAATATGTACAAAGAAATTTTATGCAACTCCCACCTGAAAACATAAATTAGCAAAAATTGACAAGAAACTGTTAAAGCAATGAAGCACCCCTCTAAAGTAAAGACAAGAGAGAATTAAGGCGCCAGCAAAAAACACAACAAAGTCTGGGGCCATCAGGCCTGGGGTTTGGAGGATTCTCATCACCAGTTGTTGAGTCTTGCCCATTCGTCTTGTATAGAGTACCTAAGGGATGCTGTGTTCTCGAAATGCTATACAACAATTCAAGCAAATAACATTAGTAGTTTTATTTCTATAAAACAGATTGACAATACTTAACTTTAATGTACAAAGGTGTCGTGTGTGATGGGCAATGTGCAACATAAATCTGAGTCCTGGCTATACACAATGTTCAAACAAGCAATGGATGTGGATCTCTACAATCTGATATTGTAGCACTTCCTGCTAGGCAGCACTAATACTGTCCACTAATGTCCATATACTCAGCCGATTTGAGTGGCAGAGGCTGGCAGAAGCGGGGTTTATATTCACTTCGGCTTGAGGGTGATCCTATCATGGTGGGGTCCTATTCTGTGCACCATTGGCTGACATTGTATCGCCACTTTCTTTGGTCTTGCATTCTTCATCTTCATTGGGGCTCTTGTGGTTATGCCACAACATTTCCTCCCCCCCCCCTCCCCCCCCCCCCCCCCCCCAAAAACGACAGACCGTTGTCGTGTAGGTGGTACGATCACTGCGGGGATGCAGGGGTGTGGGGGCAATGTCGGGCCAGAAGCTGTGGCTTTGGGGATGTCAAGCTTACGGATGTACCACGCCTGCACTCTAGTGGAAATGTCCCTGGCCAGAAGGGTACGCATCCACCTTCTGCTGCCATGAACCAGATGAAGAAGGTGGCATCTGTTGTGGTGTGGGCAGGACGAGAGAAGGAGGAGGAGGAGGGGGCGAAGGCTCCACCTCCATCAGGTCATCCCACGGTGTCGTGATTGCACCCTCTGGTGGTTGCTGTGGCTGCACTGCCCTCTGGACCCGTGAATCTGGGGGAAATGAGACTGAAAGATCATTGAGTACATGTCAGAGGTGAAGGTGATTTGGACGGTGGCACTGCAAACCATCTGGACATGAAGACAATATCATTCAATGTGAAGCAATATTTTCGGCCTTCCTTCGGCATCGGGTGCTGAGGTGGGTGGAGCAGCGTCCGATGGCAGCGGCCGTGAAGCAATTCCACTGGCAATGGACCATCTCGTGGGTGCAAATGATACGAGGAGAGAAACAGTTGCAATGCTTGATCCCTGGTGGGTGCGGAGTGAAGTTTGTCCATCTGCTGCTTAAAGGTTCTGACAAAATGTTCCATTTTGCTGTTTGACTGTGGATGGAACAGTGCACTAGTTAGATGCTTTGCCACTGGGTTCATAGAATGTTCCAAATTCATTTGATGTGAACTGAGGTCCATTGTCTGACACTATTACTTCAGGTAAATCTTAGAGGCAAGATATCGATCATAACACCTCAATTGTGCTATGTGACATTGTCAAGTTCATTAGCACAACAAAATGAAACTTTCCATATGGGTCAATCACAATCAACTAGCGAGTGTTCCAAAAAGGTCCTGCAAAGTCTTTGTGCACATGTTGCCATGGCAATTGCGACTTAGGCAAAGCAGAGAATTTTTGTGGTGGAGCGGACTGATTTTCCACACATGCGTGACACTGTGATGTTATCTTTTCTATTTTGGGTGTCCATGCCCTGCCACGTACAGTGTCGATGCACTGACTGTTTCGTACGAACAGTCCCTCAGCGTCCTTTGTGAAGTAACTGCAACACTTCTCTTTGCAAAACTTTAGGGATCAACACATGTGACGTCCACTGTCATTTTGAACAAGAATTACACCTTTCTGTACAGTGAAGCTAAGCTGATGTGCAAATTTACTGTGAACTACAGAGTTCTTTCTACTATGCAAGGAATGAGGCCAAGATGTGCGAATGTTCTTGAGCAAAATTTTCAAGTCACTATCAGTTTCTGAGGCCTGTGCAATTTTCTATAGTTCAATGGAAAAGATTGAAGCAATTCATAATCCTGAGCACCAATGTAGCAGCAAGATGCAGCAGAAGTGTCAAAGTCTGTATCAGGGCCAATCATAAGATGTAAAAGTGCATCTGCATTACCATGTTGAGCTGTCAGGTGATACACAATTTTGTAATGGTACTGAGACAACAACAAAGCCTATCTTTGCAATTTTTGGGCAATTCATCCAGGAACCAGTTTCGTTGGATGGAACAAGAATTATGGCACTTATATTCACTTTGGCTTGAGGATGCTCCCATAGTGGTGCGGTCCTATTCCGCACACCATAGTTGATGTTGTTTCACTTCCTTCTCTGGTCTTGTGTTCCTCGTCTTTGTTCTGACGTTTGTGGTTACGCCAGAACAATGTTCATGTCTGGGGAGTTTGGTGGCCAGCGGAGTGTCCAAACTCAAAAAGGTATTCCTGGAGCAATTATGGACATGTGGAGCTATGCATTTTCCTGCTGCAATTGCCCAAGTCCATCGGAACGCACAATGGACATGAATGGATGCAGGTGATCAGACAGGATGCTTAGGTACGTGTCACCTGTCAGAGTTGTACCTAGACATATCAGGGATCCAATATTACTGCACACACCCCACACCATTACAGAGCCTCCACCAGCTTGAACAGCCCCTTCAGACTTCAGGGTCCAAGGATTCCTGAAGTTGTCTCCATACCCGTAGATGTCTATACAATTTGAAACGAGGCTCGTTTGACCAGGCAACATTTTTCCAGTCATCAAAAGTCCAATGTCAGTGATCATGGGCCCAGGCCAGGCGTAAAGCTTTGTGTCATACAGTCATCATGAGTACGCAAGTGGACCTTTGGCTTCGAAAGTCCATATCGATGATGTTTCGTTGAATGGTTCACACACTGACACTTGTTGATAGCGCAGCATTGAAACCTGTGGCAATTTTTGGAAGGGTTGCACTTCTATCAGATTGAACAATTTTTTTCAGTAATTGTTCATCCCATTCTTGCAGGATCTTATCCGGCTGGAAAATGTCGGAGACTGGCGTTTTATTGGATTCCTGATATTCATGGTACACTTATGAAATGGTCATAAGGAAAAATTCCCACTTCATTGCTACCTTGGAGGTACTGTGTGAAATACCCTTCCCAGATTCAAAATAATGAAAAAGGTTCTGTGTGGCACACATTTGCCAGTACCGTGACATGCTGCCACGTGTGGGACTCCCTTATGAATTTATTGCCAGCAGCCGTTTTCTGTTTCTCACCAACGGTTCTTATTGTTGTGGAGTTGTGTAGTGTACAACATGTTATGGTGACTTGCCTGTGGCACTGTTTTGTCAGAAAAGTTAGTTTTTTCATTATATTTCATGTTAAAGCTAAGTTTTAACAATATATTCATTGTGAAAACCTCGTAATATATTTCTTTGATATTTATAACTGATTACTGTGTATTGTGATGCTGTTCCAAAAATTGTGACAGTGTCTTTTGGTGGGTAGCATGCTTTCCACTGACTTTGTCATAATCCTGTCAGCCAGATTTATTTCTCGCAATAACTGTGATCTAATTTTTTCATGAGCTAAATTCAAAAGCAAATTCACACTGGTAAGTATGTTCTCAGTGAGGTATTACTTACAGATGAGTGCTTCTGTAGCAATTTATTTCAAATGTAGGTGATATATTTCAATAATGCAGTTACATACTACCTGAACATAATACTATCTTTACAGATGTCTGAGAAACTATATATGAGTAACCCAAAGCATGTGGAAGAGGTGCTGAATATTCTGTTTTCTTTGCCTGAGAATGACAGTGATTTTGAAGTGGAATATGCCTTTGAATCCTGAGGTGATTTGAATAGCTTGGATGAATCATTTCATGTCACATCATTAGAGTTGAGCATAACATGTGTTTATGTGCATGATGAATGTGTGGAGGACCTGGCTGAGGGAGCTTATTTTCAGATAGCTCCATATGATACAGGGACTCAACATGACTCAGAACAACATAGCGACAAAGAGTGGGGTGATGACTGTTCACATCTTATCAGTGAAGGGGACAAGTGACATTCAGTAAAAAGTGCTGTTTCAAAATGTGTCTTCAAAAACATTGACAACTAACTATGCTACTTTTCAAAACTTATTGATGGCGATATTTTCAGCGTAATCGTAACTGAAACAAATAGATATGCTACTCAAAATAGAGCTTTGTATTGGGAGAATGTTGGTACAACAGAAGGATGGAGTACTACAAACATTAGGGAGATAAAGGTATTTGTTGGATGCCTTATTATTATGGGCATTCATGAACTTCCAGTATTGTTGAATTCTAGGAGTTCAGATACAAGTTTAAAAGTTGATGCTGTAGTAGTAGTAGTAGTAGTAGTAGTAACGAGCAGCAAGATATTTGAAAAAGAATGTTGAGAACATCAACTGCGAAGATAAACGAGGATCAGAGATCTCGAAGGCACCTCAAGTGCAACAAGCTACACAAACTGCAGCCTCTTCTAACAAAACTTTTAGAGAATTTCAAAGCAAATTATGGCCACTCCCCTGTCCTATCTGTTGATGAGAACATGATTGCTTTCAAGGGCTGCTCTAATATGAAGCAATATGTGCCCGTAAAACCCGTCAAGAGGGATATAAAGTGTGGTGTTTATGCGATGCAGAGACAAGATACGTACTGAATTTTGTTACCTGTACTGGAAAATCAACAGAAAACAATGATGTTTACACACTAGGAGAAAGAGTAGCCCTAAAACTAACAGAATATGTGCATCAGAAGGCTGTACTTCTGGCGTTTGACAGCTTTAGTGCATCACCAAGGCAGATATCTGTCTTACTGAAAAAAGGTGTTTGCTCCTGTGGAAATGTCAGAGTGAATCTCAAAAGGTTTCCCTCCTGTGATGACAGATAACAGTTTCAAATAAAAGGCGTCATCTCAGTTGTGAAGTGGATGGACAAGAACGCTGTCACATGGCTGTCTACATTTCGTGATTCACGAGAGACAGCAACAGTCACTAGCAAGAATAAAGATGGGACAGTCACATGTATTCTGTTCCTTAGCTGTGACTGACTATAATGAGGTCATGGGTGGAGTTGACAGATTTGATTAACTGAGAGGAAGTTATGCCCTAGATAGATGTTCTATCAAATGGTGGAGTAGAATTCTTTATTTCTAATCAAAATATCCACGGGTATGCTGCCGGTCTATAGTGTCCAACGGGCACAATATTTCGGCGATCAAACATGTCGTCATCATCAGGTGAACTGACGGACTGAGCTCCTGTGAACGTGCCGGCACGGAGATCCGTACGCTATGGCTGCTCAGAGGGAACTGGGTTCGGTCGCGGCGCCGGCCAATTTAAATACCCTCCGCCCGCGGCGCGCTCCCTCCGCCGTCCGCGCCCAGCACCACGGTCGCGCGGTGGAACAGATTGCGACGCCGTCTGAGATGACGTCGGTGTGATGGCTCTGTCCGCCGTGGTCGTCACAACTATACGTCTGCTCGAATTACTCTTGATTAACCCGATCGCTGGTTCCCAAGCCTTGCTAAGATTATAGCCACAGTCACGGTTTATGAGGTCGTCATTGGTGCGAATTTCGATGGCCTCTCTAACAACGCTGTCCCAGTATCTCGACGTCTGTACCAGAATCCTTGTGCGGTCATACTCCATGGCGTGATTTTCCGACAAACAATGTTCAGCGACCGCCGACTTGCTCGGATACATCAGTCGAGTGTGCCTCTGGTGTTCACAGCATCGATCCTCGACGGTACGCATCGTCTGACCAATATACGACTTGCCACATTGACACGGAATCTGGTACACGCCGGCCTTCCTCAAACCGAGGTCATCTTTGGCGCTCCCCACCAGTGCACGAGTTTTATTTGGAGGACAAAACACAGTTCCGACCCGGTGTTTCTTCAGAATGTGGGCGATTTTCCCCGAGAGTGCGCCTGTGTATGGAATAAATGCAGTGCCTACCTCCTCCCTCGTGACTTCATCCATCTCAACAGGTTGTGCTGCAGTGGTTGGGCGGAGAGCACGTTGAATCTGCCACTCTGAGTACCCATTTTTTCGAAATACAGTTCTCAGGTGTTCCAATTCCTGGGGTAGACTCTCTGCGTCAGAGATAGTGCGCGCCCTATGTACTAGAGTTTTAAGTACCCCATTCCTCTGTGAAGGGTGGTGGCAGCTGTCTACATGCAAATACAGATCAGTGTGCGTAGCCTTCCGATACACCCCATGACCTAGGGTGCCGTCAGCCCTTCTCTTGACCAAGACGTCAAGGAAAGGTAATTTACCCTCCGTTTCAGTCTCCATAGTGAATTTGATGTTGGGGTGTATGGAGTTTAGATGTGTAAGGAAGTCAAGGAGTTTATCCATACCATGTGGCCAGATGACGAACGTGTCGTCAACGTAACGGAAAAAGCAAGTAGGTTTCCATACGGATGACGACAGGGCTTCCTCCTCGAAGTTCTCCATGTACAAATTCGCTACCACCGGTGAGAGTGGGCTACCCATGGCGACTCCCTCCGTTTGTTTGTAGTATTCTCCATTAAAAAGAAAATACGTGGAAGTCAAGACATGCCTAAAAAGTTCAGTGGTCTTCTCGTCAAACTTCTGACTAATCAATTCTAGTGACTCTAGACGGGAATATTAAGTCCTTATGTGGGTAAATGCCCTCATCACATCCGTAATTCCATGGATTTTGTTAAATGCCTTGATAGCTTCAGGTTGGATGAGTCAGATATCATGGTGAGTTTTGACGTCGTTTCCTTGTTTATGAGGGTACCCCTTACCTCCCTAAGGTAAGTCTTTCCACTTCCGGGATTGGAATGACTCCTTACCCTCTCCCTTAAAACCCACATCCTTTCATCTTTCCCTCTCCTTCCCTCTTTCCTGACGAAGCAACCATGGGTTGCGAAAGCTTGAATTTTGTATGTATGTTTGTGTGTCTATTGACCTGCCAGGGGATGCTGTTTGGTAGGTGACCAAACACTTTTGTGGCAGCATGATTTACCCCTTTCTGTGCCAAAGTCAGATTTAACCCTGCATAGTGAAGATCATCCTTTCTCCTGGTGTTATAGCTATGCACACTGCTATTACTTTTGAACTTGGTTGGATTATTAACAACAAATTTCATAAGTGAATATATATACTATAAGGATCCCTAGATCCTTAAGTAGATGTCTTCGGGATGAGCGTGGGTGGGCTCCAGCAATTATTCTGGTGACACGTTTTTGAGCAATGAATACTTTTCTACTCAACGATGAATTACCCCAGAATATGATGCCATACAAAAGCAGTGAATGAAAGTAGGCATAGTAAGCCAATTTACTGAGATTCTTATCACCAAAATTTGCAATAACCCTAATAGCATACGTAGCTGAACTCAGACATTTCAGCAGGCCATCAATGTGTTGCTTTCAGTTTAACCTCTCATCAATGCACACACCTAAAAATTTTGAAAATTTTACCTTAGCTACAGACTTCTGTTCAAAGTCTATATTTATTACTGGAGTTGTGCCATTTACTCTATGGAACTGTATATACTGTGTTTTATCAAAATTTAAAGAGAGTCCGTTTGCTGAGAACCACTTAATAATTTTGTGAAAAACATCATTTCCAATCACATCACTTAGTTCTTGGTTTTTGGATGTTATTACTATACTTGTATCATCAGCAAAATGAACTAACTTTGCATTTTCATCAATGTGGAATGGTAAGTCATTATGTATATCAAGAACAGTAAAGGACCTAAGACCGAACCCTGTGGAACCCCGTACTTGATAGCCCCCCAGTTTGAGGAATCAGCTGTTGTTTTAACATTACATGAACCACTTATTTCAACTTACTGCATTCTTCGAGTTAAGTATGAATTAAACCATTTGTGCACTGCCCCCCTCAAACCTTAATGATTTAGCTTATCTAAAAGAATTCCATGATTTACACAATCAAAGGCCTTTGAGAGATCACAAAAAATACCAATGGGTGATGTCCGGTTATTCAGAGCATTTAATATTTGATCAGTGAAAGCGTATATAGCATTTTCTGTTGGAAAGCCTTTCTGAAAACCAAACTGACATTTTGTTAGTACTTTATTTTTACAAATATGGGAGGCTACTCTTGAATACATTAGTTTCTCAAAAATTTTTGATAGGGCTGTCAGAAGAGAGATTGGGCAGTATTTGTTGACATCCGACGTATCCCCCTTTTTATGCAATGGTTTTACAATGGCATATTTCAGTCTATCCGGGAAAACACCCTGCTCCAAATAGCTATTACATACGTGGCTGAGAATCCTACTTATCTGTGGGGAACAAGCTTTAAGTACCTTGCTGGAAATGCCATCAATTCCGTAAGAGCTTTTACTTTTCAGTGAGTTTATTATTTTACTGATTTCAGAGGGAGAGGTTGGTGGAAATACAGTTGCTTCAAACTGCACAGGTATGGCCTCTTCTATTAATAGCCTTGCCTCTTCTAGTGAAGATCTAGATCCTATTTTCTCCACAACATTTAAAAAATGATTATTGAAAATATTTTCAATTTCTGATTGTTTGTTAGTACACTTGTCATTCAGTTTTATGGCACTAAAGTCTTTCTGTGCTCTTGGTTGCCCTGTTTCCCTTTCAATAATATTCCAAATTGCTTTAATTTTATTATCAGAGTTAGTGATCTCAGACATGATACACATGCTTCTGGACTTTTTAATAACTTTTCTTAGTACCGCACAATAGTTTTTATAATATTGAACAATTTCGGGGTCAGTACTCCCTCTTGCTGTTAGATACAGTTCTCTTTTACAGTTGCAAGATATTCTTATTCCTTTAGTTAGCCAAGGTTTTTTATGTGTTTTCTTGTAATTATGTTTAACTATTTTCTTGGGAAAGCAATTTTCAAATACCCTTAAAAATGTATCGTGAAACAAGTTATATTTCAAGTTTGCATCGGGTTCCTTATTCACTTCATCCCAGTCTAGCTGCTGTAGGCTTTCCCTAAAGTTTGCAATATTTATATTGTTAGTTGAAGGCACTGCTTTGAAATTCTGATTTGATATACTGCATGGAGCTATGTCATGTACTGTAACAAGCTGTGCACCATGATCTGAAAGACTATTCTCAATAGGATAAGCATTTATATCCTTAAACTTATCTTGGTCTATAAAAAAGTTATCTATCAATGTCCTGCTGTTCTTTGTTATCCGAGTAGGAAAATCAATGACGGAGCTCAAATTGAAAGAACTGAGTAATACTACAAGGTCATTCTTCCTATTACACTATTTCAGGGAATCAACATTGAAATCCCCACAAATGATAATTTGCTTCCCCCTGTCTGACAGATAGCACAACAAAGCATCCTAGTTTTCTAGAAATAGCTGGAAATTCCCTGAGGGGGACCTATACACTGTTACAATTATGAAAGTGCCATCATTTAGTTTTAGTTTAGTGGCACATGCTTCCATATGTTGCTCTACATAAGATTTGTTAGTTTCCAAATTTTTTACACTGTGGAAGCTTTTGACATACATGGCAACTCCTCCTCTCATCATATTATCTCTACTTACATGTGCAGCTAATTTGTACCCATTGATGCCAACCTTTCGCATATCAGTGACAAATGTGATGCTCAGACAGACATAGTACATCTATTACATTCTCAGTTTCTATATCTTCTAAACAAAGCAGAAGCTCATCAATTTTATTCTTCAATCTCCCAATATTTTGATGAAATATACTAACATTATTTTTCACTTTACTTTTGTGAGTATCTTGAACTTTTTTAACATCTTTAGTACTTGCCTGGCTGAGTTTCCCACTGGACACTGATCTTACACCAAAAAAGAGTTTCCACCATGAGATGTAGTTCTTCCCCCCTTTAAATTTCCTGCTATCAGTCCAGCCAATTTACCCTTCCCTTTCTTGTTGAGGTGTAGGCCATGTCTAGTATAGTCCCACCTACAGAGTAAATCAACAGGAACCACACCAATGTGTGACCCTGCACCAGATCCACATAGCCGTTCCAACTCCAAATTAACTCTCCTGACAGAAGAGCTCAAATGAGGTCAGCCGTGGCACTCCAGAACCAACACAAACCCAACACTGGTATGACTCGATGTTGATGCAATCTTTGCCAGGTCACACTCTATGCTGTGCCGCCGGATCTCTGTCAATACTGTTGCCCGGCCCACCCACAATAACCACGGTATCTTCCTTAGTAAAGCCTCTACATAGTGAACCTAAATCCTCTGTAAGCTGCCCCAGTCCAGCACTAGGTTCGAAAAAACTTGTGACCTGGTATTCTGACCCTAATTCATCCTGCAGAAGTTGGCCCACACCCCTAGCATGCGAACTACCTAGTAACAAGACTTTCTTTCTCTTTGCAGACTTCCCTACATTGTTATTCAATTTGCTGCTGAAAGCTTGTTGAGCCCTGTCTACATCTACTTCTGTGAGAGGCTCATCAGTTTCTGACTGAGGCAACAGGTCAAACCTATTTTGTACATTAATAACAAAGCTGTCAGAAGAATTTCTTGGCCTGTTCCTTATGCCTGTTGCCACTTCCCACCCCTGTTTACCCTTCTCCCCCCTTAACCTGCCCAGTTCTCGCCTAGCCTCATCTAACTCAGCCTGAAGGGCAGCAATTTTCCCCTCCTGTTCCACAATCTTTCTATCTCTACTGCATAGCCTACAGAACCACTGATGAGTCTCGCTCATTTTCCCAATTCCCACGCCACTACAATCGCCCCAATGAAAAAAGTTACTACATCCATCACACCAGACCCCGGAGCTAACAATTCTACAGCATGTCAGGCACTTTACACTCATGGTACAAATCGATTTTAGTGCCAGAAAGAAAATTATGTTACCGGAAAACAATGAAAATACGTGTACGAAAAATTAGATAACTAAATGGGCGATGTTAAGGAGGGAAGAGGAGATATATCACAGAAAGTAAACTTGTTGTTTATTATAGTTTAATTAACAGGCACAAAATATATTACACCTGATAACAGAAACTGTTAAAATGTAACTTTTCGCTGAAATATGTAGTTGCAATATTTGTTCGAGGGAAATAACAACCCCTCTAATGCAAGGTTTTACCGTAATGTGCATATAGATGTAGCTGAACAAGATTATCTGTGAACAGCTCTTTAGACCACTACAATTGATATTTTCTGATAAAAGTAAGACTTATTATTGTTACCACATGGCATTATATCCCAAGAATCAATTAAAGTCAAATTAGATGGACAGCAATAAAAGTTCCTTCAATACACTGAACTGTACATTAATAACAAAGCTGTCAGAAGAATTTCTTGGCCTGTTCCTTTTGTAAACCTTAGATTGCAAAAATCAGGCAAATGACTTTTATCTTGTCTACAAAATTTCCATACTTTCAGAGCTGAGTAATATTTTAACTTCCACACCAGTTTCATTAGATATTAAGTAGATAATTCAAAATACAGAATGTATACTGGAAGCATTACATAATGGATACTTGTGTAAATAAGAATTTGAATGCAGTAGCTCAGTTTACAAACTTGCACACTTCTTCAGAGAGTAAAGATGCATACCATACACTATGTGATCAAAAGCATTCAGAAACCTGGCTGAAAATGACAAGTTCGTGGCACCCTACATGAATAATGCTGGAAATCAATATGGTGTTGGCCCACTCTTAGCCTTGATGACAGCCTCCACTATCAGGCACATGTTCAATCAGGTGCTGGATGGTTTCTTGGGGAATGGCAGCCCATACTTCACAGAGTGCTGCACTGAGGAGAGGTATTAATGTCGGTCGGTGAGGCCTGGCACAAAGTTGGCATTTTAAAACATCCCAAAGGTATTCTGTAGGATTCAGGTCAGGACTCCGTGCAGGCCAGTCCATTACAGGGGTGTTATTGTCATGTAACCACTCCGCCACAGGCCATGCATTATGAACAGGTGCTTGATCATGTTGAAAGATGCAGTTGCCATCCCCGAACTGCTCTTCAACAGTGGGAAGCAAGAAAGTGATTAAAACATCAATGTAGGCCTGTGCTGTGATAGTGCCATGCAAAACAACAAAGGGTGCAAGCCCCCTCCATGAAAAACATGAATGCACCATAACACCACCCCCTCTGAATTTTACTGTCGGCTCTACACACAATGGCAGATGACATTCACTGGGCATTCGCCATACCCACACCCTGCCATTGGATTGCCACATTTAGTACCATGAGTCATCACTCCACACAACATTTCTCCACTGGTCAATCGTCCAATATTTACTCTCCTTACACCAAGTGAGGCGTCGTTTGGCATTTACTGGCGCGATATGTGGCTTATGGGCAGTCGCTCAACCAAGAATTCCAAGTTTTATCACTTCCCACCTAACTGTCATAGTACTTGCAGTGGATCCTGATGCAGTTTGGAATTCCTGTGTGATGATCTGAATGGATGTCTGCCTATTACACATTGCAACCCTCTCCTGCTGTATGTGTCTCTTAACATTTCCACTTCACCATCACATCAGAAACAGTGGACCTACGGATGTTTAGGAGTGTGGAAATCTCACATACACTCCTGGAAATTGAAATAAGAACACCGTGAATTCATTGTCCCAGGAAGGGGAAACTTTATTGACACATTCCTGGGGTCAGATACATCACATGATCACACTGACAGAACCACAGGCACATAGACACAGGCAACAGAGCATGCACAATGTCGGCACTAGTACAGTGTATATCCACCTTTCGCAGCAATGCAGGCAGCTATTCTCCCATGGAGACGATCGTAGAGATGCTGGATGTAGTCCTGTGGAACGGCTTGCCATGCCATTTCCACCTGGCGCCTCAGTTGGACCAGCGTTCGTGCTGGACGTGCAGACCACGTGAGACGACGCTTCATCCAGTCCCAAACATGCTCAATGGGGGACAGATCCGGAGATCTTGCTGGCCAGGGTAGGTGACTTACACCTTCTAGAGCACGTTGGGTGGCACGGGATACATGCGGACGTGCATTGTCCTGTTGGAACAGCAAGTTCCCTTGCCGGTCTAGGAATGGTAGAACGATGGGTTCGATGACGGTTTGGATGTACCGTGCACTATTCAGTGTCCCCTCGACGATCACCAGTGGTGTACGGCCAGTGTAGGAGATCGCTCCCCACACCATGATGCCGGGTGTTGGCCCTGTGTGCCTCGGTCGTATGCAGTCCTGATTGTGGCGCTCACCTGCATGGCGCCAAACACGCATACGACCAGCATTGGCACCAAGGCAGAAGCGACTCTCATCGCTGAAGACGACACGTCTCCATTCGTCCCTCCATTCACGCCTGTCGCGACACCACTGGAGGCGGGCTGCACGATGTTGGGGCGTGAGCGGAAGACGGCCTAACGGTGTGCGGGACCGTAGCCCAGCTTCATGGAGACGGTTGCGAATGGTCCTCGCTGATACCCCAGGAGCAACAGTGTCCCTAATTTGCTGGGAAGTGGCGGTGCGGTCCCCTACGGCACTGCGTAGGATCCTACGGTCTTGGCGTGCATCCGTGCGTCGCTGCGGTCCGGTCCCAGGTCGACGGGCACGTGCACCTTCCGCCGACCACTGGTGACAACATCGATGTACTGTGGAGACCTCACGCCCCACGTGTTGAGCAATTCGGCGGTACGTCCACCCGGCCTCCCGCATGCCCACTATACGCCCTCGCTCAAAGTCCGTCCACGCTGTCGCGGCATGCTACCAGTGTTAAAGACTGCGATGGAGCTCCGTATGCCACGGCAAACTGGCTGACACTGACGGCGGCGGTGCACAAATGCTGCACAGCTAGCGCCATTTGACGGCCAACACTGCGGTTCCTGGTGTGTCCGCTGTGCCGTGCGTGTGATCATTGCTTGTACAGCCCTCTCGCAGTGTCCGGAGCAAGTATGGTGGGTCTGACACACCGGTGTCAATGTGTTCTTTTTTCCATTTCCAGGAGTGTATATACATATGACACAAGTGACACCCAATCACCTGACCACATTCGAAGTCCATGAGTTACATGAAGTGCCCCATTCTGCTCTCTCATGATGTCTAATGACTAATGAGGTTGCTGATATTGAGTACCTGGCAGTAGGTAGCAGCACAATGCACCTTATATGAAAAAAATGTATGTTTTTGGGAGTGTCCGGATACTTTTGATCAGATAGTGTATGTCCTGGCACTGCAGCCCATTTTGTCACAGAAGAATGCAAGTTCATAAGCTGAGCTATTACAGTCAGGTGGTTGTGTATATGTCTAACCACTGCTCAACATCTATTCTGTAGAAGCAAGCAGTTACCTTTGCTCATTCCAAAACCTGTCATAGATTTTTATAATAAAACTATAACCATTCTTACATGGTCATGAGAGCAATCGCGTGTGTGTGTGTGTGTGTGTGTGTGTGTGTGTGTGTGTGTGTGTGTGTGTGTGTGTGTCACACCTGAGCTGCCTTTCATCAACCTATTAAGTACTTAACAGCAACTCAACACATACTTTGTAATTGCTTATTTTTCTCCACATCACTGTTTCACTTTTTGCATTCTGGACTTCGCACACAACACTGCACAATAAATCTTTTTGCCATATTAAGAAAGGACTGGAGGGAAGACTTGCACTTTGAACATTTCAAAACAGAGAAGAGAAAACCATCAATGCTAGTCTCGTATGGATATAAGGAACTTTTAGGCAAGCGATGGCCTCTTTCCCTCTCTCCTTTTTCTCTCTTCCAGACTTGTATCACGACTCCCCAACAAGAAGCAAATTATAAATATAACAAGGTTTATTATATAATACTCTTAATGGCATAATATTCTCAGAAAATCTCAGGACAGTTTCAAATTTGCTTACTCACACAATGTTATATATAGTATGGTAGGACTGGTGAAGGTCACTGTAAAGTTGTTAACCATGAAAATGAGTTGTTTAATAGGTTACACTTATAATTATCATTAGCCTTAAACAAAATCACATTTTTGCACTATTGGCATAATTCAGCAAACATCTATTATCAAGTGCTTCAAAATTAAAGCTCTATTTGCACTTCATAGCCATTAGAATAACATGGGAGTGTAAATAAAAAAATAGATCATTAATGTCTTTTTTTGTTAGCACTCCTATTTATTTCCAGTTGCTGTGCAGTGTAGAAGGATAATTGATTTTTGAAGTACTCGATAACAGACATATACTGAAACTAAATTACAAGTAAATCATAAAATAAACATTAACTTTAAAGTTCTGAACAGTTGAAGGTGGGAAGATAGCTTAATGTCTCAAAAGGTTTCCTGCAGCTGTGGATGTGTGTACAAGGAAATTAATGACACCATAGTGTTACATTGTTTCTTCCATTCTGGAACTCAGGTGCAGCAGACATGTTTTCAATGAGTTCTCAATTAAAATACTTTTGGATTAAAGGAGACCACTCACCAAAAAGCAGAAGTATCAAATCGTAGATACAAAAACACGATACGAAAGAAAACTTGGTAGCTTTTGGATTAATCCTTTCTTGGGCTAGGATTACTCCAAAAGCTTTGTGTGTGTGTGTGAGTGTGTGTGTGTGTGTGTGTGTGTGTGTGTGTGTGTGTGTGTGTGTTGACAACCACTAAACACTGATTTTTGATGAGTGGTCTCCTTTAATCCAAACATATTTACATTCTACGAAAGTGTTCCTACAGCAGTTCTCAGTTAACCTATTTTTGCTCAGAGCTAGCAGTGATACATTATAAATAAAAAGTCACCCTTTTTCATCATTCTTGTTCCTGTTCATCGCACATTAACACTGATATCAAGTCAATGTGGCCTCTGTTTTAATTACATGGTTAAGTTAATTGGCCATTTAGATCATAATATTTGACTGGGGAAATTACAACATTATGGCTTGAAAGGCATTCTCTTTGCATGTATGTAATCACTCTCATTGGTGTAGAAAACAGAAGGTCACACTAACAAATTACACCACTGCACTAAAATAAAATTTGGAGTGGAGAATCATTAAAGATCCTCTCCGTGGGACACCACCTCAGTGAAGCAATGCCCGTGCAGGTGGAGAGGCTTGCGTATCCCCGTGAAGCTGAGGCCTATGCTGAAGGTAGAGGAGCTTCTGCCGGAAAGGCCTCTAAGATGGATCAGGCTAGGAGTGTCCCACAATGTCCTGTTTTTCTTATCCACTCCTCGTCCTTACCCAATTCCCTTCCCCAACCCTAGGTGTGATGTGATCTGTGCCAAGGGGTGAGAGGCACATGGGATGGGAATTAAAACCTTGATAAGGAATTCAGCAGAGTTTGAGGAAGTGGCAGAGGCTGTAAACTCTGCCACAGTGACCCCATACTAGGACCACTGCTCAATCACCAAGAAGTGCACAAACAGGATTGTGCCTTGGTGGAACAATAAATTGGGAATGCAAAGAATACAGGTACGAAAACTGTTTAACCTTGTGAGACGTAAAGGACAATGGGCAACATATCATGAGGCCCTTGTCAACTACAACCTTGCAATTAGACAAGCAAAGGAGGCATCCTGGAAGGCATTCTGTGAGGAAGTGGATGGCATGGTTGCTCAAGCTAGACTTCACAAAATCCTCACTAGAGTACCAACTAATCCAGGAGGTACGTTGAGGAAGGAGGATGGGGAATATACAAAGACAGCACATGAAACACTGGAACTGCTCCTCAAAACTCACTTTCCTCAATATGCTCTGGCAGATAACATAGACCAGAATGTGATCCCTGAGAGACACTGGTTCTCAGGCACTCAAAGAGAGGACTGGGAATCAGCCAAGGAGTGTTTCGACTTCAGTAAAATCCAATGGGCGGTGGGAAACTTCCAACCATTCAAGTCAACAGGCGCAGATGGAATCTTTCCAGCTCTCCTGCAACAAGCAGGAGAGAATCTTATAAGAGTCCTATGTAGTTATTCAGGGTTAGCCTAGCAGCAGGAGTCATTTCCAATGCCTGGAGGGCAGTGAAGGTTATCTTTATTCCAGTGCCAGGGAGAGTTGATCATAACAAGTCCAAGGATATGAGACCAATCAGTCTGCCCTCCTTCATTCTTAAAACATTGGAAAAACTGGTAAATTACATGTTGGGGAGAGGAGGCTAACTAGGGCTTCTCTACATTCAAAAAGACATGCATATCAACCAGGTAAATCATGTGAGACAGCTCTCCGTCAGCTTGTTGGGAGGGTGGAGAAAGCACTTCACTTTCAAGAAATAGCCCTCTGCATCTTCCTGGACATTGAGGGGGCTTTTAGTAACACAACCTTCGATTCCATGGTTAGGGCAGCAGAGGTGCATCACCTAGGGGCCACTGTATGTAGGTGGACTAGGGCCATACTTAGTGGAAGGAAGGTAGAGGCCACCACGATGAATGAAAAGATGGTCACTGACACCACTAGAAGCTGTCCACAAGGAAGAGTTTTGTCCCCTTTATTGTGGAATCTAGTGGTGAACGAACTCATTTAGGAACTAACTTCCAGACAATGCTTTTGCCAAGGATACACAGATGACCTTGTCATAGTAATACTTGGCAAATTTAATGACGCAGTTAGGAATATGGCACAGCATGCAGTGGACATTGTGCAAAACTAGTGCATTAAACAGGATCTGAGAGTTAGTCCTAAGAAGACTGTTGTGGTACCATTCACAAAGAAGCATATCCAACACTCAAGATGGAATCTAAAGCTTTTCAATGAAACTCTACCTGTGAAGGGGATAGTGAAATATCTAGCTGTAACCTCAGATGAGAAACTAACATGGACTCCTCACATTAAGAGCATCCGCTCCAAAGTGAAGGGTATTCTAGTGAGCACCAGAAGGGCTTGTGGGAAAAACTGGGGCCTAGGCCCCAGAGGTATGCACTGGATATACACCACAGTGGTTAGACCTAGGATCTCCTACAGGACCATAGTGTGGTGGAAGAAGGTAGAACAGCAGGTTGCAGCTAAGGAGCTTGCTAAGGTACTGAGGCTGCTTAGCGATAACAGGCAGAATTAGCAACACACCAATCGCTGGGATGGAAGCCGTGCTGAATATGCCTCCACTACACCTTTGGGTCAAGATGAAGGCAGCAGCTGGTGCATACAGACTCAAAACTGGTAAAAACTGGATCTCATTGGGATATCCAGAATCACACATTAAAATAGTGAGTGAGGTAAATATAGGAATGGCTGGGGAAATGTCAGCCGACTGTATAATAACTCCCAACTGCTTCAACATGCCTTACAATATAATAATTGGAAGCAGGGAGCAGTGGGAAAAAACAGTTTGACACCATACGGGGGACATTGTCTGGTTCACCAATTGGTCAAAATCATATCAAGGTGCTGGGGTGGGTCTGTACGGGGTTCAGCCAAGACTGGAGAGCATCATCTCTCTAGCAAAACTGACTTCGGTATTCCAAGTTGAAATTACTGCAACCAGGGCATGCGTGGAGGAGAAAATGTGTAGGTGCTACAAGGACCATAGCATCTACATCTATTCGGACAGCCAGGCAGCCCTGAAATCACTGGCAGCTCCTGCAACAAGATCTAAGATTGTTGCAGAATGTCACAGGGCTTTGGTGGAGCTAGGGGGAAGCAATAGGGTAAACTTAGTATGGGTCCCTGGCCACTCTGGGATTGGTGGCAATGAACAAGCCAACAGATTGGCCAGGATGGGGGCAAAGACTCCATTCATTGGACCAGAACCTGTCCTGACAATCACCAAGGCTATGATCAAACTAGAACTACGGAACTGGCCTAGAAGACAGCACGCAAAATACTGGACCAATGTGTATAAACAAAAACATGGTAAGGTGATGATACCAAATTCGTGTTTTAAAGGAAGCTTTGTAATCCTGGGATTGAACAGGCAAGAGATTAAACTCATGGTTGGACTGATGACCAGCCATGGGAATTTCAAAAAACTCCTACACACAATGGGTATACCAGGAGGAGATCCTAAATGTAGGATCTGTGACTGGAGTGAGGAAACTGCATCATACCTCCTGATCTTCAAATGCTCAGCATTGGAGAGCAAGAGAGAAAGAATTTTCGGGACAACTACACCTGAAAAAATTGTGTCTAACAAAGAACTGGTAAAGGGCATTGGTTGGCTTTACTAGATATAATGGGAGAGGTACTGCACAATAAACTCTGTTTCAGTGCGGGCAGTGGCGGGTTGGACCAAAGCTGTTTTAGCTTCCATGCCAAAATCAAATCAAATCAATCAATCATTAACGATGGTCTCTCACAAGGTTCAGTACTTAGCCTAATATTGTTCTTTTCCTATATATACATGATTTACGAAAGACATTAGAGGGCTCTTCAAAAACGGTGGTGTTTGCTGATGTTGAAAGTATACTGATAAAGGGCCTCTAACACATAAAGGGGCCCAAACAAATCCGAATCACAGCTGAAAGAATATTGGAACAGGCTTACAAATGGTTCACAGTCAACTACTTAAATAGGAAGAGGAATTCCGTCTTATGCAAGACACCTGTTTTTCTGTTTTGTTTCACCCAGACATGTTTCAGCACTTGGTGCTATCTTCAGTGGGTTATGTTTATTTTCTAACTTACATGATACTCCAGAACGAGATTTTCACTCTGCAGTGGAGTGTGGGCTGATATGAAACTTCCTGGCAGATTAAAACTGTGTGCCCGACCGAGACTCGAACTCGGGACCTTTGCCTTTCACGGGCAAGTGCTCTACCATCTGAGCTACCGAAGCACCACTCACGCCCCGTCCTCACAGTTTTACTTCTGCCAGTACCTCGTCTCCTACCTTCCAAACTTTACAGAAGCTCTCCTGCGAACCTTGCAGAACTAGCACTCCTGAAAGAAAGAATATTGCAGAGAAATGGCTTAGCCACAGCCTGGGGGATGTTTTCAGAATGAGATTTTCACTCTGCAGCGGAGTGTACGCTGATATGCAACTTCCTGGCAGATTAAAACTGTGTGCCGGACAGAGACTCGAACTCGGGACCTTTGCCTTTTGCGGGCAAGTCTCTGCGATATCCTTTCTTTCAGGAGTGCTAGTTCTGCAAGGTTCGCAGGAGAGCTTCTGTAAAGTTTGGAAGGTAGGAGACGAGATACTGGCAGAAGTAAAGCTGTGAGTACCGGGCGTGAGTCGTGCTTCGGTAGCTCAGATGGTAGAGCACTTGCTCGCGAAAGGCAAAGGTCCCGAGTTCGAGTCTCGGTCGGGCACACAGTTTTTATCTGCCAGGAAGTTACATGATACTATTGGACATTTATTTTGGTGGCTATTCTGCTACACAATTTACAACTTCTCATAGTTTTGATGTTGTGGTGCCATGACGTAATGGCAGCGAAAACTCTGGCTATGTTTTGAAAAATCGGAGGTCATGAAATCTGCCTATTCACTTCGCCAAGAACATATGAGAAAGCACATGCATAAGGCAGAATTCCTCTTCCTATTTTGTAGCAAGCACAGAAATAACAAGGAGAACTGCAACACCACAAGATGATCAACTACTTAAAGTCTTACAAAAACTTATAGTATGTAGTTCCTGGTAAATCAAAATGAGTTATGGGTACCACAAGTAGTGAGCAATGAGTACACACTAAAAGACCTTTCTTTATTATGTGAAATTCGTAGGTATTCAAATTGATAACAAACTGAGGTGGAAACAGCAGGTCAGAAAATTAATCAAAAAGCTCAGTTCTATCTGCCTTGTGCTTATAAATCTCTGTCACTTGGTTGGGGGTGCCTGGACAGCTAGCATTTTCACCTCATAATTTTTGACTAAATTACTATTTATCTATAACACCTAGGACATTGCAGTTTTATGTCAACACTGTATAACACTACATAAAGCAGTATTAGGAATTATATTTATTTATCTATGATAGTCTAATTATTACAATTTGTCTACCACATGAATTTTGAATCTGGGACATTATGCATGTAATATCACTCAAACTGTAGAAGGCTTCTCTCAAAATCCATAGAAATATGTTATGCCTCCCATCTTGTGTATAGACAATTTGGAGGTGGTGGTGGTGGTGGTGGTGATGGGGGGGGGGGGGGGGGGGAAGTAGGTAATTCTGTGTGTATTGGCTGGTGAAGCTCAGTATGTGAAACAAGACACTATTCCCAAAACAAATTTTTTTCACATGCACTCTCATCTACCACCACGGCACAACTGGTTCACAAGCAGGGTTTACTTAATACTCAATTTCTCAAACTTGATCACAAACTTAGATAGTTTCTCTCTTAATCTTTTTTATTCCTTGTTTTACATTATTTACAACACACATAAAAATAGACTTTATTGAGTGGAAACACAAAATCAATAAATGTTGTCAAATGAATAAAATGCACATTTCACCCATGAATGTCTCATAAAAGGAGAAGAGTTAACAGTTAGTGTTCCGCGAGTAAAGCAAAAATTCAATACCATTTGTTTCGGAAAACTAATATTACTTCCCTATGGCATCTTGACTGCTTAACAGAAATAGCATCACCTCCCACCTCCCTTAGGTAAATTTTCTGTTTCTCTATCTTGTCATCTTCAGAATTATTCTAACACAATACAGAAAGATGGACATGACCTCTAATTTAGTCACTGAGAGATTAGTTAACATTGCAAGAAGTAGTGTTGAAGTCACTGTCTACAAGTACAGTAAGGATTGTGTTCTTTCTTATTTATATTTTATTCTGTAACATATTTTAATGATATACCACACAAATCACAACAAAGGCTAAGCTAATTTTTTCAAAACTAAGAATATGCCTACCAGTGCATTCGATTAGTATAACGGTTAGATTGTATTCCCTATCATTGTGAGAGCATGCAAAAAGCATACAAAATAAATCAGACATGTAAGTAAGCGAAAGATTATAGATGTCCCATCAACACATTAGAGCTTAGTGAGAAGTATATGGTGCAAATGAGTGAACATGTCATGAGCTTAAGAGGCACATTAATTTGTTAAGGCCAATGAAAAAAATCGTTTGCCAAACTTCATGTCTGCATCTCTCTTTTTGAAATTTCATCAGTGCTACACCTAAATTACTTATTACCCAGTCTGTATCATATTTGTGCCTCCTAGTGCTGAAGCTCTTCCTATTCCTATGGAGATGGGAGAGTACACCTCAGGTAAAGTTACAAATTTAACAGTTCTATGATTTATCTCTTCTTAGAGAGATATAGACTTAATATGCTTCAACATCAAACAAAAACTTGGCGTTTATCTTTCTAAAATTTTCCCACACAGCTATGAAAATATCATGTAGACTTCATAAGAAGACACTAAACAGATGGAATGAATGGCTTAAATATTCCTTCAACTTTGATGAACTTATATGTAGGGTATTCAAACTAGGACTCCATACTCACTAACTGCTCCCAGTAACAATAAGAGAACTCTTAATTGACATTGCTGCAAGTTGCTAATGGAAGTAGTTTACTGCAACCTGGATCAGTAATGAGATATATCACATACTGTGGCCCCACAGTATGTGAAACAGAGATGCAACATGTTAGTAAGCAACATTAAATTAACTGATTTCTATTACATTTCTGTTAGGTTTTTAATTTTGGTACCATTAGTTAGGATTTGTGTTATCCTTGCATTGTGCATGAGCTACAACATTACTACAGAGAATTATATACCCAGTTAGACTTGCATAACTGTACTGTTAGTAGTAATTAGAACTAATGTGGCAGGAATGAATCATTAAACAGATGACATATTTACTTGGATAAAACATTAACAAACAAGACACACACAAATTTTGTATGAACTGAAAATTATTTTACTATTCAGTTTTTGTCATGTTACATTTTTTGGCAATAATCATCATAGCAAATGGCAGTAACATAAAATACAGATACAATGCATATTGTCAAGAGATACCATATGGCATCTATATTTTTTTGTTGTATGACAATGGTGACCACCAAAATGAGTGGTAAGAAAAACTGAATAGTAAAGTACGAGGGCTATTCGGAAAGTAAGGTCCGATAGGTCGGGAAATGGAAACCACGGTAAAAATCTAAAATGTTTTATTTGCAACAGTTAGATACACCTTGCAGCTACTTATCTCCATAGTCGCCGATCCGACTTAGACGTGTATCGTAGCGTTGTACCAACTTTCCAATACCCTCGCTATAGAAGGCAGCCGCCAGTGCTTTCCGCCAATTCTCTACGCTGGCCTACGGCTCGTTGTCTTGTGCCAAAATGTTGTCTTCATAGCCAGCGGTTCATGTGAGCAGAGATGAAACTCAGAGGAAGACAATTACGGGCTGTATTGTGGGTAGTCAAACATTTCCAATTGAAAACGATGCAGGAGCATCTTCATTGCCCCTGCAGAATGCGGCGGAGAATGGTCTTGAAGAAGAAACAGCACGACAGTTATGCAATGTTAGCTGCATAGCTTCAGGCGAAATTTCTCACCAGGCCCTCGTACTTGGCGGCAGACACTATTTTCTAGACATCTTTACGCACTCACTGCGAGCTCAGAAATGGGAAGAGCGACATGATGGTAACTGGGGTTATACTAGAGACACTACCCAACACATCTGTGCAAAGCTTTATCGGATTGTCATAGTCGTTTCCATTTCGCGACCGATCGGACCTTACTTTCCGAATAGCCCTCGTAATTTGCAAATCAAATATAAAATTCTGTGTGTAAGACCTAAAATGAGCACTGGCCTCCTTATGAATTTTCTATTTAATATTGTGAACACAGACAACTAAAGACTGTGGGTGGATATGCATTGACGGTGGCAAGTAGTTTTGTGTGTGGGTGTGTGAAGCAATAGGGAATGTAATCATACAGTTGAGACATAAAATCTCGTAAGAGGCAGGTGACCATGGTTATATTATGATGTAGTACTGTATTGAAGCTGAACAGATTGCTTCAAAAAAAGTCATACAGCCAGTGAAAAATGACTTAATTACTCCAATTGCTCACGTCATGTGTTGCAGATTTATTCCCATTATCAGAATATGTTAGTTGTCGCCAGATTCCTATGAAACCTAAATTACCAATACTTAGATCACTGCTAAAGCTTCGTAAAGATGATCACCCTGCATGCCCAATTGTAGATGGCTGTCAGTGCCCCAACTGCAGTCAGTAGATTCTGTTGTACAAAACTGAAAAATTGTTTTACCTTCAAAGATCACTGGTCTATCAAAACCAGCTACAAAATGGCTGCATTATTGCAAGACACCAGGACCCCACATGAAGCTGCTATGACATCTTTTGATATCAGACTTATACATAAATGTTCCTATTGATGATAAATTAGAAATTATCAAATGTACTCTTCTGAAATATCAAAAAGTTCCCCTAAGGTAAGCTTCTAGAGCTACTGCATATTACACTCACATTTAACTACTTAATGTGCACTGGAAAAATATATTTACAGAAAGGTGATTTGGCCACAGGCTGTTGCCTGACTGGCCAACCAGCGAACATTTTTATAGTTAGTCTTATTCTAGGGCTGCATCTCCCTTAGGTCACACCCAAGACTGTTTTAAGATAGGTCACTGCTTTATGGAATTAGTTTAAATGTTTGCACTGTTATAAATTTGTATCTGCTTTGAACAGATAACATATGTACTTCATTAATTCTTTCGCCTTACTCAAGGTTTTATTTTCTTTGATGAAGTTTGTTTTATTCTGTTGAGTGTTCTCTTGTTATTCAAATTACTTTCACTGATGTGTTCTGTCAGGTAGTTTTATGCTTATTACTATACACTACCCTCTAAATACTGTTCTGTCCTCCACATATTTACACACTCCACCTCTCCAACCTGGCCTTCTCCCCTAAAGCTAACTGTTTCTTCCCTTCTAACCCTCTTGTCCCCCCTCTCCATCTCCATCACTTTACGCCAAGACAATTCCATTTTATTGTTAAAAAAAAGTTAATACTAGTTACAAAGAAAAACTGTTGTAATCATGTACAGCTTTTGTTTTCTAGATTTTTCAACACTCACTGAAAGTCGTCTTCCATTCTCCTTTCCCCTTCATAGTCTCATACCTCCCCATTTTTACCTGCAGACCATAACCCCCTGTTACCTCCATCTCACACAAGAAAATTTTAGTTAAACCAGACCAATCAGTGGATTACAGTTTGTCTTTGCTGTTGTACACCAGATGTGTTGACAATGCAAATATAATTTTAATTGTTGTTCCTAAAAATGTGAACTGTTCAAGTAGCAGGACCTTTTTTTCCCCTCACAGTATCTATCTTGTAATGATTAAAGATATCAGTTAGTAATGAGTCACAGTTGTCTTTGCAATATTTGTTGCCACTCATCTTTCTGTACACACTCATCTTCCTGTACAATCCAGGATAGAATAATGAGAATATTATGAAAAGGATAGATTGCTACTCACTATATAATGGAGATGAGCTGCAGGCAGGCACAATAAAAAATAAATTTTCAATTTATATTTGTACTTATTGTAAATATACCTTTGTAAAAATATTTGAATACAAACTGTCAGATATTACACCCATGGCGCCACCATGTAACCCCTGCCATCTTCTGGCCAAACTTTTCTTCCTTCCCCTTCCCTACAATTGCTAGTAGTCTGTCAGTTTTACATACAAATCTAGTAATGCTTGTATCCTGTGACCCTCTGTGCACTTGGGTAGGTTTTCATATATTGCATTTTGAACTTTGCTAATGTCTGTTATATTTTTTTTCATATCCAATGTGGAAATTTGATCTCATCTTACTTTTTGATATCTGGTAATGGAAATAAATCCAAAGCATGTCAAGTGAGCAATTTGAGTAATAAAGTCATTTTTCACCGACTGTCACTTTTTTTTTTTTTTTTTTTTTTTTTTTTTTTAAGTGACCCATTCAGCTCCAATACAGCACAATGTTATAATACGGGAATGTAATGTCTCTAATAGTTTTAAGCAAAACAATTTTGGCTACAAAATAAAATTATTAGCAACAGTATATAATTAGCCATTTTATCTCCAAGTAAACAGCGATGTCCTAAAGGATTCATCCCCCATTCATCTGAAGTGGTTACAGGAAATCATGAAGGTACACATGCTATATGACTTAGCACTGAACTACACTATTCAGTCAAAAATGGAAAAGTGGATTTTCTATGAGTGAGCACTGTTGCCTCAATTGTACAGAAGCTTCCTAGATTTGTGAAGTATATCTGAGGCTATTAAAAATCAATTTATTTCCTGACAATCCTATCTATGATACTAGGCTAAATAGCAAAACTTGTTTATTTTTATTTACGAAGACACATATACAGAATGTTTGGTATTATCACAAGTCAAATGATGCTAAGTGCTTGTTAAGTAAAGTATCACTGAAGTTTCAAGAATAAACACAAGTTTTTTCTGCATTAGCTGAGAAAGCATTCTGCATATTAAGTTACAGATAATTATCATTTCCTTGAATGTGTACCTTCTAAGCACTAATTTACACTTCATAGTGAACAGTGTCATCTGTAATCATAGTACCACATTGTATGCAGATCTGCTACTTTTATACAGTCTTCTAACCCAAAAATGGCAAAAGAATTAGTCAATTTATTAATTATTTATATAGCATAAAGTTTTTTCTTTGCCAGCATAGTCATATATTGATAAACCACTAATTGTCTGAACAAAGAAGGCTTAATTTTTTTAGGAGAAATGCAGTTTTGTGTATGTTCTGTCATTTGCAGATGACCATCAGCCTATTCTATCACCTTTTAAATTTGAATCTCACGGATAAAATAGTACTTCTGCTTCTTTCTTTCCTAACCTGCCACATGCTGTTTACTGAATTAAGCCAGTAAATGTGAGTAGAGCTACATATGTTACTATGATGATATTGCCATCTAGGGTAAAGCATTATTGAAAAAAATTAAAAAGGGGTAAACATAGTTGGGGTTTTTGGGGGAAGAGACCAAACAGCGAGGTCATTGGTCTCATTGGATTAGGGAGGATGGGGAAGGAAGTCGGTTGTGCCCTTTCAAATGAACTATCCCGGCATTTGCCTGGAGCAATTTAGGGAAATCACGGAAAACCTAAATCAGGATGGCCGGACACGGGGTTGAACCGTCGTCGTCCCTAATGTGAGTGGTAAACATAAAAGTTGAGAGCACAATTCAGGTTAACTAAATGAAAGAATGAAATCAACTGTTTCCACAGGAGTCAATATAAGAAAATGAAGCTCTTCAAGATGCAGTAACATCAGCAATACTTTCAAACACAATGAGTGAGCTAACATTGTGACAGGTGACGTATACAGGAACATGCCGCAAAAATAACAGAGATCAATATAATTTTATTCGGAAATTTGCATTTGAATGCTTTAAGATTTGCAAAATGAGACAATAATTTAATGAACATAAGCTTTGCTACAAAACAAAGTGGAAACTACCTGTGTCTGTATCATTTTACAAATTTAAGATTAAAGCAGGCATTACTTTCCAAAATGGGCAGCAGTTGCTCATGAAAACGAAACAAGATTGATCCCTGCACATTTAATAGGCATGTGATGACACAAATGAGTGGTAAAGGATGTATAGGCATACTTTCTTAGTGATTAAATGGCATATTGAAGACAAAAGGTATGCTGCGCTACTAAAGTGATACTTACGGTTCCACAAAGATGACAATGCTGCAAATCGAATAACAATTTTTGGCTTAAAGAGAGTGAGTGCAACTTGTGTTCACTACCCACAGTCCCACATAATGGATGGTTTCCTTCACAGTTCACATGTTCTAATGTTCATATGCCAACCACATTCCTGAAACTACTCTGATGTTCAAAGTTCATTTCATTTTCCAAACAAAAACCTGCATCAAGGTACAAAAGTTGTGCACCATGAGCAAATAATGGAACAGCTTCTATTAATATTTCCAATATAACTTTTCACAAGATAACAATCCATCAGAAAGTAGTTGAGAGCAGACATTATGCTAAACTGCAGTCACTAGCTGAGGACAGGCATTGTAGAAGTAGAGCACCTATGGCATTTACACTAACACGATTACTAAACCTTTTTTGAGAAACATTTTCCTTGTTTTACTGGGAACATAAAAATCAAACTGATGTTCTGTGCAAATAGTTCAGCTATAAGTTAGCATAAAAAGGCATTATTTAAAGCTGACAGAGATTGTGAGGGAATGATACGAGAGAGAGAGAGAGAGAGAGAGAGAGAGAGAGAGAGAGAGAGAGAGAGAGAGAGAGAGAGAGGGGGGGGGGGGGTTGAATTAGAACTGTCAAAAGTATTACACTTTCATCTAATTTAAGTTAAGGCATCAACACACACTGTATGTATTTGTCATTTGTTGGCATTATGTTCTAATCTTTTGTGTTGCCATTTTTTTATATACTCCTTTTGCCTATTTAGCATACATGGTTCTCAGAGCTTGCTTTGTTTCACTGTATTACTGCCAACCAGGTCAGTATTTCAAGTGTGGATGAAGTTGGATATATCACACACAAAGAGTTCAAGAAAATATTGCAGTGGACCACTGACAGAGATGATACATTCTGAGAATAACTAAAACTTTAATTAGAAACAACTTTCTGATCACACTATTACATAAAGTATTACTTCTGATTCATCACTAAAATAACAGGGCTGCATATGCAGCCATAAGACTAAAATTTATTAACCTTCTGTGTTTCTGTACTTACTAAACCGGACAACTTTAAGCAAAGAGTCACAAAAACAGATTATAAACTCACATCTTCACATCAACAACTCTGTTTATATCCAGATTCTAGTGGCAGTGGCAGCATTAATTGTTATAGTTTCATTTTGCACTGTGGCTACATGACAGTATGAGATTCAACTTTTAATTCTATAAAGAATATATCTACTATACACTCATTGCATGCTACATGTGTGACTACATTTTATTTATTTATTTTTTCTGCTGGACACACGCATGCATATTATATTTTCACTCCTGAAAACTCGTTGCCATGATATAACTAAATTTGCAAACAAGATATCGTTGTGTACTGACAACATAATTTCAGGAAGCACTATACAATATCATCTCAAAACATTATATATACAAGGTTTTCTTGTTGGGCTGAATTAAGAAAATCTTCTAAGGTTCTCAGCCATCTCAAAATATTAAAAATACATCTCAACCTATGAAATAAGTCAGAAAGACTTCAAATACATTTTTCTAACAGCTATCTGCTGCATATAGAACACAGAACATTTCTAATACACAACTGCCAAGAGAAAATATTGAAAATACATTATTATAATTCATATCATCTGCTGCACCTTGGGTCTCTTGCTCCAATTTCCTGTCTAAGTTTTATCACGTAACTTTGCCATTACTCTCGGGTTCCCAAACTAAGAAACACTGTCTCACAGTTAAGGATTTAGGGCCTTCCCCCTCCCATTTCATGTTACTGCAGATGTAGCACTAGGGCTTCAGGTGTTTGATATAGACGACACAGCAAAGAAGTTTTAGATATTCAACAGCTTTTTTGTGTGTCTGCTCAGCATTAAGAAGCTTGGAGGCTGATTAAAAGTGCTATATCTCAACACAACACAACAACATAGAATGGTGACAAACTCTTCTCTATATGTTGCATTAGTTTTTGCTTTCAAACTGGCAGAAAACCAAAGATTTCCTTAATTAGCACATTTTATTACAAAGAAGAAGTGATATACTGCTACACATGTTTCTAAAAGATGTCACAGAAACAAAAGTGGTACAAATACCTCAGTAAAATACAATTTTGTAATTGGTATGCACCACATTTAAGAAATTAATGAATTGTAAAAGGCACTTGCATTTATAAGCATGAACTGCAAGAGCAGTTCATTGTATTGGGCACTATCAGTATGATATGACAACAGCAGTACACTTATTAGGAACTGTCTATTTAATACAAAATAATTTTTTTCAGAGAAACGAAAGTAATCCTACATAAATATTTGTAATTTAGTGTAGCAAACATGTGAAAGAGATAACACAAAAAAGTACCTAAGATCACTATTTGTTTGCCATTTTCAGCATAGCAATACATGGGCTACTGCTAAAAACTGTGTTGATACAAGGCCTCTACTAATGAAACCAGGTGTCACCACTTTGCAAGCACTGGATCATACAACTACATTCAGATTGTCACTGACTACAGCCTTCAAATCTATTAGCAAGGTATGTAAGGATTCAGTGTTGGTCTCTAGAAAAATGTAACTTTTTTCATTTAAGTATGCATCGAACTGTCATTTTTATTTGTGTCCAAGTAGTGGCTACAAATGTGATATACAGGTGTTAAGTAATGAATGAGTATCTGTGCTCTGCTAATTGGTTTCTGTAACTAGGAATCACACTACTTTTAGAAGTACATGCAACTGCTTGCATGTTTTGAATGGGGGAGGTGGGACTGCAATCTATGATGTGGGGTTCCTAAACGTCAACATTACTTTCATGTGGAAAGTGATACTTACTAATACATTTTACAGAAAACTGATTTTTTTAAATTTATTTATGAGACTCGCTTATTGGCACAATATATGGCATAACTAAGGATTAAACTTAGGTTCCATCAAGTTTTTCCTTAGTCAGATGAGAGTTTGCAAACCAAAAGCTTTACACAAAACAAAACTAAAGGCTTAAAATGACACGGGGGAAAAGCATAACTAGAAACACACAGTATTTAACAGCAAAATGACATTTATCAGTAAAGCCAGGATCTGTCATCACTTTTCTTTCTGTTACCACTGAAAAGGTTTCTATTTTATAACATTTGGCTGTCAAGACTTTGCCAGTGTAAGTTGACCGTTGCCTTCTCTTATAGAATTTTAACATTATAAATATTAGTTTTCATTCATAGACAGTAAATTAGTGTAAATGCTGTAACAAAATGAGAATGATGCAAGGTGGGCACAGAACAAAACATAACACTGCAATAAGTTCTTATATATGAACAATTTGGGAGATTGAGGTATTACCTCACATAATACAAACCCACAACACACATTAATGCAGCAAACTATCATGGGCAAAATAAAACCAATTAAGTAAAAAAGTATTTTAAAAAAGCTCCATAGAATACATTTGTCAATGGAAACTGTTGCAGAAATGACTTCAGCCAAGGTTTACACTGCAGTTAGAAATTTTTGGATTCTGAAGATGATACTGACTTCATTTAATATATTTTTTTAGAAACTGTTGATACTGTCAAGTAAACAATGTATCAGGGAACAACAGTTTTCTGCTTTGCTATGATTCAACAGTTTTCTAGAGAATACCATGTAGTGTGTAAAGTATTGAATAGAATAAAATCCATGGTAGTGTAGAGGGGGAGGCAGAGAGGTAGCAACATAATTACTACATGTAAGGACCCTGTGGTGCACTTTTGGACGAAATGCCTGCTGTTGACTATAAACAGACAGAATGATGCGTAGTTATAACACCTCCAACTAAAGCCTCACCAACAGACAGAAGTCATAAATAATTGTTAAACAATTCTAAAAATAAATTTTGAATAATGCACAACAGGGATTGCAAGGTTCATCAATGACAATCTTAAGTTTGTAAACTGTCTTTCATTATTGTAATACAAAAAATTCTATGGGATTAATACATCTCACTCATTAGTTATTTATCATACAAACAATCCTAACCACACAATAATAATCCAGGAATAATTATTATGCATCCACAAAATTCTTATTATCTACAATGAAACTGCCATATTCCACCTTAGAGCTCTAGAACACAAAGGCACACAAAGAAATCTGTTTAATATGGGCAAACTCCATGCTTTATAATGACTATACAGATCATACCTGATATATTGTGATGATGTGTAGAAGAATGATTCCAACAGTACAAAACTGTGGAAATTTAATAATTTATTATTTTGCACAAAAATTAGTGGCAGATTTTTGTCATCACAGTGAAAGCATGACAAATGGCAGGAACAGAACTACCTGATACACTTACACACATCAACATTAAGATGAACAAAATTTGTGTGTACTGTTTTGTAGTACAAGGAAAGGTACCACCACTTGCATAAATGATTACACTGTAACAACTGAACATACTGTACACAGAGTAACACAAATCTGACTAGCTTTCTTTCATTTGAATTGCATTCGGTTACATGTAAAATTAAATGAACAAAAAGAATCACGTGTGCAATGAGATGTATTACCTAAGGTTTTCAGACAAAGAGGTATTATTTTTAGCTTTTAGGCAGAGCAATTTCATACTGTGCCATTACAATATTTCACTACAAAATTTCAACAACACATATGAACAACAACAAAAATAAAAGTTTATATAAAATATTAATTTTTCCATAAATAGACAACTTTACTCACAATGTTGATGAAGAACATAGTTTATTAAATGGTACAATAAATTCAAAAAGAAATATTGAGAGCTTCTCTCTCACCAATTGGTAAGACTCACTGTGGTCCACTTATTTCTAAGGTACATTTCTTCTGCTTACTGACTTACACAACTTTTATCAGTACTGAGCATTACATCACAAAACAATGACTACTGGTATTACATAGATTTAAGATCTCCACACTCATCTACTGATTCAATTCTAGATGTAATTTGAACTGCATAAGACGAGCATATCATACGAAAACACCTGTCTGCATTAATCAGCCCTAATTTACATTTATAACAGTGTAGAATTATTTCTGATAAAATGTCAAGTAAGTTAAAAATATTGATATTGCTGTGCATTTATCGCATATCAGAGGACCCTAAAAATGACACTTTAGTTGATATTAATTATGACAGTAAAACACTTGTAACCTCCCCACCCCCCACCCAACTTGCATGCTGAATGCATTAAATTACATTGTCACATTAAATATTCTCATGTTTACATAAATAAGCTCTTACATATCTAACTCACTCATTCCTCACGTTCCTACCTGAATGAAAACATGGGAGCTTAATAACAACTCAATATATGTCAATTTTCTGAAGAAAATGGACTTGAAAGCTGACAACCTTTGCCTTTAAAGCTGGATCAATGCACCTGTGAATGTGACAGAAATCTCATTACTGCTACAAGTGCACCAACAATTACCATTTTTATACAAAAATCATAATGTACTTCACATTTTACCACACAATGAAATTCAAATTCAGATGAATGAAAAAACGGAATAGAGAAAGCAATTAGCACAGTACTGTTGGATACTAACAGGATGATGAAACATCACAAGAAGCCACATGTAACAGATGATGCTTCATTTTTCACTCTTGGTTCATTGTTAAATGAATTATAGCTGTATACAGACACTGATTTCCTTCTGTTGTTCATTATTTATGCAATCAGACAGACTAACTGATTGTGGTAAAAGCCTTTCATAACAATTAGCCAATGGATAGAATGAAATGAACCACCTTCCTACTTTATATAAATTCAATATTTTCATTTGCTAAGTCTAATTATATGATTATATGGCTAACAGAAGGGGAGGAACAGAGAGAAATAGTATTTCAGAATTCTTTGTCTTATATAATAGTGCATGATGCACCAAATTCAAACAGAGCAAAAGACAACTTTTTCAGGAAGTAATGTGCCCTTTTACAATAAATATTCAATGCCCTCCCCACTAAGTTGTGCTAGCCTGATTTCCTGGCACAATCTTGTGCACTTGTTGTAGTTATAAAGTTATTTTATACATCCTCAATTTAACTTTAGTTTCTTAGTCAATTTCATAAACACAGCAATAAAACTGCAGCAGCACCATGTTGCATAGGCTCTTCACTTACACCAATTCAACTTGTCTGTTTACGTTTTCAACTCGGACCACCTCATAGTATATTCTACTAAATGGTAATCTTTGCTGAAAAGTTTTATTTATCAATACTAGGGAAAAAAGATTTATTGGAACATTTAGATCCTCCTTGTACTGCAGCTGTGCTCACCCACCAACAAAATTACAAAGTGGTGTAGTGTGGTGTGCGGGGGGAGGTCAGCTTCTTGTCTACTATATAACCCCCCCCCCCCAACCCCCCCCCCCCCCCATGTACATTTATAAATTATTTTCATAAATGGAACTAATTAATTCATTAATCTTATAAATTCATTAATCTTTCTTTTAAATCACTGACCTGTACTCTATGTGCAATTTCCATCTCCTCAAGTTCTGAAGCTAATTTGTGTAAAATAACTATTACACATTCACAAGTTACATCTCTCGCCATAATGTAAATAGAGATCTTTAACATTTTCACCAGATAAACCCTCCTGTTTTCAGAATTGTAATTTTTAGCTTGTTTCTTTTTCTCATACAGTAAACTTATTCACAGTTTGGTGATTTATATAGACATTCACTATTTCTTCTTGGAAGAAAAAAAAAAAAAAAAAAAAAAAAAAAAAACCCAGATCTGCTTTTAACAATTTCTTACAACCTGATATTTTTCTTTCAGTGTATTAATTACAATTAATTGGACATAGAACTGTCAGAAAATTAACTTTTTAAGTAATCCCACATATATCAACTCACAATAAAATGCACAACAATAGTCAATAGTAAACAAGTTACTACAAAGACTAAAATTATCACTTTCCACAAATCAATGTGAGTTAATTATTGTTCAACAGTTACCTTAATATTGTAAACTGCAGTCAACATAACAAACATAAAATATTGCAATATTAACAATCATAATATGTTGCAATATTAACTCTTGACTAGGCTTCAAGACAGGGCCACAAGGAATTAAGTCTGAAATTCATTAATATTTTCTCTCTCTCTCTCTCTCTTCTCTCTCTCTCTCTCTCTCTCTCTCTCTCTCACACACACACACACACACACACACACACACAAAAGTTGTGTTTGTCTGTTCTGGTGCAAAAAGTAACAAATCCTTCTTAGGAAAATTTTGAAGATAATTCAGAAGATACTGGGCTCATATTTATCCTCTCAGCAACAATATCACTAGGAAAACATAAGTAATGCCACAAGACCATCAGTGGACACAGCAGAGCCTTATGCCTGACGCCATATCCGCCAGCAGCAACACGTTCCACTTTGTTTAGCACAGTATCGAGAAATACTATAAATTTCCTGATTGAAAATGATACATAGGAAATCAGGTAAAATATCTTCTTCAACTTTTTTTTTGCAACATAATTTTTATTACAAATGCCTACAAAATTTCAATGTTGCTCTACATCCATTATAAATCTGCATGCCAATTTATATTTTGGTACAAACAATGACACTTGCATTATCATATAATAAGAGCATAAATGGTTTTAGCTCAAACAGATCCTGTATCATCAACCAGCTGAACAGCACAACACTGTAAATGTCAATAAACAAATGGTTTCAAAGATTAAGAATTATTGAAGAAGTTGGAAGAATCAGATTTTAATGTCAGTGGTAATGCATTATCAGAGTTTTCTAAAGAAAAAGACAGACACTTGTGGACAAGATAGTGTGGCAACACTGATGACAATGATTGTGTTGATAACGGTGAAGGCAATGGACTGCAATAAATATGCAGCAAGTACAACTGTAAGAAGTCACAACTGTGACTCTGGCTCTGCCCAAGATCATATTTACAGACCACATTTGTCTACAGTATATGTTTTCTCAACAAGTCACATGTAACTGTGTGTATTACAAACATTCCATTCGAAGATGTACTTTCCTAAACAGAGTGGACCTTGTGGCCACCGGCGGGAACACAGAGTCATGTGTGAAGCTCTGCTGTGTCCACCAGCAGCTTTGTGGGCGTCAACATGTTAATATTTTCAAAGGCTTAAGACGTCCACTTCAAGTATTATTTGCTTTTCAATAGTTTTCCTTTTGGCAGCCTCATTTATTAGACACTGTATAAACTGCCTCATCTATTAAGGACATTTTTACCAGTGCCTCCAATAAATATTAAATCAATGTAATAAACTGAAGATTCATGTTAATGCAGTTTCCTCCTTTTAGTAGAGGAAACAAATATCCAGATTAATTCTGTACTCTTACTTAACATAACTAGTTTTTTTTCTCTCACTTGTGATCAAATAAATTTTACCATGTTTGTATTGTTCAAAAGTTTTTTTCCTTCGCAACTGAAAATTAACAAAATTTTATGTGCAAGTCACTTGTTAAATGTTTGGGTCAAAGGCCGTTTTCTCCATTTTTCTTTGCAGCAGTTATCATAAAAACTTTATCATATGTCTCCACTTCATAAAATTGCTGAGACAACTAAGTACTATCTGAGTATCTTACTTATGTATGAAAAGTACTCTACTTAGATCAGTTACCTGGAGTAAACCTATCCAATTATTTAGCAAAAACCAAAACTAATTAGGCAAGTATGTGCACAACCTTCAAGGTCAGTTCTGATAACTGTATTCCAGTTCTGACACAGTGACTAATAAACTTCTGAGCTGACATTTTAAAGGACTCACTGTCTACATGGATTCTATGCTCCAGACAGTTTATCACAGTTGGTCATGTGCTGTTCACTGATTGATCGTAGTGCACCCCCCCCCCCCCCCCCCCCTCCCACAATCAAACAAACAAACAAACAAACAAACAAACAAACACACACACACACACACACACACACACACACACACAAAAAAAAAAAAAAAGAACTTTGAAAAACAAATGAGAATGTACTGACCCATCTTATTTAGTTTCTTCATTGCCACTGAACCAATCTAAACAATACTTTTACAGAAACAAATGGGTGAAGAAAAATAAGTTTAATGCCTAGTTAAGAGTTAAATAGTGTGTAGCATTTACTATGGAGGAAATCACTCCGTAACAGAGTTAAAACCTTAGCGAAAAATTCATCCTGTATTACATAATAAATTTTCTTGTATTCCTGTTTCACATTACAATAATAATATTTATGAACATGACACTAACATAAAAAGCAATAAAACTTAAGATCTGATGACAACAGAAATAAGATTGTTTACATAAAGTAAGATAACCTTACAATTTTAGGCATTTTAGTGGAATAAATAAATATCTCTGGATGAATTATGTACAAAAAGAGCAAGTTAAATGTAAATATGGTGAGGCTCCATAACAGAATACGAAACTTAAATTTATTTACAAATTATTTAATACACAAAACTTTATTGTATGTACAAGCATTAGTGAAATAAAATTATGTATGAATGTGTTATTTCTACAAAATATTCTATAAGATGTTCTGCCAGGTTGTTTTTCTTTCTCTAGTTCCCGTAAGCTCAGCAGCACATCATTGTTACAAAATGCTGCAGTCATTAAAAGTGATGCAGCAACATACCTATATTAATGTCTATTATTTATTTAGTGTTAAATGTCAACTGCCTGACAGGCTGTCCAACTGTTTGCACACTTCTGATCAATGTACACTTCATAGATCAGCTAAGACAGCCAATAATAAAGTTTATGTTATAATTCCATGTCTTGAGCTTCATCTTCACTGAAGTCTGACATGGATGACTCACTGTCAGATGACACACCTTGATTTTCCTGTTCCCGGAGAGCTTCTTCTGTAGCATACTTACGCACATATTCTGCAAAGATAAAGTTACAAATTAATTATAGTTTCCTATAAAAGATTATATACATAAGAGAGAGAGAGAGAGAGAGAGAGAGAGAGAGAGAGAGAGAGAGAGAGAGAGGGGGGGGGGGGGCAGGCATGAGGAAGGAACAAAGATAGAACATGAGAGGAGTGGAGAGGTGGGGGAGGGGGGGGGGGGTGAGGAAGCAACGAAGAGGAGAGGGCAGCTGGGGATGTGAGGAAGGAACAAAGAGAAGAGGACAGATGGAGATGTAAGGAAGGGAGAGGAAGGATGATGTAACAGGAAGACTACAGTTAAGGCAAAGATGTGGTTAGTTGTGGGCCTAATTTGAACACATATATGTGAATAGCAACTTCAAGAAATGTATTGTGGGCTTCTTTATACGGACATGAAAATTTCAGAGAGAAGAAACTGAGGTGCTACAGAAATATGATTATTTCGTGCTTACCATGAGGCTAGATACCGAAATATCAACTACCTTCATAAACCATATCAATGGTTGCTAGTACTAGAAATCCAAGAATGCCTTGCCAGATAAACAATGAAGAATTTTTTTTTAATTCTGCCTCAAACTCATGAATTTAGTCCTGATTTGAGCTGCAAATATTTCTCAATGGAAAAAAAAAAAAAAAAACCATGGAATAGACTAAAAGTAGACAACGAAAGACTGGCCAGAACATTTATGTTTCTATATTCTGAAAAATAAGTAGAAGATCGTGGGAAGAGATTCAGTGGAAGTAAGGAATTGTGGGAATGTGTCAACTAGTATACAACTGATGAGGTAAATTGTAGTAGTTTTTGTCGTAGTAGTAGTAGTAGTAGTAGTAGTAGTTGTTGTTGTTGACATAGGCCCTTTTGTCACATACTCTTCAAAACCAAATGTGACTGTGGTGAAGCCATTTTTGGCTCAGAGGGTCACTTTTTTGCGTGGCATGGCATCAGTTTAAGCAGCACTTGATGGTTATGGCTTTCTTTTGTGGTAATGGTGACAAAGTTTACCAGATCAGCAAGGTGAGACTTGCAATTAAGAAAATTCTAATGTTGCTCTCACTGGCTGTGAGAACTCTCACAGCCAGTGAGAGTGATACTGGAATAGTTACTTGGCCAGAGAGTGACTGTGGGAGCTTTAGGAGGGTGCATAGTAATAGTAATACTTATAACAGTAACAACAACAATAATAATTATATTAATAATAATAACAGAGGCTAAATCTGTTATTACTGGAAAGACCTTGGCTTCCATATAAAGTTATAAAGGACACACAAGATGTGATCACCATTTTTGGTGATGTGCTTTAGTTGATCTTATTGTATGTGATAATATGTTATCCCTTGGATACTACGATGAATTAGGCATAGTGGTGGTAAAATGTGAAAGATTACATCACTACGTGAGGTACTCCTCACAGGGTGCTCTGCATATGTTGATTTCTCTCACCTCTCCCTTGGTGGTGTTCTCAACAATACCACTAAGGTAAAGCTCGAGTGCAAGATCTGTCCTATACACGCATCAAACAAGTCCTATTCCAATTCTGTCACCCATCTTCTATCCACGATCCTACCACAGGCAGGGCCACCTGTAAAGCAGTCGTGACATTGCAAAGAGCTCTGGTGCATGTTGTGTCGCATATTGGCAGTGTCACTGGCTGGCACGCTGCGGTTTGCCAATTAAAAAACCAGCCACCAACAATTACTTGTTATTTAGTATTTATCATTTCTGGAAGGTTCTTGAAATATCTTATGTTTGTATAGTCTGGAATATTCAATGTTTATTTTATATTTGTATAAATATCTGGACATTCTGACCAGAGTTCACTTCTATTCTGGCTGTATGTTGGAGTCAGCAGTAAATGCGCCTACAGTACTATGTATTTAACATTATTGATGAGCCTGCCTTCTCACTTGGACTTGATTGTGGTTTAGACGTGATACTGTTTAATGCACACAGAGGGTCTTCAAAATAACTACATCACTGTGGCTCCAATTAGGCAACGTAAAAGCCATCATCTATATGGGCAGGAACTAGAATACTAACAGTACGCTATTCCTAAGACCCGTATATTCCATACACAGATGGATACCAAAAGAGCAGAAAGTCATCTGCACATCAGGTACCCATAAGTGTTTTCTGTAGACACTGGCCAGGACCCAATGCTATGGTTGAAAGGATTTGATTGAGTAACCAAATACAACAGGTGGGATGGTGTGTGTTTTGCAAACATGTACTTTTGTTTTGATGCACAGCCCAGCAGCGGTTCGAGAACAACAAAGAGGAGCTCAAAAGCTGGGACAAATTCCAGGCTGAACTGAAGAAAAAAATTTGATGGCAATCAGGATTTGGTGGAACAGGGCTCCAATGTCATGGAGAAATGACTCAGTCTTACTTACAGAATGTTTTGGCCCTATGACCCACTGTGAATCCTAACATGACATGAGCCATCTTGAGGGAAGGCGTCGCGGAAGACATGTACCAGGCTCTTCTGGTAGAAGATGTCACAATGACAGAGAAATTCATCAAACGATGTCGGAAAACCAAGGAAATGCAATGGACAAGGGCTAGACAAAAGAGGAATTACTGACTGCCACACACAGTCCCCATGTCAGTTGTGGAACAAAACCATGAGCTGACCTCTCTCATACGGCAGACAGTAAGAGAAGAGATGCTACAGTGTACGGCAGCCAGAAATGTTAGACCACGTACACAGAAGATAGCAGGCTTGAATGTCCACCTGATATATCAGGAGGTAATAGTGGATGTTGAAGAAGAGGTGTATCAGTCTTTAGCACCGGTGTTTGTCACCAGCCAAATACACCAGGAAGAATGGAATCTGGCACCTCTGACTTGAGATAAAGCTATCAAATTACAATGCAGCATCTGGCCACCTCAGGTAAAACACCTCCTACATCAAGTGTTACGCCCCATACAAGATAGGAACCTGGAGGACATAGAACAACATGATAATGTGTTCCTACTGCCAGCACCATGGATATGATGTACGTTACTGCAGAAAAAGAAGGCAAGATTTCAACAACTATTACACTGCCACAACACACATCACAACAATTCCATTCACACCAGTCCACTGCAGGTAATTGTAAAGTTGACTTGTGGGATCAAGTTTACCAGTGTACCCTGGATGAGGTTGCTCCCCAACAGTCCACTGCCATTCTCTATCGCCATACAGACATACCAGCCACTTGCATTGCCACCGACTTCAAGTGAACTAGTTGGGCAACTGTCTATGGAGGTGAGGCCACCACAGATTGTCCATGAATGACAGTCGCCAAGATGTCAGAAAAACTTGCTGATATCATTGATGACAAACTTTTCTGGGTGGTAGTCAACTCAGGGGTTTCCTTTTCAGAAATGTCGGATGCTTATCGTCATTGACAAAAGAAGACTATGTTGTGTGATATGAAAGGAATTGTACTGAATGTTATTCAAGATTGATGAAGCTACTCCAAGAAGCACACACGAAGATTTCTCTGAGTGGTGGCTTGTAGTTGAAGACACTGTTGTCCCATCATCAATAAGATGAGTTCCAGAACCAATGAAGATGGACAGTTAAAAGTGTGAAGCCTTTGTCGATGGCACACAGCTACTCGGGCCGACAAAAGAAATCTACATGCCAATCACGTTCGTTTCAAATAAATTGACTGCCTCAGCAGAAAAGATTAATGAAAGCCAAATTTCTTTAGCAAACCAGCAAAAATAACTTCATTGTTCTGCAAGGCAATTGAGCTTGACAGTCAGAAAGGGGAAATAATATCTTAAACTAATAACATATTTTGGCCCTCCGTAATTATGCAAACGTATTTTAATTCATTTGATAGCTCCTGGCCACAAAAATCCTTTTTGTTATCATTTAACGTGAGAGCAACAAATGAAGAGGAAACAACAAAATCACTGAACGTAAACACAGGTCTCATGGAGACGACCCACCTCCCCACAACAACTCAGGCTGCTCTGTGCATCAGCCCCAGATTTACTATTATTTCCCAACTGGGCTATATTAAGTAGTGGCTCCCAGCCATACTTCTGTAACCAGAAGCTGAAGGTACTACTCATACGCAACTCAACTGCGCATGTGCAAGAGCCCGCCTGCAACTGCTCAAACGAATCTAATTTAAACAGTTGTCACGTCACGCTCATCGGAGGCAATTTGTTGTTATAAAGCATTGCAGTCTTCTTAAAGCCTTTGACACACTTTGCTGTTGGCAGACGCTTGTATGAGCACTGTTTTGTTGTTGTATATGGCGCATTTCCTTTGCAACTTAAGTTTTATTTTTGTTTTTTTTTTTTTTTCTCTCGTTCATGTTTTGTTGCTGCAGTATCATTCGGCACTAGCGGGATACAGTAATATCCATTGTTAGAGTATTGGTTCTTACCAGTCAAAATCACACAAATTTAACTGAAAACTAAAACAATGAAAAATCCCGGAATTCTAAACAATTCCCGGGTTTTTCCCAGATGAAAAAATTCCCGGGTTTTTCCCCAGATCTCCCGGTTGTCCCGGGTCGTATACACCCTGTTATGGAATATTTCTACCTTGTATTTCTTACTTTGTATAAGAAATTAATACATCATTTACCAGACTGACACACAGGAACAAACATCAGTTCTATGTGAGAAACTGCTAATCCGGAAGTAAATACTGTGAATGTAGCAGCTATTGTAAACTGCTGACACCAACCACAAGCTACTATGGTGGACAATGTACAGCATCTTCAGGTAGTTACAGGCTGACAATTATTGAACTATATGAAATAAAATTGTCATAATTTCTGAACGGTTTGCATTAGGATGTTCGAACTGCATGGTTGGCCGAAGGGCATGAAGGGAATTAGTATGCACATGCACATGCCCCTTGTTGCCGGCCATTTGCATGCGAAAATGATAACATACAGTGTGTAGAGCGCTTGTGAAGGCCTACGATTCGAGCAATAACAGCCCAACTGTGGCTCAAAGGAAGTTTGCTACTGAGCTCAAGCTGAAGATAACCGGTCCAAGTGTTCTAACAATCAAGAATTTGATTCGCAAGTTTGAGAGAACGGGTAGCGTTCATGACGACAGTGTTGCGAATGTTGGTCATCCACAAGGGTGAAAACGCCTGAAAACATCGTGAAGGAACATGCTGTGTTTCAAACCAGCCAGAAAACACGGCTACAAATTATTGTCGAAGACCAGCATCTGTTCCCATACAAAATTCAAACCCATCAGCTATTAGGCCCCAGGGCCATGGAACAGCAGTTTCACCAACGCTATTGTCCACAGAACTGACGAACAAGACTTCCCTGTGAATATGGTTTAGTTTACCAATGTGGCCCAGTTTCATTTGAATGGGTTTGTCAATAAGCAAATCTGGCATATTTGGGGGACTGAAAACCTGCATTTCGTGATCAAGAAGTCTCCTCACCCTCAATGGGCGACTGTGTGGTGTGCAATGTTCAGTCACAGAATAATCGGTGCGATATTCCTTGATGGCACGGTGACTACCGAACAGTATGTGAAGCTTTTGGCAGATAATTTCATCCCCATTATCCAAAGTGACACTGATTTCAGCAAGATGTGATTCATGCAAGACGGAGCTCAAATCCATCAAAGCAGGAGTGTGTGTAATGTCCCAGGGGAGCACTCTGGGGACCACATTCGGGCTCTGGGGGTACCCAAAGGCCACTGGCGCGAGTCTCAATTGACCACCATATTCTGAATACATGCGACTCCTTTTTGTGGGGCTATGTTAAAGACAAGGTGTACAACAACCACCCCAAAACCATTGCCGAGATTAAAACAGCCATTCAAGAGGTTATCAACAGCATCGATGTTCAGACACCTCAGCGGGTCATGCAAAACTTCACTATTCATCTGCGCCACATCATCGCGAAAGATGGCCGGCATATCAAACATGTCATAACCTAAATCCGAATATCTGTAGTGACTTTTACATGTTGAATAAAGTGTGCGCACACTGTAGTTTGTAACTAATTTATGGGTTTTTTTTTTTCTCATGAAATTCAATAATTGTCACCCTGTATCTACACAACTGCAACCTAGGTGGGATCAAAGAAATGTTTATACTAGTCCAACATATTGGACCTAAGGATACCCAGCACTTATTACCGAGGAATTTAAGAATATTTAAGGCGTTGGTGTGGGTGTCTATCTTCAGATCTCTGAAGTGTGGCAGACATACAAGTTTCTCATTAAAACTGAGATCCAGGAACCTCAAAGACATTTTGACACAAAAACTGAGACCCTGTGTGCAACTGTGGGAAATTCAAGTAGTGTTGAAAACCATTAAAACGTGTATACATGGACTTTTATTCTGAGAAGTTAAGACGTGTTTTAACCTACTCTTCTAGCCTTCTAATGGTCAACTGCAGCTGACGTTATGTACCAGGAGTGATCACAAAGTTTCCGTTTGAAGGCTATACAGTCCAGAATCCACATGTCAATCAGGCAAATTTGACACGAGCACTGAGGCAATCACGCCACCGACGCATAAGGCTGAAAAGACAAGACACTGTGTCTTGCTGCGTGAAGAAGTCCGTAACTGCCTGCTGCCCATCCTCGACTGACAGGAATAGTCAACCATTCAAGGCTTTTTTAATGGACCGAAGGCTTGATAATCACATGAGGAGAGATCACAACGATAGGCAGATGCTCGAACGTCTCCCACTTGAGTTGGCATAACTTCTGCATTATGCCATTTGCAATACGGGGACATGCATAATCATGAAGCAGCAGCACTCCTTGACGTACCATTCCACAACAGAGGCTTTCAACAGACATGCTCCCCATATGCATTCTTTATTCTTTGATGGATGTCTACCGGTGTTTGTCCTTCAGCACCCACGAAAATACATGCTGGTCCTGTTTGGAGGCATATGGCTGTAATGTCATTGTAGTTCATGTTTTTGCATTTAACACACGCATGTCAGAAAGACATGGACATCAGAAAGACATGAATGCCACCCTCATCCCTTGCCTTCATGTCATTTCTTAAGTAGCCACATTGGGGTTGCACTGCGATGCATATATTCCTGCAGCAACACACTCAAATGGAAACTTTACAGTTACCAGGCTGGAGACTGTACCAAAGACAGAAAAGTCATCTAAAAGAAAGAGGAATGGATTGGGCTTTTTAAACACTTTATTCATTCATGTGCATACCTCTCTTGGACAAATGAGTTTGAAAGTGAAATCACATCTCTGTGGAGAGTGTGGAGTGTCAAAAACTTTTGAAAAAGGATGATGATTTTAAAAAGTACTACTCCTGACACCACTAGCAGACAATGGTTAAACCACCGTCACCCCAAGCACATTATCTGCATTGAAATAACTAGGAGGAATAGCTGGATGAGGTGCTGAAGAAAGTTTCTGTAAAATACTCTTTTTTACAGGGTTTTGTGGTTGCAAGTATTAAGAACACACTATTACCTTCAATGGCAGATACACTATGATGGATATATCATGTAGTTCAGGAGTAAGTGGGATTGGCAAAGAGCAGTACTTATCATTAGCAGGCAGCAGGCATAGCCACCCCAACTTTAGATCTCTCACCACTGAGCTAATTATTTCTAAGTTGATTTTATCCATCTAGCATGATAATGTTGATGTCATTAAAATCTACTGCCTGTAGAGACAAATAGAATAATCTTCTCCATGCAATGAACTTTAATTCTTACTGTTCAAATGGTTCAAATGGCCCTGAGCACCATGGGACTTAACTTCTGAGGTCATCAGTCCCCTAATTCTTATTGTCAATTCCTCTATATACACATATTCAACTAAATTATGGAAGCCATTTTATCATTTAGCTTTATGTCTATGCTTCTGCCTTGGTGATGAGTTGACTACTGAAGAAAGGCATCTTACAAAACGTTGATTAGCTTTTAATATTTCTTCCCATGGCTGATATTGACTGCCATTCACAGGTGCTACAGATTTCTGTGGACAACTGCCACCAGTGGCCTGCACAGCTTGCCACAAGGACCGAGTTGCTCACAGCAGTGGTGGCATGCAGACTTTCATAATTCAGTCAAGTACAGTCCACTGCATGAGTTACTATCAATCACACCATTCTGCTTTTTGGATTTCTAACCTGCGTTGTACCTAGACTTCCTAGTTCCCATTATTGGCTTTCATCCAATGTTTTGCTCTCAATGAACTTGGCTTTTCTTTACAGATCATACACTTGCTTTGCAGCTCTAGAGGAATAGCAACAACTGCCACTGCAACAGCAACAGTACCAGGGCCTACAGCAGCAGCAACGTCATTTGGGTGGCCACTGCTACGCCCCCTCTGCCGTTCAGTTGCTTTGACAATGCCTCAGAGAGCTGGGAGGTATACCTCCTACATTCTGAATTACTTTGTCTTGCTTATAGCATTTCTGCTAAGCAACGAAGTGTGTCTTCTCACAGTCATTTATACAAAGTGGCTCAAAAGTTATGACCACTCTTGAATCCTAGTGATTTGTCTTTCAATGAACTACATGCTTTGTTAACTGAATATTACGATCATCAAAAATCTTTTTCCAGCTACACTCCAATTTAAGCTGTGTCATAAACAACATGGACAGTCTCGCGCAGCACGGGCCACCGACTCACAGGGTCTCTGACACCAGTACCATTTCGCTTGTCAGAACTGCAAAGTTTCCTATGCGGAACCACTGATTCACGATGTGACTGTGTGCCTAGCTCCATCGTGGAAGTCACAGCTGAGGAACTGGCCACATTCAATCCTAGTCTTTATGAAGTTCTTAAAACTGCTAAATTTTTTGAGGTTGCTTGTGATGCTCAGCATACATTCACTAATGAAATTCAAGTGTGAAAAGTAGTTAGTCATAGCAAGCAACAACCAGACAATGATTCTGATTCATCGACTTTTTTGATGCTCTTAAGCCCCAGCCGAGATCAAAGTCATCAGGATTGCCAGCATCCCATAACACATTTAAATACAATGTCAACAGCCAATATCGATTGCACGTCAGAGGCACTACAGATCATATCGGATGATTGCCACTAAGGGTATATGTGTGGCATGTCGTATAGGCCAAACTGCTCAGAGCAACAGAACCAGGCGTACAGCTGTGAGATTCAGCTTGGTATAGTTCTGTGCATCATTTACTATCAATCACGGCATCCGATTACTGGTATTTGACCTCTCACTGTACCCAGGTTTTCATTCAGTGTTACGCTTTGTTTACATATCGAGAGCTGACCCCTTGTGAAGTTGCTTGTCTCCCATCGGGTGCTTCCCCAGGTGGAACATAGGGAACGGTCACGAGATATAGTGGACACTGAGGAAATAAAATAACCACGGCAGACCAAAACTAGCAAACTGCTCCATTGCAGCTGGGAGTTGGGTGTCCAAAGGCTAAGGGAAGAAAACCCTGCACAAAAACTATCCGTCCTCCGGCAAGAGGTTGGTTATGGAGGACAGGTAACCAAACGATAGAGACAAGAAAAGTAAGAAAAGAGAGGCAAACAATTTAAACTTTGGATTTATTCATCTGTACTTGAAATGTGAGGTCACTATACCGCCCAGGAGCCCTGAAAGTGTTACTAGACCAAATATTAACTTGAAACAGAGTATCATAGCATTACAAGAAGTAAGATGGACCAGGAGTGGAGTCCTAGAAAAGAAAAAAGGAAACATATTTTATAGCTGTAGTGAAAGGAACGATGAGTTTGGGACAGGATTTTTGCTGTATCACCAAGTACAGCACCTATTAATAGGATTCAACCCTGTAAATGCAAGACTATTGACACTTACAATAAAAGGGAAATTCTTCAATTACTCAATAATTAATGCCCACACATCAAAAGAAGAATCAGATGATGAGGAGAAAGAAGCTTTCTATGAATCTCTGGAGAGAGCATACGAAGAATGCCCAGGCCATGATATAAAAATGCTAGTCGGAGACCTAAAACAACATTGGTATCGTTCCATAAAAACACGGGAGAACTACCGGATATCAGTAGCGTCCTGCCACGATATTTCGGCGCAGAGTCTTCTGACCATCTTCGGGTGAGTGACACTGTAGTAGTACTGGCGAGCACACGCTGAGCTCCTCTATTTAAAGCCATCTGAGGTGACATTGTGTATGCGCTGCTCAGCGTACGCATTCATAACAGCTCCGTGCGCTGCGCCTCATGCCCTCCACTGAGAAAGCTTGGCATATCGATATCAGGTCGATTTACATCTTTAGGCAGATAACTACGTCGACTACGAAGTTTCACTATAACAGGATTCCAAGCAGAGTTTAGCTGATAACCGCTATCTCAATTGATGAGAGTCTCGTTGTCAGACAGTCTTATTTCCACACATTCATCGATAATCGAGCTCCAAAAGTTTGATATATGGGCCAAAATTTTTGTGTCGTCGAAATTCATGGAATGGTCTGTGGAAATACAATGTTCGGCAATTGCGGACTTGGTGGGTTGGAGAAGGCGAGTATGCCGTTGGTGTTCCAGAATGCGTTCCTGCACAGTTCGTGTTGTTTGCCCTATATATGATTTGCCGCATTCACTCTTCTGTCACACCAAGACGTCTAAAAATGGCAGACAACCATCTTTCTCTATCAACTTGGTGCAACGGTAGAGTGATGGCACACTGTCACTTGGTGTGCAGAAAGCCCACTCGTACAGACCTATATCTACAAGCTACTAGTTGCCACCTTCCAGCACAAACAATGGGCATTCTCAAAACCTTGATCCGCCGTGCCCATACCATCTCTGACGCCGACAGTCTTCAAGCGGAACTGTAACACCTGCAAAAAGTATTTCTGCAGAACGGCTTTTCACCTAGGCAAGTGAACAGAGTGATGAAGACCTACAACGACGGAACAAGGAAGAGGCCTTCAGGTCGACTGCTTATCTACCATTTATTGGGAATATTTCTTCACAGATAGGCAGAATATTGAGAAAGTATCAAGTGAGAGTCATCTTTCGCCCTCCTTCCAAAATTTCATCACTGGTGGGATCTGTAAAAGACGACCTGGGCCTGCATAAATCAGGTCTTTACAAAATTGCGTGTGAATGCGGCAAATCATATATAGGGCCAACAATACGAACTGTGCAGGAACGCATTGTGGAACACCAACGGCATACTCGCCTTCTCCAACCCACCAAGTCCGCAATCGCCAAACATTGTATTTCCACAGACCATTCCATGAATTACAATGACACAAAAATTTTGGTCCATACATCAAACTTTTGGAGCTTGATTATCAATGAATCTGTGAAAATAAGGACGAATCAGAGAAAAAGATTCATGTAGTCACAAATTTTTTTATGGTGCTAGGAGAGAGTGTCGTGTACAACATACTAAAAATCCCCACCCATGGGGTGTGAGTGTTAGGGCGGGGCGGGGATGGGGGAGCTGCTTAAAGGTAACGTTTTTAAGTTTTTCTTGAATACCTCGAAAACTACGGCTTCTATTGAAAATGTTTTCCAGCACAAAATTAAACTACAATTAATTTACTACAAAAAAGGTCCTATTTATTTTTTCTCTAGAAGTAATAGCTTCTGCATTGCAGGGGATGGAAAAATTAAAAGTTACCGAAAATAGTGTTTTAATGGTATAAAATTAATGCTGATTGTTAAATGACATGGGTTATGGACCAATAGTAAATGACTGTACCATATCTAAGTACAGTAGAACCATGTGTTCTGGGGATGTGACTGGTGGCAGTGGGAGGAAGTGGGGGTGTCAAAGTGTGAGGGAAGGCAGGTCGCCAGAATGGGGTTGCTTACCTCCCTCACTTATGGATCTGCAAAACAAAGAGCAAGTGAGTCCCCACTCACTCTACACCATTATGTTGCAGGAAACAACTACACACTGTTTAAAAATCATATCGAGCCTTCCACAGAATGTCCCATAAATCACTGGTGACTCAGTGTGCAGACACAACTGGAGTGTGTTTATTTTCCACAAAATGTGTTGTGCGCACATGCGTATGGGAAGTGTTTATTTTCCACAAGATGCATTAACACTAAATGAAATTCAGATAATAGTTACTAAGAAAATCAGAAAAATGGTTCAAATGGCTCTGAGCACTATGGGACTTAACATCTGAGGTCATCAGTCCCCTAGAACTTAGAACTACTTAAACCTAACTAACCTAAGGACATCACACACATCCATGCCCGAGGCAGGATTCGAACCTATGACCGTAGAGGTCGCACGGTTCCAGACTGAAGCACCTAGAACCGCTTGGCCACATTGGCCGGCCAAGAAAATCACACATATGAAGAGAATTTATGGAAATATCTGTACACTGCCTTGCACTGCTAGTACAAAAATTAATTGTTAGTCATGCTGTACAACTCTAATGCCCTGCATTACAAGCTCGGGCAGGTCTGATGGGAGGATGGGGGTCTGATGTGAGGAAGAGGCATAACTGATTCCATTCTAGCAAAGAGGGTTGAAGGATCCCTTGGAGCAACTGTCATCTGCTCATCATTAGAGGAGTTTACTGGAATGACTTTTTTAAGTAGGGAGCAGCCAGTTGATCTACAAGTACCACAGTAAAATAGGGATGGACAAGGCCCTGCAAAGATTTATGAGTGGGTCACTGATCATCCTCTCTCTCTCTCTCTCTCTCTCTCTCTCTCTCTCTCTCTCTCTCTCTCTCTCTCTCCCCCCCCCCCCTTTTTTTTCCCAAAATATTGGCTGTAATTCTGGCGCCATGAAACAGTCTAAGAATAATGTGGAGTTGTCTCTGGCTAGTATGAACAATGCTGTAAAAGTGCGTGGTGAAACAGTAACTGTAGGCCCTCTGACAATTTTCCAAAGATCAGCCACTGCAAAAAAGGGTGATGATGTTGCAAAGCTTATGGAATAAAAATTATCTTCATTCCCACCGGCTCTTTTTCATGAATGGGGAATGAGGAAAAGAAAGAAATCTTCTCTATGTTGCTTTTCCAGAGGACAATTATGCAACTTATGACCGAAGAATGATGACCAATATAGTAGGTGGAAGCTTTCCACTTCACCGTGTGAAATTTAATGTGGGCTGCAAGTTTTCTGTACTTTGCAATCAATAGGCTATGTACTCAAACATTATGGTCAGAACTGAACTATGGTTTTTGACGGTTACGGTGACATCAACAGTACAAAATGGGCAGAGCAGAAGAGAAGGGTCCTCACAAAAACTTTAATTGTCAATTTTAGTGAAAGCATGACTGATTGTCACTTTACAACAGGAGAATTTTCTCCCAAACAAAAAGAACAAAAACGAGGTTTATAGAATGCTTCAGTGACAAAATGACAGCAAGGGCTATTCAAAACAGTAGTTACTACAGGAGATGCTGATGATACTATAGCGAAATGTACATTAGAGAAAGCTGACCCGCACCCCATTGTCATGAAAATGGGGGAGGATGTCAACTTGATGGTTTTATTCTTTGCTTTTTCATGACCAGGCACTATACTTCATGTAGCCTGGTAAGGGCAAGGTTGAATCCAAATTGTTTTCAACAACTTCCTTTTGCTGAAATCATCACATCACATCCTCCTCATCCTCCTCCTCCGTGAGCTTAGCAGGTACAATACAACCTCCGCCATTTACAGCAAAAGCGAAGTATAGTACCATCAGAATCTCCTGTAGTAACAACTGTTTTGAATAGCCCTTGCTGTCATTTTGTCACCAAGGCATACTATAAGCCTTGTTTTGTTTTTTCTGCTTGCGAGAAAATCTCCTGTTGAAGAGTGAGTCAGTCATGCTTTCACTAAAACTGAAAGTTTTTGTGAGGACCCTTCTCTTCTGCTCTGCCCATTTTGTACTGTTGATGTCACCATAACAATCAAAAATCATTGTACAATTCTGACCATAATGTTTGAGTATGTAGGCTACGTACTGCTGGTTTACTGAACAGCTTAAAGTCCCAAGCAAATGAAGACAATATCCAATGTCATTGCACAGGCTGGTGAGAAAAGGTTTCTGGAAATTTATCACGTGCCTGAATATCAGGAAGATCTGAAAACTCCAGTATGCTGCATTCTTCAAAGCATCAACAAAGCCAAATTCAGATCTCTTCTCACTGCTACCATCTACAGGAGCTACACAGCACCTGGGTTTATTTACTGGTGTATTGATTTTCTGTTTTTATATAAATGCTTTTTACAGCACAGTTTCTTGTTACTTACAGATGTTTGGTAACAACAATGGCTTAACAGGCCCCTACTGCAGACTGAGTGGGGATGGAACTGACAGGAGAATGGATTACTCTAGCCAAAGACAAACAAAGACCCAGTAGCACCTGAAGCTCTACCGAACATCTTCTGCCAACATTCTGCTGGGTGTGGAATAATGATGTGGATGCTGAAAAGCTGGCATTACATGTTCTTTAGTACGTGTGCAAATGGTGCACTGTTGCCCAATCTGCAACATGATGATGAAGAAGATACACTACTGGCTATTAACATTGCTACACCAAGAAGAAGTGCAGATGATAAACGGGTATTCATTGGACAAAAATATTATACGAGAACTGACATGTGATTACATTTTCATGCAATTTGGGTGCATAGATCCTGAGAAATCAGTACCCAGAACAACCATCACTGGCCGTAATAACGGCCTTGAAACGCCTGGGCATTGAGTCAAACAGAGCTTGGATGGCGTGTACAGGTACAGCTGCCCATGCAGCTTTAACACGATACCACAGTTCATCAAGAGTAGTGACTGGCATATTGTGACGAGCCAGTTGCTCGGCCACCATTGACCAGACGTTTTCAATTGGTGAGAGATCTGGAGAATGTGCTGGCCAGGGCAGCAGTCGAATATTTTCTGTATCCAGAAAGGCTCGTACAGGACCTGCAACATGCGGTCGTGCATTATCCTGCTGAAATGTAGGGTTTCGCAGGGACCGATTGAAGGGTAGAGCCACGGGTCGTAACACATCTGAAATGTAACGTCCACTGCCGTCAATGCGAACAAGAGGTGACAGAGACGTGTAACCAATGGCACTCCATACCATCACGCCGGGTGATATGCCAGTATGGCGATGACGAATACACGCTTCCAATGTGCGTTCACCGCGATGAAGCCAAACACGGATGCGACCATCATGATGCTGTAAACAGAACCTGGATTCATCCAAAAAAATGACGTTTTACCATTCGTGCACCCAGGTTCGTCATTGAGTACACCATCGCAGGCGCTCCTATCTGTGATGCAGCGTCAAGGGTAACCGCAGCCATGGTCTCCGAGCTGATAGTCCATGCTGCTGCAAACGTCGTCGAACTGTTCGTGCATATGATTGTTGTCTTGCAAATGTGCCCATCAGTTGACTCAGGGATCGACACGTGGCTGCACAATCTGTTACAGCCATGCGGATAAGATGCCTGTCATCTCGACTGCTAGTGATACGAGGCCGTTGGGATCCAGCATGGCATTCCGTATTACCCTCCTGAACACACCGATTCCATATTCTGCTAACAGTCATTGGATCTCGACCAACGCGAGCAACAATGTTGCGATACGATAAACCGCAGTCGCGATAGGCTACAATCCGACCTTTATCAAAGTCGGAAACGTGATGGTACGCATTTTTCCTCCTTACATGAGGCATCACAACAACGTTTCACTAGGCAACGCCGGTTAACTGCTGTTTGTGTATGAGAAATTGGTGGAAACTTTCCTCATGTGAACACGTTGTAGGTGTTGCCAGTGGTGCCAACCTTGTGTGAATGCTATGAAAAGCTAATCGTTTGCATATCACAGCATCTTCTTCCTGTTGGTTAAATTTCACGCCTGCAGCACGTTATCTTCATGGTGCAGTAATTTTAATGGCCAGTAGTGTAAAATTGTTGATTTTTGAAATGTACCCATTCAAGGTAAGATGATGTTATAAAGTAACTAATGTAGATTTTATTATTATTTATAAATTCAATGGGCATTGAACATTGATTTTATACCATTAAAATTCTATTTTTTAATAATTTGCAATTTTTCCATTGCCTGCAATGTAGAATCTATTAAGTCTAGAGCAAAAACGGATAGGAACTCTTCTCTAGGAAATTTGATGTAGTTTAATTTTGCACTGGGAAACATTTTCAACAGAAGCCGCAGTTTTCGCATTATTCAAGAAAAACGTGAAAGTGACATTTAATGCTCACAAGATGAGGATTTTCAGTATGTTGTTCACGAGACACTCCTCTATCACTGTATAAAAAAATTGTGACTGTAGGAATTTTTTCTGCTAATTTTCCTTTGTTGCTTGCTCTATATCTGTACAGTGTGAAAATCGGCAACTGATATTACATAATGGAAAGTGTGAGGTCATCCACATGAGTGCTAAAAGGAATCTGTTAAACTTCGGTTACATGATAAATCTATCAAATCTGAAGGCCGCCAATTCAACTAAATACCAAGGAATTACAATTACAAACAACTTTAATTGGAAAGAACACCTAGAAAATGTTGTGGGGCAGGTGATCCAAAGACTGTGTCTTATTGGCAGAACGTATAGAAGGTGCAACACATCGACTAAAGAGATTGCCTACACCTTGCTTGTCCATCCTCTTTTGGAGTACTGCAGTATGCAATCCTTACCAGATAGGATTAATGGAGTACATCGAGAAAGATCAAATAGGGAATTAGTGTGAAGGTGATTTGATCAATTCTCTGCCAGGCATTAACTGTGATTTGCAGAGTAGCCATGTGGATGTAGACTAATGATCCATGTCAGTGTACTTCAAAACTGGCAAATGTGATTAACACTATGCCGTCCGATGACACTACAGTGGTGTCGTGCATGAAATAGCGGTCAACAGCCGGTGACACGACAGTGGTGTAGTCTGCATAGTATCGCTCAGTGGCCGGCGACACCAGAGTGGTGGTGTGAGCATAGTATCGTGCAGTAGATGGCGACAGCTCGTTAGTATCTTTTGCATTCTGTTGGTGTTTTGTTTAGGTAACAATAAGTTACACACCTCAACAAGTGTTTTGTTTTTGTAAGTACTTGTGCCCTTTCATCATGGAAGATGAAAGAGACAATGAGATTATTTACGATGAATGCGCGGACATCTTGTCAAATGACGTTCCGGACAACTTGGCCGATTGGATATCAAAAAAATGGAAGTGAAGCAAAATTGTAGGAAGATAGTTAAATATGTGCAAGAAGAATTCGGCGAACGCTACGATTACCAACTGATTCGGCTAAATCAGACAGTGCACAGTGGTCAGAGAGTGATTTACCGAGGACCAATAATAAATTTGAAGGATCCCCGGGTCCTAATATATTTCCCAAAGATACACAAGAGCGTCGAGGATATCGTACAATTATATATTGGGAACGATCTAGCTGAATACATTAACAACGAAACCCAAAAGTACTACAGTCAAAATTGCAATAAAAGAAACTGGATTTTAAAAAAATGCCAAATTTGTCGACATTATGGGACCCACTCTTAGAAAATGGTTTGGGCTTGATATCCTTAAGTGAATTGTAAGAATCCGTTGATAGACACACTGATATTTCGCAAAACAATGTCCCACAACCGATTCAGACAAATATTACCATTTTTACATTTTTCTGACAGAAACAATAAACTGGATAGTGCTGACCGGCTTGTCAAAGTGCAATTTCTAATTGATAATTTTTACAAAAAGTTTAAAGAAATGTTTAATCGAAGTCAAAACATCTCAACTGCTGAAGGAATCGTACTGTGGCGTGGATGGTTAAATTTTAAAGTTCACAATACATCAAAAATTGTGAAATACAGAATCCTCATTTGGATGCTGTGCAATTCAAATACGGGATACATTTCCTCATTCAAGATATATTTCGGCACTGGACAGCCTTTAGCAAAAACAGTGATGGAACTACTGACACCTTCTGATGGAAAGTGGCATCACCTCTGCATGGATAATTATTATAAGAGTGTAGAACTTGCAGAGGGGGGTTGGGTTGTTTGAGGAAGGAGACCAGACAGCTTGGTCATCAGTCTCACCGGAATAGGGAAGGAAGTCGGCCGTGCCCTTTCAGAGGAACCATCCCGGCATTTGCCTGGAGTGATTTAGTGAAATCACGGAAAACCTAAATCAGGATGGCCGGACGCGGGATTGAACCGCCGTCCTCCCAAATGGAACTTGCAGAGGAGTTACTTGAAATGAAAATTCGAGTTTGTGGAACGGTATGGCAAAATAGAGGATTTCTGGAAAATTAAAGCGCGCAAAAGTCAATGTAACTTCCTGGCAGATTAAAACTGTGTGGCGGACCAAGACTTGAACTCGGGACCTTTGCCTGTCGCAGGCAAGTGCTCTTTCTTTCTTTATTTATTTATTTATTTATTTATTTGAGATACATATTCCATAGATCCAGTATGGCATGATTACGCTTGGATGCATAACGAGTCAAAGCAGATACAATATAGATATCATACAATACAAAACATACTGATATATTACACATGGTAGATGAATGATTCAGAATTGGTACAATACAATAATATAATCAAGATAATAAACAATACAGTACAAAAATACAATAGTGATAAAAAAACAATACAGATAACAATGACAAAGGAAATAATCTGAATTACTACTCAAATTACTGATCTCTGTTGAAGAATTCATCTAAAGAGTAGAAACATTTTTCCCATAGAAATTCCTTTAGCTTTTTTTTTGAATAGCATTTTATTTTCTTTAAGACACTTTATATTACTCGGGAGTGTGTTAAAGATTTTAGAACTTGTGTACTTTACCCCTTTTTGCACCAGAGAGAGATTTTTCCATTCACAGTGCATATCACCTTTCCGCCTTGTGTTATAATGATGGTATGCCTCATTTGTTTCATATTCAGAGAAATTGAGAAGAGTGAAAGCCATGAGTGAGAGGAGATATTGTGAGGTAGTAGTTAATATACCTAACTGTTTAAAGAGATTTCGACATGAGGTTCTTGGAGGGACACTACAAATAATTCGGACTACTTTTTTCTGGCTTACAAAAATTTTTTTTGAAAGTGGTGAGTTGCCCCAAAAGATTATTCCATAGCACATCACTGAATGAAAGTAGCCAAAATACGCAGACTTTGATACGTTGATGTCTCCAATTTTGGAGATTATTCGGATGGCAAATGTTGCTGAGCTAAGCTTTTTTAGTGTTTGCTGTATGTGGAATTCCCAGTTGAGCCGGTTATCTATGTGAACGCCTAGGAACTTTGTGCACTGAACGCTCTGCAACTGTTGGCTCTCGTGTGCAATGTTAAACTCTTCTTGGCTTATGTAACTGGATTGGAACTGCATGTAATTTGTTTTACTGAGGTTTATTGCTAGAGAATTTGTTGTGAACCAGTTCAGAGCATTTGCAAGTGCTTGGTTGGCATTTAACTCTACGTCAGTGGAGGTTTTGCTGGCCGTCACTATACTTGTGTCATCGGCAAACATTGTGATGTTGCTAGCACTATTTGAGGACAGGGGTAGGTCATTAATATATATAATAAATAGGAGGGGACCAAGGACTGACCCTTGTGGAACTCCATGATGTACTGTTCCCCAGTCAGACTCTACCTCTCCTACTTGTAGATTGTTAACACCTAATACTATTTTTTGTTGTCTGTCTTCTAGATATGATCTGAGCCAGTTACCCATTTGTCCACGGATTCCATATTGTGCTGCTTTTCCTAAAAGTATTGTGTGATCAATGCAGTCGAAAGCCTTAGTCAGGTCACAGAATATGCCAACGGGTAATTTTTTCTTGTCAAGGCATTCTAAAACATTATTTGTAAGTGCATAGATTGCTTCAGTTGTAGATATGCCCGATCTGAAACCAAATTATTGTTTACTAATTAGTGCAAATTTTTCAAGGTGACTGAATCCTGACGTATATTAATTTTTCAAAGACTTTAGAAAATGCTGTTACAGGAGAGATAGGACGATAGTTGGAAACATCTGTGGGATCACCTTTTTTGTAGAGGGGCCTCACAGTAACATACTTAATTCTGTCAGGGAAGATACCTTGATTTAGAGAGGAATTGAATATATGAGCTAGAACTTTAGAGAGTTGATTACAGCTGGCTTTTAGCAGTTTGCTGGAAATGTCTACACCCGACGAATTTTTACTTTTTAGAGACATTATGGGTTTTTTTTACTTCTTGCACGGTTATGGGGGCCCATACCTATCATGCCTATAGAGTTAGGGAAAAGTTCTTTCAGAGTTTTTATTGCCTTTTCTGAAGAGCCTTTGCATGCTGTTTTCTTAGCAACAGTTAAAAAGTGCTCATTAAAGATTTTAGCTACATTATCTTGATTTTGAACTAGCTTACCTTCATTGTTAAGAGCAATATTTTGGGTCTTGTTGGGGTAATTTGCACCAGTCTCATTTCGTATCACTTCCCATATAGTTTTGGTTTTATTAGTGGAGTTTTTGAGCACAGATACATACTTTTTAATTTCAGAATGACTTTGTTCAACATTTTACAGTATTTTTTATAGTTATTTAAAAGGTTAGGGTCATCTGATTTTTTTGAGGCAATGTACAACTCTTTCTTTTGCAAGAAATCCTAATTCCAGTGGTAATCCAAGGCTTGTTGGTGGATTTTTTAGTATGGGTTATATATATTCTTTTTGGGAAGGTACTTTCAAATATTAGAGGCACTTCATTACTGAGAAGGTTGTATTTGGAATTGGCATTTTCTACATTATACACTGGACTCCAGTCTACATTTTGGAGACATGATTTAAAGATCTCAATAGTTTCATCAGTAGATTTCCTAGTAATTTTCCAGTTGGGGCCACTATTAATCTCACAAATACTTGAATTGTTAATGGTGAGTCTATGTCCATCATGGTCAGAGAGACCATTCAGAACTTGCCTGACAGCTATATCATCAATCTCGGTTATGTCAATAAATACATTATCAATTAATGATTTCGTTCGTGAAGTTATTCTGGTGGGAAAATTTGCAACAGAAGCAAGATTATATGAGGACATCAAGTTCTCAAGATCTACTCTGTCTCTGGAGTTTGTTGGGAAATTTGCATTGAAGTCTCCAACAACTATGACATCTCTACTGAGTTTAAATATTGTGTATTAAGAGTGCATCTAACTGTTTCAAAAAAATGCTGAAGTTACCTGAAGGTGCCCTGTATAAAGCTACTACTGCTATATAAGAGTTATTTAAAGCCAGCTCTATGGCACACGCTTCAAACTGTTGACCTATACAAAAATTCAGCACATTAATTACACTACATGTGATGCTGTTGCTGACCTAGATCGCTACTCCACCTTTTTCTATAAATTTCCTACAGTAAGATGTTGCTAAGCAGTAATTATCTATAGCAAGTTTTTCAATATCTGACATAACATGGTGCTCACCAAAGCACAGAACATGGGCACAATCTATACCTTGTGGCTCCTGGATATTAATTAAGAGTTCATTAATCTTGTTGCTCAGGATACATATGTTTTTATGGTCTGTTTCCATGTACTGGGAGCCTGGGAAGAATCAGCTTTACCTGGTGTTTTCAGCAACCATTTGTCCAATGTCGTCTGTCTATACCCATTCCTGCAGTCTTCTTGTGATGTGGAGCACTCATTCTTCGAATCTGTGTGTTTTGAGTATACGTTGTTCCTGGCATTTACAACGATTTCACAAATAATGGAGGATAAGTGACTTTTTCCGTGCCGATTGAGGTAAAGGCCGTGGGTGGTGTAAAGATCTCTACTAAAATTTTGCACGTTAACCATTTGTACATTTGCGTAACGGTTGCAAATTTCTGCATATTGACTGTTTGTATATGCTACTGCCCTGTTTACACACGAGAATTGAGGCAAGTCATACCTGTGTGGAATATCGAGAACAATGACGTTTGAGTCATTTAGATGGTTTAGAGCAGATTTTAGGGCATTAACAGGATGCAAACCATCGTTGTGTGCGACGTCATTTGCACCATCACAGGTTACAATGAAGTCTTCCTTCACTGTCTTTCGAGAGATATTGTTTACAGTTGAAAGTACTTGGTCAAGACGAGCGCCAGGTTTAATAAAACCTGAAGCATTTACTTCACTGTTTACGCTTTTTAATTCGTGTGCAAAGCCTCTAAGGTGACTATCACCCATTAAACATACATTTATTCTTCTTGCTGCATTTGTGGTGTTAGTTAAATTAACTGTCGTCTTGAATGTTGAATTTACCTTGCTTCTGTTTACGAGTGACAGTTTTGGCTGGCGAGGTTCCACATTTTGCTTAATAACAGGCTTTTCTTTCAGATGGTGCACAATTTGTTCTTTTGTAGATAGGCCTGCCGTGTTTTTTGGAGCACGGGAGGAGAATTTATTACTAAAGACGACGAAATGATTGCGCTATGGTTAGCGTCACTGGTACACCCAGAATGTGTTGGAAAACTTGAAATGGCGACAGAATCTTCGGTCACTGTGTACACTTTATTTCTGTCGAATTCACTTACGCCCTGCTCGGTGATTTTTAGTTTTCTATGATCATTTTCAAGACATTTGAGTCTATCAGCTAACACTTTGTTTTCTGCCAAGGATCTGCGCACAATTTCTTGCAACGAATTAATAGTTTCAACTAGTTTTGCTTTGTCAGGATGGACTTCACATGTTACACACTTACATTTTGATCTGGATGGTTTTTCGCTGCGGGTTTTTTGCGTGGCGCTTGACTTGAAACTTTGCAAAGCACTTTCGTTGATCATCTTCTTGCTATTGATGAGGGATAACATTTGAAAATTCAAAATAACTGGAGGCACAAATTCACTAAACTTCACAATCGCCGCCATCTTAAATTGCAAGGTGTAGCATCTACCAACGGAGCTACCCAAGCACGACTCACGCCCCGTCCTCACAGCTTTACTTCTGCCAGTACTTCATCTCCTACCTTCCAAACTTTACAGAAGCTCTCCTGTGAACCTTGCAGAACTAGCACTCCTGAAAGAAAGAATATTGCAGAGAAATGGCTTAGCCACAGCCTGGGGGATGTTTTCAGAATGAGATTTTCACTCTGCAGCGGAGTGTACGCTGATATGCAACTTCCTGGCAGATTAAAACTGTGTACCGGACAGAGACTCGAACTCGGGACCTTTGCCTTTTGCGGGCAAGTCTCCGCGATATCCTTTCTTTCAGGAGTGCTAGTTCTGCAAGGTTCGCAGGAGAGCTTCTGTAAAGTTTGGAAGGTAGGAGACGAGGTACTGGCAGAAGTAAAGCTGTGAGGACGGGGTGTGAGTCATGCTTGGGTAGCTCAGTTGGTAGAGCACTTGCCCGCGAAAGGCAAAGGTCCCGAGTTCGAGTTTCAGTCCAGCACACAGTTTTAATCTGCCAGGAAGTTTCAGCATTTTTAATGCTATATATTTAAAGATTATCTCACAAGAAACATTTTTATTAATATAATATGGAGTCCGCAGTTAATAATGTTCAAGTAGTTAATGTTTTTATGTTTTTTTCCTCCCTTGTTTGATATTTTTTAAATCTATCTTATAATATTTTAATAATTGGAATATTTTTCTTTGCCTTTTTCTTTGAAGTAAAATATTGAGAGTTGTGATTAATAAGCTATATATATATATATATATATATATATATATATATATATATATATATATATATATATATATATATATATATATATATATATATATATATATATATATATGACTGCCTGAGTGACTGCCTGTGACTGACTGACCGAACATTGCCTAGTCCAATCTGCTAAGGATAGAAACTTGGAGTGAGTTGGAGTGAGGGCGTGGACCTTCTACTGTAGGCATCGTTTAAGAATGAACTGTCTGAAATTCCATTCCTAAGGGAGTGAAATAAGGGGGAAGGCTTTATGAAGATATGTTGCAATTAAGGAATTTTTTAAGTTAGAACTACAAAAACTGGCATTTGGTTTCTCGATTAGAAAATAACAAATATGGTTTCAGCCTTTTTGGAAATTAAACCACTAAGGGCGTAAAATAGTGAGTGAAAGTTTTCTTGAAAATAAACAATTACTAAAGAACAGCTAAGGAATTTACAAGGCTACATCTATGACAATTGGTATTTTACTTCTCAGGTAGAAATAAAAAAATAAATGTTTCAGCATTTCTGGAAATTCAATCCCTAATGTAGTGCACTGTTCTTTTTTTAAAAAAAATTTCATTATATTAAAAATATTTTAGAAGCTAAATTTATGAAAATTGATATTTCACTTCTCAGATATAAAGTGATATTTGTTAGGGGATGAAAGCTGCTATGGAAACATCTACAAAAGAACGCAAAATGGCATGATTAACAAAAACTTTGGACTCCAGCTACCAGAATCGCTTTGTAGTCAGAAATACAGTTGGAAAGTACCACACTTATATCGCCTTAATTAGCATGAAAAGCTCACAAGATGTTGCAATTTGTTAACAACATAAAAATTTGACTAAATAGAAACAAAACAAACCAGTCTATGCGAGTGAAGCAGCAGGCGCTAAGCTAGTCAAATAAATGCACACATATAATGTATTTACAGTTTTTCTTCATGCTCCACAGCACAAAAATTCACCTAAGTATGTTATTGTGTAAGCCTAACTGATTATCTATTTATCAGTGTTCTTGCAATCAGTGTTGTGAAACTTATCTTAGAAACAGGCAAAACATCAATATTTCTCGCACCATGCGCAACACACGAACAAAACCTTGCTGCACTGACATTTTTTCCAGTACAATGTTCATGGAAAACATATTGGATTCACATTGCTAAACACAGATTTATCAGATATCAATTTAGATGTGTACCAAGCATATAATGGTGTATCTTGAAAGACAAGTACTGACAACTGGTTATGTATAAATGCATGAATTTTGATATCATCCATTCCACCTTTTGATTATCTGCTCTGCTGTGAAGTCACATGATTCTGAAGTCACACAATGAAGTTCTTTATCTTCAAAAAGTTAGTTAGGACCGATTGTACAAACTCTGGTTAGCAGCTGGCTGAGCTCCATTCACCAAATAGTGCCGGAGATGTGTTGTACTAACCAGGAATAATGGAAAACCAGAGTATAAACTCGGCATAACGGGTTAGTGAGTTTAACTGGGGAATAAGTTTTGACTATGACAGGGATAGTGATAGAATCAGATAGTGATTATGAGATTTTGGCAGAATTATTTGCTGGAGTGAGAAGAAAGTGAGACGTCGCCCCAATTACTTTGAAGAATATGATGACTTCAAACGTCTATCTAGATTTCATCTATTGAAAGAACACAAAATTCATCTTTTTGATCTTGTACAAGAGAAACTGGAGCATATGACTGAGAGGTGAGACTATTTTTTCTGTTTATTTGTAGTAATATGCATTTGATATCATTCATTTGTGAATGATATCCTACCAGCTGGCGAATATTACAGTTGCTGAAGTATTATGAATAACTATTTTGTTTTATTTAGTAGACAGTGCCAAAACTGATCTAATAGAATTCATAAACTACACCAGTCTTGAGCCCTATTTGTGTTAACGTCTTTTTCATTATTAGACAACAACATTATGATTTTTAATGTAACAAAAAGTTTGATACTACAGTAACGCCCAGAGTTCACTCAGCCACGTGACAGCTGTAGCAGAGAATATTATTCACCCTTGCCTCCCAAAGAGACAGCAACCTTCCGTCTTTTAGCGAAAATATAAGGACCACAGCCATGTTAATGCTTTATAGCAACATAATTGTCTCCCACCTATTTTCATAAACATGTAAACTGTGTATTCTTATTCAAGCTAAGTTTAACCCAAGTCAGTAATTCTCTCTGTGCTGTAAGAGCATAGGCACTTGTCTTTCAGCTAACAGGAATTTAATCTACATAATCACAACAGTGAAGTGTGACTGGAAAATTATGTTTTTAAATTTCTCTTGAACTGTCACATATGGTGCCTCCTGCTTTTCTTTTCTTTCTTTGAGAAATGACTGTTCCACCCTTGAACCAGCTACTTCTGACATTCAGATACTTTGCCTCCATCCACTGGAGACGTCACTGGTACTGATGAGGGTACAGCCAGGGGTATAATAAAAAGGATGTGTATGACAATGAGCAATATGAACAAAAGACAATTTTGTTAATTATTTCAGTTCTCTGCTTTAATTAAATGAAAATAAAATAAACAAATGTATATTGATTAATATATTTTTATTCTGAAATCTTTTTTTAATTCTTTCTTTTCTAGTTCTTATTTTGAGCTTGATACTCCTGTTTTAACCAATACAGTTCTTCCTCCTTTCTCTGGGTCTGCTACTTTTGAAGCACCATCTAAACTCCACTAATTCTTTCATATTTGAGAACACATATTTTTATTCTGAAAAGAAAATTAAGTTTTAAGCTGAGATGATAGTAGAAAAGGAAGAATGACATGTGTCACGTCTTCTCTTACTTCCCCTTTCCTCCCAGATTACATATAGCTGCTAGAGATGAATGTACAAGCCAAAATTGTGTATGAAATAGTTACTGTTCCTCAAACATTTGGGATGAGAGACAAACACAACAGCTACAGCTTGCATACACACATAAATCCATTTCTACCCAGGCAATACAACACATATTATGGTTGTACATTCTAAATGTTGGCATCTTATTCTTCATATACAACCCCAATATAATTATTAATAATCATCATATCACAAACAGGATTTGTATACACCCGAGAACTGCAAAAGAGGATGTAAAACTACTGTTCACTAATTCGGCATAGGTACTTTCTGTACAACACCAATTGTTGCTGTAATGAATTAATGATTCAAACACTTAAGTAAAACAGCAAGCTATCCAGTAATACCTTTCAGAATTGTCAGTCAAATCAGTCTCCATGATGGTTAAGTTGTCGCAGTTTGTTGGAGACTGAAAAGACCAATTATTTCACAAAGCTGATTGCATCGATGGTTGCTACTGTAGTAAGTGCTTTCTTTCAAGTCATTATCAACCATACAACTAGATCTGATGGAATATTATCTTGCCTAGAAATGTCATTCGAGTCTAACTGACTGTGGCAGCCTTCCGTTGACAACTTAATCAAATCGTATATTTTACTGTAAATAACTTATAACCTACATTTCATGTATTGGGAACCACCAATCTGTAGCCTCTGCTACCTCGTTTTGTTATAACTGCTCTGCTGGTCTACGTGAAACTGCTTGTGAACTGAAACTTGCATATTCTTATCAGATAATTTATTCAGAAACTTAGAAAGATCTCTTCCTTGACAAACAACAAATATCTGCGCCTTTATCTAATTTAACGATAGATCGTTATGTTACACATAGAAGTACCTTACAAGCTTAGTTACATGTTTTGCAGTAATCTTTTCACTGTATGAGACAGCATCAGTTTTTGTGTTTTCTATTATGCTGTTGAGCTAATTTACAGCATCAACCATCTTCAAAGTATCCACAAGCAAACAGTTCTGCAATCTGGAGTGCTTATTGCGCTCATGCTAAACACTATTTCTGTAGATGATGATGAAATAAATATAAAATGATGTATGCGAAAATACCTAGCACACACTTCACTTGTTGCCAACTTAACTGGATGGGATTACTATTCCAGGAATAAAGTGACATTGTACAATGCGCACTGCAAGTTAACCTATGGTTAGCCTATTCCTTCGTTAGCTTTCCCTGGATTTATCCTGAGAATGTACAACTGGCCCTTAATTAGTTACATGTTCCTTAAGTCATCTGAACGATTCTCTTATCAAAATGATGTGGAACAAGTCAGTTTACAGGATATATACACGTGATTAGTTTACAGTATATGTACACATGATTAATGTTGACATTAATGAACATATTTTTAGTCATACTCATGCAACTACACTTTTTTACTAGCTACCAGTTTTTAAGTAAAAATTCAATAATGGAATGAAAGGAACTGTGCTGCAGAAATGATTTTAAATTGCATTTAAAACTTGCTTTTCTACTTGTCAGACTTTTATGTTATTGGGCAAATGATCAAAAAACTTTCATTGCTGCAAACTGAATCCCTTTCTGAGCCACTGACAGATTTAAAAGTGGGTAATGAAGGTCATTTTTCCCCTCTAGTGCTGTAGATATGTACATCATGTTCTTATCAAACTATCATGGATTATTTATGATGAATTTCATTAACGAATATATGTATCGTGATAGCACAGTTAAAATGCATAGCTCCTTGAAATGGTGTGTACTAAATCAGTTGTTGGTATAATTATTTGTTGAGGAAACTGAATGTAATTTTTTTTTCTTCCAAAATTTAGGGAGAGTCCAATTTCAGAGAACCACGTAATACTTCTTTGGAGAATATCATTTACTAACTCTTCTGTTCCTTTATCTCTAATGTGATTTATTGTAACACTAATATTATCTGCAAAATGTAGTAATTTTGCTTACTGAATGTTAATGGGAAGGTCTTTTACATATATAAGGAATAGGAATGGAGCCAAAATTGAACCCTGCGGGGCTACCCCATATTTATAGATTTCTGGAAAGAATTTAACAGGGTGCCCCATTGCAGACTGTTAATGGAATAAGTTCACAGATATGAGTGGTTCAAAGACTACTTAAATAATAGAACCCAGTATGTTGTCCTCCGCAGCAAGTGTTCATCAAGGGCAAGGGTATAATCAGGAGTGACCCAGTGTAGTGTGATAGGACCACTGTTGTTCTCTACAAACAAATGATTTGGCGGATAGTGTGGGCAGCAATCTGCAGTTTTTTTGCTGATGACATGGTGGTGTACAGTAAGGTGTGGAACTTGAGTGACTGTAGCAAGATTTAAGAGGACGTGGACAAAATTTCTAGTTGGTGTGGTGAATGGCAATTAGTTCTAAATGTGGGAAAATCAAAGTTACTACAGATGATTAGGAAGATCAAACCTGTAATGTTTGGATACACTATTACTAGTGTCCTGCTTGACACAATCAAGTCATTTAAATATCTGGGCATAACGTTGCAAAGCAATATGAGATGCAACGAGCATGCGAGAACTGTGGTAGGGAAGGCGAATTGTCGACTCAGTTTATTGGGTGAATTTTAGGAAAGAGTAGTTCACCTGTAAAGGTGACTCCATAGAGGGACGCTGGTGCGACCTATTCTTGAGTACTGCTCAAATGTTTGGGATCCTTGCCAGGTCAGATCAAAGGAAGACATCTAAGCAATTCAGGGGCATGCTGCTAAGATTTATTACCAGTAGGTTTGAACAACACGCAAGTGTTACGGAGATGCTAAGGGAACTCAAATGGGGAATCCCTGGAGGAAAGGCGACGTTCTTTCCAAGAAACAATACTGAGAAAATACAGACGACTGGCATTTGAAGCTGACTGCTGAATGATAAGGACAACATACATTGTACGTAAGGAGTGCGAAAATAAGATATGAGAAATTAGGGCTCATACAGAAGCATATAGGCATCTTTTTTCCCTCATTCTATTTGTGAGCGGAACAGGAAGAAAAATGTCCAGTAGTGGTACAAGGTATCCTCCGCCATGCACCACATGGTGGCTTGCAGGGTATTGATATAGATGTAGATGTTTTGGAAAAAGATGTCAGTACGGAAATTGGACAATAATTGTTTAAGTATTTCTTGTCAGCTTTCTTATGAAGAGGTTTAACAAATGCATATTTTGACCTGTCTGCAAAAATTCTCTGCGCCAGTGGAACATTGCATGTATCACTAAGGACATTACTTATTAAGTTGGAACAACTATTCAGAATTCTGTCTGAAATTCAATGTACACGACTTGAGCTTACAGTTTTCAGAATTTGTATAGTTCTACTAATTTCAGTGAAGATTGTCCTACTTCTAGCTGCTCAAAGTTTTGTGGAACGACATTTTTTATATATTCTCTTGCTGCTTCAACAGAATTACATAATCCTACCTTTGCTGCTACATTTAGAACGTGACTGTTTAAAGTACTTGCAACTAGTGAATTATCAGCCACAACAGTGTCACTTAGTTTTACTGTTATCGAAGAAAGTAAACGTCACACGACTGACCAAGATAAGTACATTTTGGTGGTATCACTTTCGTGGTGTAGGTCAGTTGAGCATTGTAATCATCTACAAAAGCGCTATTGCAGGATTGTATATTTGCCCACCCCATGAATCAAGTATAAGGAAAGATTTATTTTGCTGCACACAATGTTTAAGGTGATCCAAATATGACTAATAAAGAGTTGGGAGGCCAACTCCCCAGTTCTGATTGTATGATGAAAATTATTATAAATTCCCTCCGGATAGCTCCAACATCTCGAGAGACCCATAGACTGTACTTTCCACTGGGTTCTTGCAAACACAAGAACAATACAGGCAGCAGTTTTTTGAATGCAGTGACAAAATGCTACACGGTGTACGAGTGTGTAACTTTATACACACTACTGACTGCAACAAAGATTTTCTTCTTGCCTCTGAATGTCAATGTACATTTTATATTGACACTGGTTGGTTGGTATTTATGACAAAATCTCGGTCATAGGTTGTAAACAAGTCTTTGGTCTGCCACTGAAAGAGCTCGGCAGCTTCAAGAGCTGTTTCAATCTATGTCACCTCTTTCTTGGAAATTTATTTGGTGACATGGCATTGGCGTATTCTGTATCTTGTTTTGAACCTATGTTGTTGATCTCATGAACTGAAAATCACTCTCCTCTGACTTATACTGCATACTTGTAGCTATCACCCATTGCTGAAGAGTTGTCTCATCACATGCTGTGCAAGTTACTGGGCTTCAATGAATATACCGAACATCCATTTACCACTAAAATTTCCTTTCTCACTAACCATGAAGTTGCTCCCTTTCATTTGGAGTGTTTTCTAATTCCAATTAGGATGGGGGGAGCCATGCACGCACACACACAAAATTGTACCGTACTGTACAATGCGGACATTGCGTAAAATAGTTATTACCTTTTCAATACACGCATGAAATTAATTTCCCAAATTTACACGTAATTCTTTTCATGCCAAGTTTTTACAAAGTTTATTTCCATTTAGGCTGTATAATATTTATTTTATGTGCTGAATATATTCTTTTTGTCTTAATTTGTAATGTTCTCAACTACGATTTCTGAGTTTCAGAGCCTTCCAATTTAGAGAAAAATTGTACATAAAATGACAATGTGGGTACAGGCAATATGGAACAAAATGTTTTAATGGTGTGTACAAATGTTAACATCAAAATGAAACCTTCTACCTCAGTAAGTAACTAAATCTGAAGCACGAAAACTTTAAATGAAATATTCCATAATCATAACACAATGGTTAACTGAAGCAAGAAAACTTCAAATGAAATATTCCAAAATTGTAACACAGTGGTTAACTCTCATACCTTGTACTTTCTTCTTGTAATCTTCTGGTTTGTGTAAGTACATAGCTGCTGCATCTCCATTCAATGGGTCAATAGGATTTGGATATGTTAGCAACTGAGGCAGGAACGACTCAAAAATATTTGACAAGTCTGTGAAAGGAAATAATGCTCATTTACTTCATTGTATCCATATACATACATATGTGTGAAAATAATGTTTTTTTTTTTAATTACAGCACTTAAAAATCAAATCAAAGTGTGAATAGTGCACAATGATTTCAACAAATTACCTGGAGAAGTATATGCTTCAAAAGGCATTAAAAAACTAAGCAACATAATTTGCATTTTGGGGAATGCTATTTACCTATATTTCTCTCAGTAGACCATAAACAGAGGAACTGGGTAGTACTACCAATAACAAGTTAGGGATGGAGGATGGGAATATAAAGGGAAGCTAAAAACAAGATATGGTGCGAGGGATGATAGTGTATAGTGTATGCATTTTTAGTAAATAAACAGCCGGAGCAAAATTTAGTTCAACAACAATAGTGTTCCATATTCTCACTCTAAGACTTTAAAATCTCTTTTAAACCGAAGCATTTTATCCATAGACAATTCCAAGTACAATAAAGTGTCCTTATGAGGACAAAAAGATTACATTCTCATAGGTTCTGCATCCACTTAAACCCATGCTTAAAGCATAACTAACCACATGTTGCAGTTAACTACTTACACATGAAGTCTGAAGCAGACTTGTTGATTTCTATTAATGAAACTTACTTTCACAACAATCTGGGTTAGAAAATCCACAGATATAAAGAGAAAATTATGTCTACATTTTATTTGCAAATATCTACGTAATAACAAAATACTTAACTTCGAAACAAACTCATTATCAAAAGAGATACAATATACAACAACCCACACACAATTTCCTCCATCCTCCCCTCCCCCACTACATAATTTTACAACCTTTTTTTTTACCACTGTTGTAAAACATGAGTGTACTCATGTACAGTTAGCAGGACATAATTTCTTATTCTGGTACTTTTATTTTACAGAAATCGTGCAATATGTGAAACATATTCCTTCATGTTTACTCAAAAATTGTCACTATCTTTCATCTGTTTTGAAACAAAATGGAAAACGAATAATCTCATTTCTCCAAAGTACCTAGAATGTACTTTAAGTAACTGATAGTACTTTGAGGAGGAGGTTTGGGGTAAGCAAAAGTGTCACTTTGACTATTCAATGTTGCCACAGCAATATTACTTATCATTTTATACATGACTGCCAGACTACATGAATACTATTATTCTATTACCTGATACTTGATAATTTCTTTCTCTTTACTGCCACTTAGTCACAGATATCTCCTACTGAAGCAAATAAGAACTTGACTGATATCAGACTTTTGTACAGCAACAGAGTTGCATGAATATGAAATAATGTATTTACCTACTTGAGGAAGATGATAACTACGTGCTGATGATTTTCCTTGAAAATGTGTATTGGTTTCACGTGAATAGTAGTACCATCTGTGAAACAAAGCATAAGAAACAATGTGTTGCACATGGAAGTGCAACACGAAGAGTCAACCAGAAAAATTCTTGCTTGAATTTTAGCAGAAACCACACACCTGTAAATGTAAAATACAAGTGTAAAGGAGAAAAAGAAAAAAAAAGGAAAAAAGAAAAACAGACAACTGTTGACAATGTCAAAGACACACTCAACACGAAGTAGCAATTTTTGGCATCTGAAAAAGAAAATATGGACATGATACATCCTGCAATATTTATGCAGAAATATATGTGTCGTCTTACAGGCTCCAGTTAATGCAGAAGACAATAAACAGTCTTGCGATCCTGGCACAGCATTTAATGTAACTATTACCTCTGTACAAGCCTGAATGGAACAAAAATGACAATCTATTGTGCACAAAACAGCAATCTTGTGCAAATATGTGATCAGCCATTCATCTATTTCAGCCAATAGGTGAATGTATCTTTGAAAGTGTACATTTTTATATAATGCACCTTCCACAATTTGTATTATAAAGATTGGGGTAGTGGTACTCAAAATAATAAAACTTGCTCACAAAATAAATTTGTGATCTAGAAACAACTTAAACAAGAACCAAGCATTCACAATGTTTCGTCAACAAGTCTATCCAAATCTCTGTTAAACCAATACATTTAAGGAGTCTTGAGTCACTCAAGTAGCAGAGGAAAATCAGTTTAAATTAAATATTTATGAAATTTTAAAACTCTGATTTTTAAGCACCATCAATATAACAGTACTGGCTGAATAATTTTTTCTTTCTATAATGGGCAACACATAAATCAATTTAATTCAAATGATCAACACAACAAAGAAAAGTGACAAAAGCATATATTTTAATAACACAAGAGGCCTGCAGAACTTTACTGGTGTACACGTGTATGCAATGTGAACTGGCACTTCAGTTCCCCTATTTTCCAGCCATGTTTTGTCTTAAGTGAAATTCCAGTCTTCATTAAATCATATTTGAACAAAACTTTATGCATGTCAACAGTTAGCTGCTTTTCATTTTACTGTGATACTGTGTTGCACTAATACTTAAAAATGGAGGCATAAACTTTAATCCTCAGATCGTCATGGTTAAAGCTAGACATTCTTTCTTCCTTTCCCCTAGAGCTTATCTCACCTACTACGGTGTCTGCTTTTCTACAATCTGACAAATTTTATTTCAATATTAACTTTGAACCTGGATGCCCATCCTGGCACCACACTGATCACAGTAACCTAAGGGAGGGATGTCATGTACAAGGTGTGATCAAAAAGTAATGGGAATTTTTGTTTTTCTTAAAGAATCTTTATTTATTCATCAACATCAACTTCGTCCCCTACAGGGCCTCTCAGATATAACACACTTGTTCCAGTGCTTTTTACAATCTTGGAAGTACTTCTCGAACACGCTTTTCATTACGATGTTCGGCTCCTTCAGCTGCTTCTGTTTTTACCTCATCAATGGTGGCAAAGGACATCCTTTCATGGTTCTCTTCAGCCTTGGGAATAGAAAGAAGTCACAGGAGCCATATCCAGCAAATATAGTGACTGAGACAACATAATTCTTTTTTTTTCTCCACCAAAAAGTCATGAACAATCACAGGTATGAGCAGGAGTATTATCATGATGCAATTTCAACGAGTGGTTCTGGCACAATTCTGGTCATATTCTTCAGAGTGCTTCGCACAAATGGCACATTAATTTCCAGGTATTGATCATTGACCATAAGGTAGGAACTCATGATGCACTACCCCTTGTAATCTAAGAAAACAGTGAGAATAATCTTCACATGTGATCAAACTTCTTCAATTTTTTTCAGTCTTGGCTCTTCAGGCAGTTTTTATTTTGACAAAAGGGAATTCATTTCAACATAATACTCTTATTTGTACATTTTGCCACCTCTGTTAAAAGCTCTGTATTGTTGTCAACTTCATTCAGAAATTCCTCGGCGATGTTTACGCGACAATGTTTTTGGTAGAAATCAAACAATTTTGCTGCTACACATTTCAAGCCCAAAACATAAGAATTGATCGACATGAGCCAAAGGGTATACCAACATCATCAGCAACTCTCTAATGGTGATTCAGTGGTTTTTCTTGAACTGTATTCTTTACTACTTCTACATTGCTCTCAGTAACTGATGTGCTAGGGCATTTGGGGCAGTTATCTTCAACATCTACTCAACCCTATCTGAAATGTTTATACCACTCAAACTCTTGTCTTATTCATAGTAGATTCACCAAAAGCCACCGTCAACATTTTTAATATGATGCTGCTCTTTATTCTATTTTTCAAGCAAAATTTAATGCATATTCTTTGATCCATCTTTTCTGAAAGTAAAAATTCAAAAACACGTATAATCTTTTCGACTGTCAACAATAAGCTAAATATTCAAACCAGCTGGGAACGCAAACAAACATCAGGAACATATGTACCAACAGATTTGTAAAAATTTGAAAATTTTCCAGTTATTTTTGGATCACACCTCGTATGCCATCTGGCCTGTAACTCGCATAAACTTTGTCCTGTGCATCACTGTTTTTTAATTGTTTGCGTATCCTACTGCTTGAGGTGGAATTTGGCGACTGGCCTAACATTTGCCTAAACAAGTATGGAAAACATGCCTCAAAATCACATGCATGCTGGCCAGTGTATCAGTCCACTGCCATTAACTCACTGCACAGGTTTGATCCAGGTCCAAGTCTGAGTTACCTCCCTCTGTCTTAAGCTAGCATGCTGTGTGTTACACTATATAAGCAAGTCCATGTTAAACCTTGAGATTAATGATAAAGTTTTGATTTGTTTAATGAAAACAGGATATGATGCTCACACAAAAGATGCGGCTTACTAGCATGACAAAAAGAGGAGAAGAGGTCTCTCAAACCTTTAGTGCTGATGACTCAATGGTTGGTCGGTCGGTTGGTTGGTTGGGGGAGGGTAACAGTGAGGTCATCAGTCCCATGATCTAAGGTCACTGAAACCAAGGGAGGAACTACACAAACAGCACAGTCCAGTCAAGAGAAAGGGAAAACAGGTAAACGAAGAGGTAAAAGGAACATCAGTGCAGAAAGAAGAGTACAAAATAGGAGGCGGAGGGTGGGGGGAAAGGGGCAAACAGGCGTGCTCCCAGAGACGCTATGCGCATTGGGGCACCAACATTGCTGCCGACCACTCCTGATCCCTGCACCATGCCATGATCGCAACACAAAAGGGTGAACACCAGAGGAGAAAGACATAATAAAATGGAGAACTTTGCAGCACAAAAGACCAGACAAAACAGAGGGGGGAAGGGGGGGAACCAGGTCCGTGTGGAGACAAGGCCAAGGCTTTCATAACCAACGCCAACACTAATTAAGGGGCTCCAATTCCAGAGCGAAATTCAGTTACTCAATCCTGAGAGGACGAATCACTTTCACAAAAAAAAAAAACCAAGGACAGAAGGTCATCTGCTAACATGGGGGACAAGAAAGGTGTGAGGCTGTATTTTGTGGTAGGGCCAAAAGTTGGGGGCAGTCCAGCAAAATATGGATCACCATGAAATGAGCTTCACAACTACAAAGGGGAGGAGGTGGGGGTGGGTGGCACGGCGGCTCATTGTGGAGTAAAAACTCATGGGTCAAACAACACATGGCGGGAGTCTCCTTGATGGTTTAAAGTTTATTAGATGATGGAGAGTGGGGGGTAGGTGGAGGTGGTGGTGGGGGGGGGGGGGGGGCGGAGATGGTAGCCTCCCAAAACTCAGCCCACAACTGAGCAAAAAATGACTTTATGTAAAGCTGCAAATCCATCGCTGGAAGGGTCACAGAGGAAGTGGGGTCGGTGGCCACATCCTGGAGCTGTTGCTCCACAGATGCCCCCAAGTAGCATGCAGAACAGGGGTGACCAACTGTCCGGCAAAGACCACAAGTCCATTAACAGCAATGAGCAAAGGAAGGACACTTAATACACACACCTGTGGAATGCCATTCTCCTGGATCTATGGAGAGCTGAGAATGATGCCACTCTGAATGATCAGTGAGACAGGAACTGGCATATAAAAATCGGGAGGGAGGGGGGGACTCCCACTCATGGAGTGTAAGTAGGATGTGGTGGCACCTAGCTGTCATAGGCCTTACGAAGATCGAAGAAAACTGCAACAAGATGGCAGCACTGAGAGAAGGTCTGTCGAACTGCGGTTTTCAATCAAAGCAGATGATTGATCTGAGACTGACGATCCCAAATGCCGCACTGGTAAGGAGATAAAAGGTCCCAAGATTTGCAGACCCAACTGAGTCAATGAGCCACCATCCCTTCAAATAACTTGCAAGCAACACTGGTCACACATACTGGCCAGTACCTATCAAGGAATGATTGATCCTTGCCAGGCTTAAGGACAGAACCACAATACTGTGCGTCTATTGAGAGGGAAAATGCCTTGGAGCCAAATACAGTTAAACACCTGGAAGAGATATTGTCGTTGTGGAGGATTTAAGTGTTGAAGCAATTGGTTATGGATAGAAACAGGTCCAGGACGTGAATCTTGGGAAGAAGAGAGGGCCAGAAGTAGTTTCCATACAGTGAAAGGTTCACAAACGATGTTCAGGAAATAAATAAGAAACAACTGTTTTACAAGAAATTGCATACTAACTTTATTGGCTCTCTGTAGCTTGACATTTTCTTTTCATTACAAGATCGGAAATATCAGGCGTCAAAGTGTTCGCAGAGTTAATGCGGAGGATGGCCTTCATTGTTGCATCCTGAAGAAACGATCGTTCCTTACTTTTTACTTTTTTCATCACTGAGAAAAGCTGATCACAACAATACGTAGATCCAAACATGCACATGATCTGAGCCGCATTGTTGTGAAGCTTGGGAAATGTTTTTGCTGTAATAAACGTGTTGTAGTACCTCTCTTTCAACAAAGTTGAATTTTGCAAATCAATTATCTCCAATTGAAGTGAAGGTGACAAGTAATCGGGGGAAACTGAAAAAGGAGTGCTGAACAGCTTCAGTTCCATTTCCAAACTAGTGAGGTCTCGGAATCGTGTTTCAAACGACGTGATGAGCTGCTTTAACTTTGCTTGGTAATCGCCGAAAGTAGTACCTTCAGGTAGTTCTAAAGAAGCAAGACGACTGAAGAACGTTAAATGTCCATTACTCATCTGCCTCTCAAATAAACGTAACTTTTCCATGAACGCTTTGATCTGGTCGTGCATGTCAACGATTAGCTGCCCTTTGCCCTGCAGTGACAGATTTAAATTATTCAGATGCATAGTTATATCAGCTAGGAACGCCAGGTCTGATATCCATTTTATATCTTTCAGACAACACATTTCTTCCCCTTTCATTTCGAGAAAAAGGGATATTTCCTCACGAATGGCAAAGAAAACATCAAGAACTTTTCCCCGACTCAGCCAACGAACTGTACTGTGGTAAGGTATATCCCCATACTCCGCTTCGATATCTTTCAGGAATCCTTTGAATTGGCGATGATTCATACCGTGACGCCGCACAAAATTCACACACTTCACGACATCTTTCATTACGCCACCTAGCTCTACTGTTTCAGCACACAGTGCCTCTTGGTGAATAAAACAATGAAGAGTCAAAATGTCTTTCCCGAATTCGTCCCTGAGTTTATTTTTCAAACGAGAAGCAAAACCTTGGTGACGCCCGATCATTTGTGGTGCACCGTCTGTCGCTACAGAATGGTGCTTATCCCACGGCAAATTCATATTGTCCACTGACTCACAAACAGCTTCAAAAATGTCATGTCCTGTTGCGGTGTAATCGAGTGGTACCACATCCAAGAGTTTCTCAGTTACTTGCAACTCCATGTCGACACCACGCACAAAGACTGCAAGTTGAGCACAGTCCGATATGTCGGTGCTTTCGTCAAGCGCAAGCGAAAATGCAACAAAGCTCTCCACCTTTCTCCTGAGGTGTGTCTAAATCCACTGCCTTGTCCAGGATTCGACGAGACATTGTTTGCTTCGACAGGCAAACCCCTTCAACTGCCTGCACCTCCATTGGAAACAAACATTCTGCAACAGCTACCATGCACGATTTAAGAAGTGGTCCCACCGAAAATGGCTTGCCACTTGTCGCAATGATGTGAGCGACCCCGTAGCTTGCTCGAAGTGCAGATTCAGTAGTGTTTTCTCAGCTCTCATTCACCTGAAAATTATAAACGCATTACAGAACACGAACTATGTTGCATGTTTTGATACCCTCCGTATTACGAAACTGTTTTTGAACTTACGTCTCCTGCTATGTCGTTCTTAAGCCTGGCTACCAGTTCTCTGCGTGCAACACCTTCTAGCTGATCCTAGTGCGCAGCGTGAAGACGTGTATAATGTCGTTGTGTATTGTACCTCTTCGCAGAATTGAATACTTTATGACATACAAGACATTGCGGACGACCATCCCTCTCAATGAATAGAAAGGTATCCTCCAACAGAGGTAAAGGGCTCCCGCGGCTAGTCATAGCTGTCATTGAACAAGGATTATTGCGTCAGTTGCGGCTGCATGCGGCCAGGGGGCAGTGAGTTCGCTTTCCCCCTCCATGCGGGCTCCGAGCTGCCGCAGTGAGCGCTCCGGAGCGCTCCGGCTCCCTGGAGCTCGGTTGGAACAGCCTGCCTTAGAGGGTGCAGAGCGTAGCCATGATGGAGGGACAGAAGAACCTAGAGATGACACAAAGCATTCTCAACACACCCATTTGATTTGTTTGGTTAAGTAACGAACTTTGGTGCAAAGACATTTATAGGTAATAAGACTGGTGAAGGACGGGTACCACTTAAGATGTTGTAAGGCATGAAGGCGATCACATGTGGCAATTCCAGTGGTCGTGCTCCACCATGGAGCTGGTCAGCAGTGAACGGGGCCCATCGAACAGGGAACAGAAATTCCAGCAGCGAGAATTATCCTATCGGGCAGATTATGAATGATGTCATCAATACAACCTGACTATAAAGGTGTAAACATGAGCTGGGAGGTATATACAAGCCAATCAGCAAGGGGGTAACCTTGCCATCAGGGGGTGGGAAAGGAATGAGAGAATCAATGGCAAGTGGTTACTAGCAGAGGTCATCAAGTTTGGTTTTGGCTTGGTTTTGTTTTAGGGTGCAAAAAACAACTGGGGTCATACACGCCCAAGTCAAAACTATAGAACACTAACACAGAGACGAGGGAAACGACTATATGTCAGTCCCAATGAAGAGAATAGGAGACAGCTAAAAAAAGGCACATACAAAAAGTGCTAAAAAGCACCATACAAAAATGGAGGTCCGAAACTAAAAATTAACTGGCCTTCGCCATATTGCTTCAGCGGATAAAAAGTAAAATGTGGCCGACAGCCCGCGCGTCATTCGCTAAAATGGCTGATAAATCAGATGGCAAACCCAAGCTGGAACGTAGTAAAAAAAAAAAGGGCATACCAGCAAGAAGTGGTAGACAGTTAAAATTTGGACGTAATGCGTACAAAGAGTTGGGGCAGTTTCACTGAGCAAATGGCAATGGCTAAAAAGGCAGTGCCCAATATGCAGCTGAGTTAAAATAATCTCCTCCTGGCAGGAGGGCCGAGAAGAGGTCATCCAAGGCACCAGGAGAGGCTTAATAAGTCGAAGCTTATTCCCATTAAGGGAGGACCATTGGCAATGCCAAAGGGACACCACCTCCTGACAGATGGCAATGCAGATATCATCGGAGGGAATAGAGGTACTCGCAGACTGAGGTACAAGGACTGCAGCCTTGGCAGCAGCGTCAGCAGCCTCGTTTCCTGGCAGACCGACATGACCAAAGACATGACCAGGGACCCATAGAAAAATGACAGTTTTCCTGGACCCACTGCACTAAGGGATGAGCAGTGTACAGCACACAGACACTCTGGAGAGCACTGAGCGAGTCTGAGCAGAGCACACAATTGGGAAGGCTGTGTCGCTCCATACGAAGGTTGTGAAACAAAGCATAGACCGAGGCTGGAGTAGTGTTCTTAGGAAGCGAATGAAGGCCATGGTTAACATGGGCCGCTTCACGAGGCCAAGGTGGTGAGGGGTTGCATTTAGCGTGAAGTTAAGCTGCAGGGCAGGTGTCCACATAAGCCTCACGTGTAAAGAGTACGGAGGATTCCGGTTCTCCAGCAGGTGTCTTAGGCCTTCTGCAAATTGAGAACACAGACACAGTCTGGGATTTCCACAGAAAACCATTCGTGACATGGGTGGACAAAGTAACAAGATGGTCAATTGCAGAACGCCGTGCTTGAAATCCACACTGTGCTTTCGTGAGTAAGTGGTCTAGAGACTCTAGCCACCACATCAGCTGGGCATGAATCATACGTTCCATCACCTTGCAAACGCAGCTGGTAAGAGAGATGGGGCGGTAGCTCGAAGGAAGGTTTTTGTCCTTGCTGGGCTTAGGTATGGGTACGACTATGGGGACAGCGTCCCCATTGCCTTGCAACACAAAGTTTCTACAGTGGGTAATTACAGCAACCATCCACAGATAAAGTAGAGAGCTCTGCAGGCTGTGGAATAACTGCTACTGAAGGAAACAGTCTGACAAACAAAGACAGAAACAACAGTGGAGCAACAAGCACCAATGCCCAAATACTGTGAAAGCAAATACAACAAATAACATTCTGATTACAAAGTACATGATGGTGGTGGTGGTGGTGGTGGTGGTGGGAGAGGAGGGGGACCTAGCTCAAAGGGAACTGAATAAAATATTTCAATAACCACAATACAGAGTGTTTAAGAAATAGCAGAATTATAAAATTTTATTATGAACAAAATATATACAAGACAGACAATTTATGTGTACATAACAGAACCTAACATGCATTATTTTTGTGCTTAATGTGGATTAATGCATTCTGTGGCACTACTACACAGAACAAGGTGGTGCAGTAGTTGAGAAAACATTGGGCTTTCTTTCAGTTTAAAGCTCCATTCCTCCATGTAAGTTTCCTGTTGTATCCTTAACTCTCTTAAAACAAATTCTGAGAGTTTAGGATTTCTACAAAATCTGTTAACATGGGAAATCCAGCTTCCATATTTTTCCAAGCAGTGGATTTTATGGGGCTTTGAGCAAGGGCTTCTGGTGTTCATTCAACACTTGGATGTGACATTTGTAAGTTCTTTCAAATGTAACTTCCTTCAGAAATTATTCATGCTTTTTGTAATTTAGTTTTCAATGATGATATCTTAGTACAATGTGTGTTGTAGCTCTAGCTGAACATAACATAAGTGCACAATTTGAGAGTTGTATGAAATGATACTATTTCACTAAACTACCTCACACTGGTTGATAGAACATCCAAGTAGCACTGTAGTAATCCAAAATTATTATTTTTTATTTATGTCTAAAGAGTTCCTACACACTATAGTTTTCATCTTGTAAAAATCTGAAATGTTCTCTTTCTTTATCATATTCCCTATAAATTTGTATATTTTTGAAACATTTTTCTTTTTCCTCATAATTTATAATTTAAATGAAGACCACGATATACCTATTCCTGTCCATCAAGAACAAGCGGATTACAGAGTGATCACAAAACTATCATCATATTTAGCAAATTGAGGCAATATCATTCCTGATTAATTTGCATTAAAACAGGTACATAGAAATAATATGATGTCTGAATAAAAACAAAATGCTTTCAATAATATAATAATTTTAAATATTTGCATATTGTCTTCATCCAATTAAAAAATATGACCCAAGATAATTGTTAACCATAATCTCAAAACTTCCACTAACTAGAGAAATGCTGTGTCTGGTAAACAATATTTTGTAAATGATGTCACAGAAATTAAATTCAGTAATATGCACTGAATATATCACAAGTGAAATGAACACACTAACTGCAATATCAATAAACAGAACACAAATATAAAAATGTATTTGTTAGTGAACATCTGAACTGGAAGAAATGGTGATGAACTTCTCAATCCATAAGGTTTGCAATAGATTTTCCAGTTTCCACAACATTTTGTCTGAGAAAGGACAGTGGGGTTGGGAAGGGGGAATGGGGGCACAGTTCATGCAATAGCAATGATCCAGCAGAGGAAATGAAAACTGTCAATCTATGGTGCTGCCAGGCTGTCAATGTCAACGGTTCCTACTGATGCTCTTTGTGTGCCATACCTCTCTTCCACCAGATTTCATATAAAAAGTGCTGGCTGGGCACTATCAACTGCTGGTATTAGTTTAATGTTGCGCTCAATGCAATCTCCACCGGATCTAATTACAGCAAACTATGCTTCACCTGGGCAACGCCCTAGCCACACTGGATACACTGGTTCCTGTCAGATAACCGAAGTTAAGTGCTGTTGGGTGTGGCCAGCACTTGGATGGGTGGTCTGGTCCACCATGCACTATTGTCATTTTTCTGGGTGCACTGAGCATCGTGATGCCAATTGAGGAGCTACTCAACCAAGCAGTAGTGGGTCTGGTCACAGAAAACCATTATAATGAGAAGGAGAGCGGTGTACTGACCACATGCCCCTCCTATCCGCATCCTCAGCTGAGGACGATATGGCGGTCGGATGGTAACAAAGGGCCACTTGTGGCCTGAAGACAGAGTATAATAATTTATTGTGTTTGCTGCTTACCAATAGTTTGTGATATCACCGAATTACTTACAAGTACTATTACCTCCTACAACTGTAACTGTGTGTGTGTGTGTGGGTGTGTGTGTGTGTGTGTTTTGGCCCCAGAGCACACGATGGAAAAACTGCCATAAAAAAACACTTTTACTATTGTCTTCTGACAACGACAGCAACAGATATGATTAGTCTCTGTTGTTTTTATTGTGAGAGGACATATTTCTGTTTGCTATTGAGAATGGACATCCATAGTGTCTTGTATGTCACAAAGTACTCAACTCTGTTAATAGCTCCATTGCATTATGAGCAGGTAGATGGCAGTCAGGCTTAAAAGCAACATACCATAAGACTTGTTCCAAAAAGTCTTGCTGTAGAGGTCCTTGGAAATATGCTGCAATAGTTCACACACTTTAACATGTTTCACCTTTGCAGGTGCACAAAGGTGAAAACAATGTAAACAGCAGTTTAAGGAAGCTATAAAGCTCTTTTCTGAACAATGTGAGGACAAAGAGCACCCTCAGCATTACAGCTGCAATCATTTAGCCTAATACATGCAGTCATGCCCTAGAGAAAATGCCATATTTAAGCTCAATAACCATATTACATACTTACAACATTTTAATTTGTTAGGTTCTGCTTTATACTTCTTATTTCTCTAATATAGCATCACACTCCGAATATGCGAGTGATGAATATGTTCTATGCTGTGCAGAACATGGAGCATTCAGCAGATCACAGAGGAATCCCTAACAGAACAGCCAGCTCTACACTCTGATGACACAGGCAACAAGCAGGCAAATGCTTCATGTGCAACACAATTACCACAGTGGACCCAATATTTCTTAAATTCTTAAAAGACCACAAATGGCAACTATCATTGCAACTGAATCAACTGGTATGGAAAGAAGAATGCCAACAGCAGCTGACAGAACAGCTCATTAAGTAACTGCAACCGGCAGTGTCTAATTCAATGGTTTCATAGTGCTTGCCAAGTTGCCATGCCCTCCCCCATCCCATCATTAGATTCAAAAATTAAGACGTAAATAGATTCAGTTGCTTCTCTGAACAACAGGTGAGCATATCATTTGGGAGCTCCATCATTGTCTCCAAAAAGGTAACCAGAAGATATCTGTAAAGGAACTCTTCTACTTTCAGTTAAAGAAAAAGAACTGGACAACATTAATCTAATTTCAACTTCTATTCCCTTCAAGGACGCAAATGATTTATGTCAAAACATACCACATTATTTGCACCAGGGTTAGGTGTGCATCACAGTTCTAAGCCCAAACTTCAATTAAACCAATCGCTACCTTTAAATTTTACAAAGCCTTACCCACACCATTTGCAACAAGATACAGACCTAACCTTAAATTACTAAATCCTCGTAAAATTTATGATTGCAGCTGGGTGTAAAACAAAACAGCTTGTACTTAATTTGGTGTGTAATATGCCACTGGAGATCTAATAATTTTATTTAACTAATGCATAACCTATAAATTACGACTTTCTATGTATATACAATTTAGTAACAATTTAATGTTTTCCCCCCTTTAGTGTTCTAGGGTTAAGAAAGAATTAGACTGATTACAAGACATGGAGGTAGTCAATCCAGTCACAGACAGCAACTAGGCAACACAAATTATTGTGGATAAGAGAGCTAACAATCTTAATGTTTTCTTTGTGGATTTTAAAAGCATTGTTTACCCACATGCTACAACAGATACATTCCCCAGTCCTCACTCTGATTAGATACTTTCAAAAATAGCAAATTTCTTTCTCAAAAATTGTTTCTTCAAATGTGTATCTGTAAATCCCACTAGACTAGGCCTCCCAATGCATCAACATTCTAAAAGCACTTTTTGGCTTATATTTATATGACAGTTTGCTTTACAGATATCAAGTGCTCTCTCACACTTGAGATATCTCTGAACAGATCCAGGTGTGCTAACAATACTGATATCATCACAATTTTAGATCAATAGGGACGTCTGAATAACTTGTGAACAATTTCTACACATTAAACATCACAGGCCTTAAATGAAATTTCAATAAATATAGTTTTGGCCCTGGAACAAATAGAATACCTAGGACATATACTTAACTTAAACAGAATATTGCTATCCCATCAAATTTGCAAGCTGTAGACACGATTCCTACACCCAATAACCAAAGTTTTAGGCTTTTCTCGGCAAGATCAAATCTCGTGCCAAATTTACACTAAACACAGACCAGGTAATGTACCCTTTTAATAGTCTTAGTATGTATGGGACACCTTTGAACCTATGTTCACAATGTGAGGCAGCATTCTTAACACTATGAAACTAGTTTAAATCTGGTCTAAACTTAGGAACTACTTCGCTGAGCAATCAGCTAGCCCTAGTGTCATACACCTTACAGTACTAACTAGACACCATTTCCATCCACAAGAATTCAGCTGGAAGTTATCAACCTAAGCATGTGTGTGAAATACAATGAATCAAGAGTCAATGACACTACTCACAAAGTGAACATGAGGTATCAAGGTGTTGTTCACCGAGTATAAAAATTCTATCTCAATCTCCAAGGGCTAAAATTCCAGCCAAATATATTCACAAACAGCAAGCAGATATTTCTGGGCTCTACAACAGCATCTCAGAGCAAACAGCACAGGACCTACAGTGCTGATCGCTTTTCCTTATTGTATATAGCTGTCATAGTTATTATGAGTCAGCATCAAAATACACCAACACGAACATACACTGCCGGTTATCAATTGGTAATTATCACAACTTACACGAGCACAATACAAACTGTTTCCAAGTACAGGAGAATCTATAGACCACTTCCTAGTAAAGGCACAAACTGTTTTAACATTCATGGAACATGACACTACACTCAAACGAGTAACAACACACATCTGAAATGGTTGGCTGGAAGATTACCAACCCACTATTACACGCTTTCCTTAAAAAAATACATGCACTATCAGCAATAAAAGGTAACCTGGCCTAGCACCAATCGGAGACCAGTCTTTCTGACCTAAGGTTTTGCCACTCTTGCATGAACTGCAATGGGAAATACGACACAAAAAAATGTAGCTCAGCCATGTTTGATGGCACAGTTTGTCTAATTACATAGAAAAATTGGTACAAACTTCTCAAGCTTATGAGGGGGCAACCAAAAATTTCCAGAATTTATTTATAAAAACCAGGTACTTTTAGTGAAATACAACTTTAATTTGCTTTAAAGTACTCTCCGTTAGCACTAATGTACTTGTCAAAACATTCATTCCAGTGTTGGAAGCACCTTTTAAATTTGTCATCTCTGATACCTTGTATCTCTACTGTGACACTGAGTTTTGCATCATTGTCATTGGCAAAATGCATCCTTTCAAGCCCCTTTTCATCCTAGGGAACAGAAAGAAGTATGAGGAATGGTTGGTTGGTTGGTCGGTCGGTTTAAAGGCGGGAGGAGGGACCAAACTATGAGGCCATCCGTCCCTCGTTCCTAATAAAACAATGCCACAAGTGTGAGAACAAAATGGACAAAACAGATAAGACAAAACAGGAAGAAGGGAAAAGCCAGAAGAATGAAGGAAAGTCAACAAACACTAAAAGGAACAAAAGAGGACAAGAAAAAACAGAGAGACTCTAGAAACAGAAGATAGTAAAACATGAAAGCAGATTACAGTGGCCGGCCAACCACGAGAATAAAAAGGGAAAGCCAGCCACTCTGCAACACATTAAAAACCTCCACCCTAAAAGCACTAGGGTGGAGGAAACAGAGGGACAAAGGACATGTGCTAAAACCTATATACGAGGTGCATTCAAGTTCTAAGGCCTCCGATTTTTTTTCTAATTAACTACTCACCCGAAATCGATGAAACTGGTGTTACTTCTCGATGTAATCGCCCTGCAGACGTACACATTTTTCACAACACTGACGCCATGATTCCATGGCAGCGACGAAGGCTTCTTTAGGAGTCTGTTTTGACCACTGGAAAATCGCTGAGGCAATAGCAGCACGGCTGGTGAATGTGCGGCCACGGAGAGTGTCTTTCATTGTTGGAAAAAGCCAAAAGTCACTAGGAGCCAGGTCAGGTGAGTAGGGAGCATGAGGAATCACTTCAAAGTTGTTATCACGAAGAAACTGTTGCGTAACACTAGCTCGATGTGCGGGTGCGTTGTCTTGGTGAAACAGCACACGCGCAGCCCTTCCCGGACGTTTTTGTTGCAGTGCAGGAAGGAATTTGTTCTTCAAAACATTTTCGTAGGATGCACCTGTTACCGTAGTGTCCTTTGGAACGCAATGGGTAAGGATTACGCCCTCGCTGTCCCAGAACATGGACACCATCATTTTTTCAGCACTGGCGGTTACCCGAAATTTTTTTGGTGGCGCTGAATCTGTGTGCTTCCATTGAGCTGACTGGCACTTTGTTTCTGGATTGAAAAATGGCATCCACGTCTCATCCATTGTCACAACCGACGAAAAGAAAGTCCCATTCATGCTGTCATTGCGCGTCAACATTGCTTGGCAACATGCCACACGGGCAGCCATGTGGTCATCCGTCAGCATTTGTGGCACCCACCTGGATGACACTTTTCGCATTTTCAGGTCGTCATGCAGGATTGTGTGCACAGAACCCACAGAAATGCCAACTCTGGAGGCGATCTGTTCAACAGTCATTCGGCGATCCCCCAAAACAATTCTCTCCACTTTCTCGATCATGTTGTCAGACCAGCTTGTGCGAGCCCGAGGTTGTTTCGGTTTGTTGTCACACGATGTTCTGCCTTCATTAAACTGTCGCACCCACAAACGCATTTTCGACACATCCATAACTCCATCACCACATGTCTCCTTCAACTGTCGATGAATTTCAGTTGGTTTCAGAAAACGAATGATTGCACGCTGTTCAAGTAAAGAAAACGTCGCCATTTTAAGTATTTAAAACATTTCTCATTCTCGCCGCTGGCGGTAAAATTCCATCTGCTGTACGGTGCTGCCATCTCTGGGACGTATTGACAATGAACGCGGCCTCATTTTAAAACAATGCGCATGTTTCTATCTCTTTCCAGTCCGGAGAAAAAAAAATCGGAGGCTTTAGAACTTGAATGCACCTTGTAGAAGCATTAAACCCACTCTCACAGATAAAACGTAAAACTAAAGCTGCTGTGGAGGCATTGTCGCCCAACACCGAAGGCAGGGTGCTGCGAAAGTTAAAAGTCTGCTGCAGAGCGACTAAAAGTGGGCAGTCAAGCAAGAGGTGGACGGCTGTCATTTGGGAGCCACAGTGACACTGAGGTGGGTCCTCGCGATGGAGTAGGTAACCATGCATTAGCCACGTATGGCCAATTCGGAGCCGGCAGAGGACAACTGATTCCCTGTGAGAGGTCTGCATGGAAGATTTCCACACATTCATAGTCTCCTTAATGACACACAGTTTTTTGTGCGTGCTGTTATGTCATTCCATCTTCCAAAGTCGGAAAACCCTGTGGTGCAAGACAGAACGCAGGTCAGCTTAGGAGATACCTATCTCCAGAAGCGGTTTTTGCGTCGCCTGTTTGGCCAGCCTGTCGGCAAGTTCATTGCTGGGGACTGCGACGTGTCCTGGGGTCCACACAAACACCACGGAACGGCGGGACTGTTCCAGGGCATAGATGGACTCCTGAATGGACACTACCAGAGGGTGGCGGGGGTAGCACTGGTCGGTAGCTTGTAGGCTGCTCAATGAGTCAGTACACAGGAGAAATGACTCGCCACGTCATGAGCGGATGTACTCAAGAGCACGAGATACGGCTGCCAGCTCTGCAGTGAAAACACTGCAGCCAACTGGCAAGGAGTGCTGCTCAATATGTCCTCCATGAACATATGCGAAGCCCACGTGACCATCAGCCATTGAACCATCGGTGTAAACTGCTTCAGAGCCCCGGAACACGTCAAGAATCAAGAGGAAGTGACAGCGGACAGCGGCGAGGTTATCAGAGTCCTTAGGGCCATGCAAAATGTCCAGACGAAGTTGGGGCCGAGGCATACACCATGGAGTAGGACTCCAGTTCGTAGAGAAAGGACTGCACACGAATCGCAATCATTAGCCCCCATCTGGGCCACCAATGCAGATGGACTGCAGCGGGTGGGAAAAGGGGGAAGTAATTCGGATGCTCAGGGGAACTATGAATGCGTGCTGCGTAACTGGTGAGCAGTTGCGCACGTCTGATCTGCAGTGGAGGGACACCAGCCTCCACCAGTACGCTGGTCACCGGACACATCCTAAAAGCTCCTGTCGCTAATCGAACCCCTCAGTGGTGCACATGGTTGAGTAAATGCAATGCTGAAGGCGCTGCCGAACCATAAACCACACTCCCATAGTAAATTTGGGATTGGACAAGTGCTCTGTAGAGCTACAGCGGCGTACAGCGATCTGCACCCCAATTGGTGTTGCTCAGGCAACGGAGGGCATTGAGGTGGTGCCAGCACTTCTGCTTAAGCTGATGAAGATGAGGGAGCCAAGTCAATTGAGCGTCGAAAACCAGTCCTAGGAATTGATATGTCTACACTACAATGAGTGCATCATCATTAAGGTAAAGTGCGGGTTCCGGATGAACAGTACGATGGCAACAGAAGTGCATGACACACGACTTTGTGGCTGAAAACTGGAAGCCGTGGGCTAGAGCCCATGACTGCGCCTTGTGGGTGGCTCCCTGGAGGCACTGCTCAGCAACTACAGCACTGGAGCAGCAGTACAAAATGCAGAAGTTGTCTGCATACAGAGAAGGTGAGATGGAGGGCCCAACAGCTGCTGCTAGACCATTAATGGTCACTAAAAATAGACACTCAATACAGCGCCCTGTGGGACTCCATTCTCCTGCATATGGATGGAACTATGGGAATCACCAACTTGGACACGAGAAGTACAGATCGAAAGGAAGTTTTGGATAAAAATTGGGAGTTGTTCCCGGAGACCCCACTCATACAATGGGGCAAGGATATGACGTCGCCAAGTCATGTAGTATGCCTACGTACATCAAAAAAGACGGCAATCAGGAGTTGCCATCTGGAAAAGGCTGTTCGAATGACAGCCTCAATGGACACAAGATCGGTGGCGGAAGCTGCCCTGACATGGAGCCAGCAAGCCATGTGACTCCAGGACCCAACCCAACTGCCAACATACCATACGTTCCAGCAGCTTACAAAGAACGTTGGTGAGGCTGATGGGCCAATAGCTATCCACATCAAGCTGGTTTTTACCGAGTTTGAGCACCGGAACGATGGTGCTCTCCCACCATTCCAATGGAAAGACACCATCTCACCAGAGCCGGTTGAAGCCGATGAGAAAATGTCGCTTGTAGTCAGATGAGAGATGTTTAATCATCTGGCAGTGGATGCGATCAGGCCCAGGACCTGTGTCGGGGCATTGTGCAAGGGCACTGACGAGCTCCCACTCTGTAAATGAGGTGTTACAGGATTCACTGCAGCGTGTAGTGAATGAGAGGATGTTCCCTTCCAGCTGCCGTTTGAGTGTGTGAAAGGCTGGGGGGTGATTCTCCGATACAGAGGCTCGAGCAAGGTGCTCACTAAAGTGCTCGGCAATTGCGTTCGCGTCGGTACGTAACTCGCCATTTATGGTAACACCGGGGACAGCTGTTGGGGCCTGGTACCTGGAAAGACATTTGATCTTTGCCCGGACTTGGGAAGGTGACGTGTAGCACCCAATGGCGGAGACTTATCTCTTCCAACACTCCTTCCTGCGTTGTTTGATAAGGTAGCGAACACGGGCATGGAGCCGTTTACAGGCTACGAGGTGCTCCAGGGAAGGGTGCCGCTTATGCCGCTGTAGAGCTCCCCGATGCACCTTAATTGCTTCAGCGACTTCCGGCGACCACCAAGGGACTGCCTTACATCTCGGGCAACCTAAAGAGCGAGGAATCGTGTTTGCTGCCACAGAAACACTTGTTCTAGTCACCTGCTCAACCATCACATCGATGTTACCGTGTGGGGGAGATTCAGAGGTGACAGCAGAGGTGAAAGTTCCCCAGTCCACCTTGTTCAAAGCCCATTTGGGCAGGCGACAGTGTGCCTGATGCTGGGGCAGTGACAGGAAGATGGGGAAGTGGTCACTACCATACAGGTCGTCATGTGCTCTCCAGTGGATAGATGGGAGAAGTCCTGGGCTGCGAATTGATAAATCAATGGCCGAGTAACTACCATGAGCCACACTGAAATGTGTGGCAGCCCCAGTATTTAAGAGGCAGAGGTTAAATTGTGACAGTAAAGTTTCAACATCTCTGCCTTGCCCAGTAAGCATGGTACCACTCCACAAGGGGTTATGGGCATTAAAATCTCCCAGAAGTAGGAAAGGTTTAGGGAGCTGATCAATCTTTGCAGCTAATACATTAAGGGGCACTGCACCATCTGGAGGAAGATACACATTGCAGACAGTTATTTCCTGCGTCGCCCTCATTCTGACAGCCACAGCTTCAAGAGGGATTTGAAGGGCCACATGTTCACTACAGACCGAGTTTAGGAGACACGCGCAAATTTCACCTGACACACTATTATAGTCGCTACGGTTCCTATAATATCCCTTATAGCCGCAGAGGGCAGGGGTCCGCATTGCTGGGAACCAGGTTTCCTGGAGGGCAATGCAGATAGCAGGTGTAAAGCTTAACAGTTGCCGTAGCTCAGCCAGGCAGTGGAAAAAACCACCGCAATTCCACTGGAGGATGACACCTTGAGACTGGGAATACATGGAACATTCAATGAGGCAGTTTATGCCTCAGAGTCACCTGTTGCCACAGATTTATTGCCTGAGCAGTCTATATCCATTGTGTATGAGGGTTTGGCGAGATCTAGGTCCTCAGCGGACGCCAAAATCTCCACCCCATCCTCAGTCACAGAGCTTGTAGGTAGCTGTGGTGTGGGTGCCACCGCAATTTCCTTGTTCTTACGAGTTTTCTTTTTGGATTTCTCTCGCTGCTCCTGGGGTTTCTCTGGCTGGGAGGACTTCACTGGCTCAGTCTCGGGGACTGAGGATGAGCGTGAAGCCCTACAACCAGCTACTTTTGGGCTCTTCAGCCACTGGCGGGTGTCGTCATTCCCACTAGAAGAAACCTTGGGTGACCCAAGGGACCCCTTCCTAGTGAGAGAAGCCGAAGACGACTTACGCTTCTCCAGCTTAGAAGTGGGGATGGACGTCCTCGATGGTTTGTGTGGACGGGGGGAGGGGGCGGGGGGGGGGGGGGGGGGGGGTGTTGCTCCCGAAGTAGGTGGTGCAGGAGCAGCAGGGAGGGAAATGCCCCTACCATCACCATCAAGGGGGGAGGTGTAGTCATCCGGCTCTGAGAGGTGACCTGGGTTGGCGGACCTGATGGTGCCAGAACTGTTGTACTGGCGGCGTAAGACGATGTCATACGCACAGGATGCAAGGATGCAGATGTTCAAATTTTCTCGTAGCCTCAGTGTAGGTCAGTCAGCCCAGGGTCTTGTACTCCATGATTTTCCTTTCTTTCTGGAGAATCCTGCAGTCAGGCAAGCAAGGTGAATGGTGCTCTCCGCAGCTGACACAGATGGGAGGCGGGGCACATGGAGTATTGGGGTGTGATTGGCGTCCGCTTTCTCGGCATGTGTTGCTGGAAGTATAGTGGAAAGACATATGGCCAAACTTCCAGCATTAAAAGCACCGCATTGGGGGAAGTATACAGGGTTTCACATCACACCGGTAGACCATCACCTTGACCTTCTTGGGCAATGTATCACCCTCAAAGGCCAAGATGAAGGCACTGGTGGCAACCGGATTATCCTTTGGACCGCAGTGGAAACGCAGCACGAAATGTACACCTCACTGCTCTAAATTGGCATGGAGCTCATCGTCGGCCTGCAAAAGAAGGTTCCTGTGAAATATAATACCCTGGACCATATTTAAGCTCTTATGGGGTGTGATGGTTACAGAAACATCCCCCATCTTGTCACAAGCGAGTAACTCTCGTGACTGGGAAGAGGATGCGGTTTTGATCAAGACTGACCCAGATCTCAGTTTGGACAAGCCCTCTACCTCCCTGAACTTGTCTCTAAATGCTCAACAAAAAAACTGAGGCTTCATCATCATGAAATATTCACCATCAGCTCTCGAACATACAAGGTACCAGGGTGAATAAGATCCGCTGCCATTCTTAGCCTGACGTTCCTCCCATGGGGTGGCCAGGGAGGTGAACGATTTGGGGTCGCACTTCTGTGCGTTGAATTGAGCTTGTGATTGCTTAGAGACTGCTGGTGTTTCACCACCAGCAAGAAATGATGGACTACAGTTCATCGCGTGTCATCTGCCCTGATGCCACCCACTCTGAGCAGGGGCCCTCTCCACGGGCGCCACCCAGCCGCAGCAAAGGCCACCTGGCAGGATGGCCATTGCCAGGAGTCCCGGTGCCCCAGGGGGATGGGCATCAACCCCTTGGCATACGTGATGAGTCAACGGCGCAGGCATCAGCAGAGCGATCCCTGTGTCATCAGGGGGCTACAACCAACAGGGTACATTGCGGCCCCACCACAACAGACTGGCTACCGTGCTGGATATCCGGTGCAAAGAAGTCCACGGTCATCGCCGACGCAGAAAGCGACACTGCATAGCGCATGGTGGAAAATGCACCCAGGAAGGTGTGCTCTCCCAAGAGATGGAGAATGGGTGGAACTGCAATGTGATGATGAGAAAGTGCGCTAAAGATCTCAATGCACGATGGACATGATGCACCAGGTAAGGCACCCATCCCCAAATGGCTCGCTCTTCGGGAAAATTTTGAAGAATGGAGGTCAAACCCAACAGGGGACCATCACATAAAGGCCGAAACGTGTGAAACTCCTTTTAGTCACCTCGTACAACAGGCAGGAATATCTCGGGCCTATTCTAACCCCCGGACACACAGGGTGAAGTCCAAGGGAGTAGTATCTGGCGAATACAGAGTGTGGCTGAAGGCCATTGTCTTCGTTGAGGCTAGAAACTGGCCAAGACCAAGAATTGTGTGCACAAAAGCATTGCCATGATGCAAGAGCCACTCATCGATATTCAACAAAGGCAGACTTTTCCTTGCCAAACATCTGCACAGCCTTTTCATAACCTTCAAATAGAATTGTTAGTTTCCTGTTGAGATACAAATTCCCAGTATACAAACCCTTTTATGTAAAACACAGATCAGTATAGATTTCACCTGCTGAGCTTTTCCTGGATGATGTGAGCCAGCTGGCTTCTATTCACTAGACTGTGTTTTTTACCTTCTGGATCGTGTGCATAGCACCAAAACTCTTTGTTTGTGATGATTTTTGTTGAAAAAATTAGAATTGTCTTTGAATGCATCCTTCATATCACAGCAATATTACTTTGATCCCTGTGACAAGTTTGGAAACACACTTAGCTGCCATTCTTCACATTTCCAAATCAACATTCAAAATGTGCCAAACGGTGCTCCAGGAACACCCACATAAGTCTTTGAGTTTGTTGTTTGCCTTATGTCAATTTCTAATGATGAGATTAACAATTTTGCCAATGTTTTTCTCAGTTCAAAAAGTTTTAAGGACACTGCATTGGCATAAGGGCATGCTCTTTGTACACTGTTTGCATCATTTGCCATTTCAGTCTTTTTTTTGAAAGAGAGAGAGAGAGAGAGAGAGAGAGAGAGAGAGAGAGAGAGAGAGAGAGAGAGAGAGTGTTTTCACAGCTGCATAGACAGTCAGCCATTTCTTCGTGTCATGAGTGCACTATAGGCACACACAATTAACTGAACTGCCACAGATATCACACTCGTCGTAGTGGGGAAACTTTGTACTGCAAGTACAAAATATGCAGCATTACAATTCCAATTACTTTTGGGTCCCTGTCACATGCAGAAATCATGTGGAACCACATTCAGTGTTTACCTGTAGACTTTGCCCACAGGAACATGGCAATGTCTTCACATTCATTATGCAGTTGTCAACGTGAATTCTAATGTAACTATGGCAACCACAATAAAATCCTTGTTCAACATTTTGCCGTAGGATTACCGCATACTATTGTCTCCAATGATGGTCACCAATACACATCCCATCATTTCATGATATTCTACCAACAAAACAGAATAGCTCCACTCATGTCAGCACCATTCAATCTACTAACTGATAGCGAGGCAAAGTGCTTTGCTGAAACTTTCAAATTGCAAACTTAAAAGTTACGCCAGAAGCACTATTTTCTGAGTTGTCTCACATTCTTTCGGAACACTTACCAGAGCACACTAACCAATGGGAAATAGCTCAGAAAAGTTTTCACAGTCGATAGCCTCAGAAGCTCCTGTCGCTATTGACTCTACAAGCACCACTTTAGCTCCTCAACTGCACAGTAATATGGGCTCGTAACTTTGAGAGTCGGCCCAGGCGGACAGCAAAAATAACAGAGGCAACTATTTGAGGGACCATAGATAGTAACTTCCATTGCTACTGTAACCAATTGTGTCCCACATGGCTGCGCCAACCACCACCACCACCACCACCACCACCACCAGCAGCAGCAGCAGCAGCAGCATTAGCAGCACAGCACAGCACCATCAATGTGCACCCACACAAATACTGCCATTGTTCCTCATGACATCACCCATAGGCATTCTGCATATCAGTTACCTAACATCCAACACTGTCACCTCACAAGACACTCAAGGCCTCCATATCCAGCTCACGTCGCAGCAGCTGAGACCTTCAGGTAGGTTGCCCATCTACACTAAAGGCAACAGAGATATCACTGGATGCAAAATGTCTTTAATAACAGGTCACCTACATGGGCATCATTCTGAAAGTAAAGCACCACAGGCACTGCCAGAGATCCACAAACTGTTCCAGCTGGGTGGTTGGTAGCTTCTACACGCTTCCTCCTCAGTCTTACTACAAGATAGACCATACACGCTAATTTCAGGACAGAGAAGTGCTATATGACTGGACGACAATAGCAGTGACGGAACAGAAAATGGAAATCACCCAACTGACAATGTTCTCTGTAGGTAAACATCACTACCAGTAGTGCCAGCTAAAATGGGTGTAATGGGTTATCAGTTCAATACTACACTCACTGTCCTCTAGGCTAGATCTAGTTAAAACAAATTACATTTCACCTACACTTTGTTAGTGTACAAATTGCATTTGCTGTAATTGTGTGTAATTCATTAAGGTGCATTATACATTTACAGAAATAACGTGATTTGTAGCAAAAACTATTAAATGGTTGATTTTTAGCTTTCCAAACGTTTAAACTAAATTGGTTCTTATAAGTTAGTTCTGGTTCTCAGAAAAATTTTCAATTACTAATCATTTGCATTTGTAGATCACTAACATGTTTAGTTTACTCCAGAATACGAGTATGCTCCATTATGGTATTTACTAAGCCATAAATAGTCTCACATGCAGCTCTATACATTTATGAACACTATCCATCTTTGATTGGAGGTGGAGAGACAGGTAGCACAGGCTATTGGAGTGAACTGGGTGCCTTTTTAAGTTTAAAAGGCCTTCAATCTCAAAGGGTCTGTGTCAAACACAGGATGACAGTAGACCTAGGAACCACAGTCACTATAGTTGTAAACTGTCATAGCTGTTTTGGAAAAGAACCAGAGCTCCAAGCACTCTCTGAAAGCACTGAAGCTCAAGCCACTGTAGGTGCTGAAAGTTAGGTAAAGCCAGAGACAAGTTCAGTCAAGAGTTTTATAAAGGACCAAATGGTGTTCAGGAAGAATAGAGTCAATACAGTTGGCGAGTCTGCATTTGGTGGTGTTAGAAGTTTGTACTGAAATTGAAGTAGATAGTTCCTGTGAGTTAGTATGGGTGGAGGTTATACTTGACAATCAAAATAAATTATTAATTGGTTCGTTTTACTGATTCCTGGCTCTGATGATATAGTTGCTGAAAGGTTAAAGAAAACTTCGAATCTCATTTTAAATTTGTAACCCACTGATACAATTAAAGCGCGTGGCGACTTCTATCTACCCGCAATATGTTGGCGACAATATATGTTTAAAGTCAGTGGCAAGCATAAAACATTGTCCGAAATCATATCACATGCTTTCTCCAAAAATTTTTTTGAACAGACAGTTTATAACCCCCACTCATGTAAATGCTCGTGATAACATACTTGATCTTGCGCAACAAATAATCCTCGGCAAATAGGGAGCACCATGTTGGATGTGGGAGCACCATCTTTGATACAGGGATTAGTGGGCACTAGATGGTTGTAGCAAAACTGAATACTGTAACATCCGAACCCACCAAAAATGACTGAAAAATATATGTTCTTTACTTGAAAACAGCAGATAAAAATTCACTTGATGCTTTCCTAAGTGACAGCTTCCATTCCTTTCTAACTATGTAAGCACAAACCAGAAGTGGCTTAGATTCAAAGAAATGGTATTGACAGCAATGGAGATATTCATACCAAATACACTGAAGAGCCAAAAAAACTGGTACACCTGCCTAATCTCATGTAGGGCCCCAGCGAGCACACATAAGTGCCACAACATGACATGGCATGGACTCTACTAATGTCTGAAGTAGTGCTGGAGGAAACTGACACCATGAATCCTGCAGAGCTGTCCCCAAATTGGTAAGAGTACGAGTGAGTGGAGATATCTTCTGAACAGCATGTTGTAAGGCATCCTAGATATGCTCAACAGTGTTCTTGTCTGGGGAGTCTGGTGGCCAGAAGAAGTGTTTAAACTCAGAAGAGTGTTCCTGGAACCACTCTGTAGCAATTCTGTACGTGTGGGGTATCGTACTGTCCTGCCAGAATTGCCCAAGTCCATTGGAATGCACAATGGACATGAATGGAAGCAGGTGATAAGACGGGATGCTTATGTCCATGTCATCTATCAGAGTCATATCTAAACTTATCAGGTGTCCCATATCACTCCAACTGCACATGCCCCACACCATTACAGATCTCCACCAGCTTGAACAGTCCCCTGCTCACATGCAGGGTTCACAGATTCATGAGGTGGTCTCCATACCCACACACATCCATCCGCTCGATGCAATTTGAAAGGAGACTCGTCCGATAAGGCAACATATTTCCAGTCATCAACAGTCCAATGTCTGTGTCCACAGGCCCAGATGAGGCATAAAGCTTTGTGTCATGCAGTCATCAAGGGTACACAAGTGGGCCTGCAGCTCTGAAAGCCCATATCGATTATGCTTCGCTGAATGGTTCATGCACTGACACTTGTCGATGGCCTAGTATTGAAAACTGCAGCAATTTGCTGAAGGGTTGCACTTCTGTTGCGTTGTACGGTTCTCTTCAGTCGTCATTGGTCCCGTTCTTGCAGGATCTTTTTCTGGCTGCAGCACTGTCTGAGATTTGACGTTTTACCAGATTCCTGATATTCACGGTACACTCGTGAAATGGTCATACGGGAAAATCCCCACTTCATCATTACCTCGAAGATGCTGTTTCCCATTGGTTGAGTGCCGACTATAACATCACTCTCACTCATTTAAATCATGATAACCTGCCGTTGTAGCAACAGTACTGATGTAACAACCGCACAAAACACTTGTCTGATAGAGGCGTTGTCGACCGCAGCACCGTATTCTGCTTGTTTACATATATCTGTATTTGAATATGCATGGCTATACCAGTTTCTTTGGTGCTTCAGTGTAAATTAATGAGAGACAAAGCTTACACACCATGGTACACACACAACAGATTACAACACCATTCCAGAAGCAACGAAAAATGCATGCCCAATTTAAATGAACACAAAATCCCTCAAGATGGTGAAGTTTTACAGACGCATGGAACTTAGAGCAAACTTCAATGCACAATGTTTGTAATAGTTTCCACAACAAAACTCTGTGTCAAAATCTGGCAGAAAATCCAAAGATATTCTAGACGTATGTTAGATATACCAGTGGCAAGAGGCAAGTCAATACCTTCACCGCGTGATAGCAATAGTTACAAGCTGAAAGTGTGAATTACAAAGTGTTCACCTAGATATAGAAAGAGGAAACAAAGAGAGAAATTGGAGAATGTATTTAAACAGTACAATGTCCAGTTGGTATTCCAAGTGAAAACTGAGTCAGATATAGTTTAAGATATGCTGTTCTAGCTTGTTTACATGCCCAGCAACAATTGGGCAGTCATGAACACAGGTGGGCAGGGTGGAGATCGGCTCTACCGTAAGTTCAATCTGTCTCGTGTTCAAGCCCATGATTACAGAACTTCTCTCACAACACACTTTTGACATCATTACATTTTTTTATGATAGTCTAATATTCTACATGCTGCCTTCTGATCCAGTTTTGTAGTTTTGATGTGACCATTGCTTTAGTGGTGGTTACGACAGGTTCTTGTACAATAAATGGAGTCCTGGTTAGTCTATCAGCATTTTCATAGCCACTGATTCCTGAATGAGAGAGAGACACCCCCCCACCCCCAAAACACATTTATCCTGTTGCTCTCCCCTAGCCTCAATAGAGCTTTATGGTATTCTGCAATGATCTTTGCTCACGTTGCAGGGGCTGATATGATATTTTAAACATGTTGGGCTGACTGAATAATTGTAGATTCTACGATCTTTGTAGTGCTTATGCAAATTCCCCTCCCTGCACACCACAATAGCAGATACTTCCATCTGGAATACTGTGGTCAGCTTCCCTGGAAAGACTGCATGCTCTAGTTCTAGGCTGCATCCCTTACAGTCCGGACCCAACACCTTTGTCTGTTTTTGCCCCATTGGTACGCTAGACTGACTTATGCATGATGTCGTGGTTCATTCTTCCACTGCCTCCTACTTGTAATAGTTAACGGAAAGATATATTGAAGCAGCTGGAAGTTAGTGCATAGTTAGCTGGCATTTTCCTGACCATTCCTATATTTATCAAATTCCCTATATTGGTGAGGGATTCAGAATATCCTAAAGGTATTCAGCAATTTTCAGTTTTTAGCCTGTATGTCTTTGCTACTGCCCCCATTTTAATGAACATGTCTAAGGCATAGCTAGCTGGTCTCAATCCCAGCAGTGGGTGTGCTGCTAATTCAGCCTGTTATAGCTAAGCAGGCCAGTCTCTGCACCTTGCCACCCACCTTCTGTGTTACTTTATTCCATCACACTGTAGCCCCATGAATTATCGCATGTATCATAGCAGTGATGTATATCCAGTACATACTCTTGGGGTTTAAGACCCCAGTTTTATCCACAGGCTCTTGAAGCACTCATAGGAGTACCTTTTGTCTTGGAACATACGTTTTTCATGTGAGGGGTCCACGAGAGTTTTGCATCCAGGGTTACCCCTAGATACTTCAATACCCCCTATACTTGTAGACTCATTGGGAAGTTAAAGATCCCAGTACATGTGCTGGATATGTTTCTTTTTAAATGGTATTGCAACAGTTTTATTAGGGCTGACCTGTAGATCTTGTTTCCTGCAACCTGTTTAGCACAATGTTCAATATACAATGTGCAATAATTCTAACAGTACTAACAAATTTGCCAAGTATTTCTATAACTGAATCGTCTGCCTAGCCTTGGCAAAAGTAGCCTCTAGAATTTAGCCGTTCATCGAGTTCATTCACCACTAGGTTCCACAACTCTAACCACAAATTCAAATGTCATACTGCTAAAAGCCCCCTCAATATTCAGGACAATACAGAGAGCAATTTCCTGAAAGTGTAATGCTTTTTCCACTTTACCAACAATGTGGTTTCACATGATTGGCCTGGCTGACAAGCATTTTGGTTAACATGCAGAGGAACCTTAGTTAGTCTCCTTTCCCTTATGGGCACATTAACCAGTTTTTCTACTGTCTGTAAAAGAAAGGAGGGCTGACTGGTTAATCTCATATCCTTGGCCTTGCTATGATCAGTTCTCCCTGGCTTCAGAGTTAAAAACAAACAACACTCATTGTCCTCAAAGTATTAGGAATGATTCCTGCAACTAGGCCAACACTGAACATCCTACCGTTTGTTTTGATTTAGGGCATAAAAACAACTAGGGTCATACGCACCCATGTCAGAACCATATAACACTAAGGAAAAAAGGAGTTAAAAACAACTATACATTAAGCCCAGTCAATGGAAGGAAAGACAACTAAAAACAGGACTCAAAGAAAGGTTCATAAAATATGCCATAGAGAAATGGAGGTGCTGAACTAAAAATTAGATTTCCTTCGCCGTACTGCTACAACAGAAAAAAAGTAAAATGTGGTCAACAACCCATGCGTCGTTTGCTAAAACTGCCGATAACTCCGATGATAAACATAAATGAGAACGTAAGTGGTTAAAGAAAGAGCATTCTGTCAGGAACTGTCAGATGTTATGAGGGCAATGAGCACACAGTGGTGGGGGAGCACCACTTAACAAATGGCGATGGCTAAAAGGACTGACAAATACGCAACCTCTTCACAGCGAGAGAGCCGGGAGGAGGTCGTCCAAGCCGATGGGAGAGGCTTAATTCACCGGAGCTTGTCCCCATGAAAGGAGGACCAGTGGTGATGGCAAAGTGACACCACCTGCTCACAGACGGCAGCACAGAGATCATCGAAGGACTGAAAGAACTAGTGGGCCAAGGTACAAGCACTGCAGCCTTGGCAACAGTGTCAGCGGCCTCATTTCCTGTCAGACTGGCATGACCAGGAACCCACATAAACATCACAGTGGCTCCATCAAGAGTGTGCAAGTGACTGCTTTCCTGGACCCGTTGCACTAAGGGATGGACAATGTACAGCTTACTGAGGCTCTGAAGGCCACAGAGTCGGAGCAGATGTTGCAATTGAAAAGCCTGTGTCACCGGATGTACTGCATGGCCTGATACACAAGATGAGGAGCTTTGCTGTAAATACTGAGAAGTGTTCCAGAAGCCAATACAGTAAATTGTTGGTGCCAATGACGAAGGCATACCAGACACCACACAGAGCTATTAGTGTACACAAAGGTACCATCACAAAGTTCCGTGCGAAGGTCGTGAAACTTACAGCAATAGAGAGAGGCTGGAGTAGTGCCTTTAGGAAGCAAATGAAGGCTAAGGTGAACACGGGCCGCCGCATGAAGCCAACGCGATGAAGGGTTCACACACATCAGGAAAGTGGCTGTTAGCAAGAAAATAAGCTGCCGGAGCAAGAGCCGAAAGCAAAATCCAGGTGCTCCTGTGTTAAGGCAGATGACGTTAAGTTCATTGAGAAAGTCATCCAAGAGGGCATCCCTCTGACAGGTTCTGGGAGAACCCCAGGGGATGATGTGCATTAGAGGCACCAAGCAGCAGCAAGGAGTGTGGGAGTTTCCCAATAAGCTGGAGGAAGTCTGCACTGGTGACACAGAATGACGGTGGGATGTGAACGGTACTGCAACAGCATGAAGCCAGGTAGTCAGGAAGATAGGTTGACTATGATCATCATCCCGGATAAGCAGCACGAGACAGAACACTGTCCTCGGGAGGGGGTGGGTGGGGGTGGGGGGGTGGGGGGGAGGTAAAAGCAGACCAGGAAGAAATGTGAGAGCTCAAAAAGGTTGTGTGGATGTAATTTTGTTTCCTGGCGGCAGAGAACAAGTGGATGCTGCGATTCTAAGAGCATCTGTAATTACTCTGTTGGATTGAAGGCTGCGATCATTCCACTGGAGGAGAGTCATAATGAGGACATGGAGGAGTGAAAAAATGAAGGGGTGTCACCTCAGCAGCAGCCGAGTGTCAGAGATCGAAGACTCACTGCTACTAGGCACAGAGGCTGGAGGAGCCCCTTGAGGTCCACAGAGGCATTGGCATTTCCTTCTGTCAGTCTGCAGAGTCCATGGCAGAAAAATAGTTGGTGGTGTCCACGGGCGACACAGAGGTCGGCCGGGCGAGGGTATCACGTGGCAACATCGTCGAAGAGGATCTCCGAGTCTGAAGGAGAAGACTGTTTGCCTTTGTTTGATTTCTTGGAGCCTTTCCGGTTGGCAGAGAAAGACTCAGATGTTTGTTGGCTGGAGGGACATAAGAAGTCTATGCAGAAGTATTCCTTCTGTCCTTTCCAGCCTGCCAGTTGTGTAGCAGGTGACTTCGTCCCATGAGGCGAAAGTTTGGTGGCTTGATGCACAGCTGGAGGAGGAGACAGGGATGCTACAATGACACTGGGCGATTTCACAAACATGGTGTTAAATTTGAGGTCGCACATCTGCATGGCCACGTCCTTCGTGAAGCGAGATGTAGCAAGAACAGTCCTCTAAGTACCAGATTGTAGAAAGCAGGGTTTCCGACTACCCAACGATTTGCAAGCGACTGGGTAAGGCACTTTTCCCTTCACCCATATCTCCTGGACAGCCTGCTCATTGAGTTACATGGGAAAATCTCGGCAGAACGCAGCATTGCAGTTGATACAATGGGGGGGGGGGGGGAGGAGGAGGAGGAGGAGGAGGAGGCAGACAGTTGGCCTTGTGAGCATCCCTACCACAGGTTACACATTTTGCCGGGTGGCGACAGGACATTCAAGTGTGGTTGTAACAATGACACTGGTAGTATTTCATCGGGTTTGGAATGTATGGTCAGACTGTGATAACTTCATGGCCTGCTTTGATCTTTGACGAAAGCACCACTCAATCAAAAGTGAGAAAAAAGAATGCGTGTGAGCACTAAGGATGCATCTACCTTTTTCATCACCCGATGGACTGCAATTGCACCCTGATCATAGAGGTATGTATGGATTTCTGCCTTGGTCAGACTACTGAGCAGCCTAGTGTAAATAACACCATGGGAAGAATTCAGCATTCGATGGGCCACAATATGAACAGGATAGCCATGGAGGAGCGAAGCTGCAAACAGTAGTTGTGCTTGAGAATCAGAAGTAGTCTCCAAAAGCAAAGTGCCATTTCGTAAAAGAGGATTTCACAGGGCCAGAAACTGCACCAACAGCTTTCTGAATAATAAATGGATTTACTGTACCAAAAGACTGAGCATCTTCAGTGAATGAAATCACAAGGAACTGTGGTGCAGCTGGTAGGGTGTTTGAACCGTTAGCCTCATTCCGTTTGCATCTGATAGGCACTGGCTGAAGATGATGATTGGCTCACTGCGAGAAAATTTCCCACAATTTCCAGCATCTCTTATTCTGATGGCACGCTCCTTCCAGCTGGTGGACTCCCCCCCTCAGAAGGGGGTGCACCCACCTTAAGTGATTGTTCGCACCTCAGGTCACATCTCCTGAACACCTGATGGAGGGATCAATCGGCAATTTTGGAAGGTAGCAGCTCAGGCAATCACCCTCTCTGGGCCTGGCCTGTACAAGGGCGCACATGTGAACCCTACCTATCAACCCAGGGCTAGGAATTGTGTGTTACACAATCACATGTCCGGAGTGCACAGGGAATAAGACGAGAGAGAGAGAGAGAGAGAGAGAGAGAGAGAGAGAGAGAGAGGAACCTCAAATGCTGAAGTGGGGTGGCGGGGGGGGGGGTGGGGGGGGGAAACACACACACACACACACACACACACACACACACACACACACACACACACAGTGGAGAGGCTATTGTGGTATTGGCTACCGAATATGCAGAACACATTTCTCAAAACATCCCAGACATGTTCTCCAAGGGACAGGAAAAAGACTAGCAGGAGGATACACATACAGCACGAAAGGCAAGAGATGTTACAAAAGCTGGGGTGCTGTGGTAGCCAAGTATGAACCCACCACAGGACTAAACATCTACATAGGAGTCTAAACTCTCTCCTGTTTGTTGCAATACAGCTGGAAAAAGTCCATCTGCTCCTGGCAACTTGAATGGTTGAAATGTTCCCATCACCCACTTTTTTTTTATCAACACATTCTCTGCCAGAGTCCCAGTTCTTCATCTGATTACCCGCAAATCAGTGGCTCTCAAGGGACAGAATCTTGGTCTATGTTGTTTGCCAGAGTCACTGACAAAGTTAGTCTTGACCAGCACATCCCGTGTCTTATTTTCTGTTCTGGTATACTCAACACCCTCCTTCCTTAGAGAAACTCCTGGATTAATTGGTATTTTGGTGATGATTTTGTCAAGCCTGACAAGTGAAGACGCTCATACTCCACTGACCAAATGCAGAAGACCAAGAGCAGCAATACTGGCCGTGCATGCACGCAGCAAACGTGCAATCAGGCTGTTGGCAGGGAGCCTGCACTATCTGCCCCTGCCCACAAGTCTACTTAGGGGCATGCACAGATGCCCTTGCACAACAGGGCAGTGTTGAAACAGTCATGTTTAAGATATGAGGTTAGGAACAAGAAAAGTAAATTAGAACACTTGGGAGTATGTAAAATACATCTAATCACACAAGGTATACATAGGATAGACAGGAAGAACATTTTCAACAAGGTATAAAGAGCACGCAGAAACTTTCAGACTGGGCAATTACAGTGAATCTGTTGTAGCCAAACATACATACAAGATAGGCCACCCACTAACAAGCACTGAAGTGGGATTTAGAGGTGGCATACGTAACAAACAAAGGAACGAAGCTTGATCTACTTTAAGAACTATAAAAATCAATTCACTAAGATAGATTTGATGATGTACTTCATGCACAAATGGAAGAGTGGTAATGGTTTCTTTAACCTGTACATTTATCTTTTTCTAATTTAGCAGCAGTACGATACACGTGAGCAGTTTGCAGAGAGAACTTCTGGTGATGTTACTTCATGTCCCCTGTGATATATGTGGAATACTGTGGAACTGTTGGTGTCCCAGTGCAGTCAATTGGAACCATGTACTTGTTTACAGAAAAAGACAGTGTACAAGAAGACAGCTCGTGTGAGGTTAAGCAGATGTGACTGGCATTACCACTATAGAAAAGGGACCATTTTAACAAATGGTCAATTCTATGATGAAGCAAAACAAGGGCGACACGTGTTGCCAACTTTAAAGTAACCCTAGGACTTTTATGCCCTTCATATCTTTGTTTTACTTTGTTTCATGACTATTTTGTGCTTTTTTAAATGCATTTATGAAGGGTTGAACACAACCAGTCAGGCTGAACACAAACAGCACAAAGACGGTAGCTTGACTCCCAAAACACACAGCTATGGATAACATTCCTCATATTTGTGTGATATTACACTGTTTCACACTTAACATCACAATCCACAGTACCATAAATCTCTCTTTCAGAGATAGCAAATCATTTTTGGCATGAGAGCATTTATCATTCATCAATGATGGTGGAGGCAATGATGTCACAACTTATGACAATGGCAGCTATGTTTTTTTCATAACACTACTACAATTACAAATAAAAATTATTCCTATCTGCCTACAAATGTAATTCAGAATTATGTTTCAGTTTACACTTAAAAAATCTTCTGCTAAACTGCTACATTTAAACTATTTAAACTCTGCTGGATACTGGAAACATTGCATACCTGTGAACCATCTAGATCTCACAGTATTGTGTGGAAAACCCAGTATGCACCTGTGAAAGTGGTCACTAAACAAGCTGCCTGTTCTGTTTGCCAGAACACTAACCTGCAGACTACTACAGATATTCCATCAGACAGACAATATCTACACATATAAGGTCCCATTAATCGCTGCCTATTGTTACCTACATTACAGTAGCCAGCTTTAACTCATTAAGAAGTTATTGCTGTTGTTCCTCAGTGGCATATTCATTTATTTCACATGTAATATTATGCTAAATACCTATATGTAGCTTGGTAGTACAGCGGCTAAATGACAGACCAAAAAACCAAAGATCCAGGGTTCAATACTCCACCAGTTGTCAGTTCTGGGATTTTTTTCTGTCACTTATTAATTCTTTCACCTCTGACAATGATATGTGTATGAGCAAAACATGAAGCTGTACCATGGTTCAGAGACCATGTAAGTCCCCCTATAACATAGTGTGTACATCTGTTCAGAAGTGGTATGAAGGCAAGGGTATACCTTATATGTATAAAGTTCCTTATTGATGACTTTAGACATAAAATTTGTTATTTACAAATTAAAACTGTGGGACTTAACAAAAATGCAATCTAAATTCTACCAGCATTCAATAACGAAAGCTGCAAACTTACCATACAAGGCTGTCCATGCTTGATTGATTACATCAAGGCAAACTGTTCCAGACACTTCATCTATATTTGGATGATAAACTTTATTCATGAACCCAATTGAAGGTGACTTGAAAGGATAGTGTTCAGGTAAATGAACTCTTACTTTCCATATTCCACCTTCATAGGGTGCTGGGAAAAAAAAGAGAGAGAGAAATTTTTTAAATCTTTGTAACTTGCAAAGCAACACATAATAGTTTTAAAATTACAAATCTGTGCATAACTTACATAGCCAACTAAAATAATCACACTACTGCTTTCATACAAACCTATAATACTGGAACAGCATGCACTACATAGCAATAGCACTAATACCAACTAATAATCGTGATAGTGATAGTGATAATGACTGTAATAAAGGTTGTTTTTGGGTGTATGTCACTGACACTGAAATTAATGAATGGCCAAATACAAATAACGAAATCACTGGAAATTGGTGGAGGCATACTCCATGGTATCCATTGTTTGAGAACCCTACATGTTTGAGAGGAAGTAAATATCTCAATTCTCAAACAGTAATACACCCTGAGTATTAACATGTTATGTTTCCGTTATTAAGTGTGTATTCAGTAACTCTCAGATTTTGGAATAAACAGGATTAAAACAAGTTGATAAGTATTGTTACCAATGAAGGGAAAAAATGCTGTATTAGGTTTAAGAATACACAAGGAAATGAAGAAAGCAATGGTAAGTTTCAACTGATTTCATGGACAGGTCATCAGAAAGATAAGAAAAGGAGGAAAAAACATTACTTATATGGGACCCCCTAAATTTTTCTCCACTTACTCCCACGCGACAACAATCAACCCAATATTATTCCAGTCTTTGACTAATTACCTGTATTTTATGTTGTATATGGTAGAAGAGTTACTAAATAGAAAGAATACTTCAAACCTGTACATGGTCCAACTATACAATAAATGAGTGCAAATTCTATTCAACTGGAACATTCCCTATCAATGATTGTCATGATTGTCACACATACGGTTGGTGGAGCAAGTATGAAACAAAACTATATTTCCCTCGGCAATATTTATTTCAATATGGTGACAACATCCAGGAGAAAAAGAAAAACCACGGGAAATATACCCTTTGGATCAATACCAAAAATTATGAACTTCCAAGAAAACAAACTTACACTCTCATTTCAAAAGAGCATGTAAGAAGGACAAACAAAAATTAACAACAAGCACATGTGGAAGATGAGTGGGTGAAAAAAATTACTTATAGGTAACACTTCCTCTGGCAGACAATATTTATTTTGTTCACTTGCCAGTTGATAGAACAGAGGAACAAAAAGCTGACATCTATGACTTTATAACCATATTTACAGAGTATCACACCATTTACCAGCAACTGTCTGCTCACTAGCTACCGAGGTAAATGCAGCTCGTGTTAAAATATAAAACACTGCTATGAACGGGGGAAAAAAAAAAATTCACCAGATCCTGACTATTCCTGTAAGATTTCAGAGTAATTTTTTGCAGAATTAATCCATTTTACTTATCTTAAAATAACTGCGAATCTTTCATGTACTGAAAACCAGTTTCTTTAGACACAGACTCTTACAAATTATGGCTGCAGGTGATGCAAAGACTAACTTACATTTTCAAAACATATTCAACAAAGATCATCATCTTATTATGTAAGAACTACTGACAGATACAATTACTCTTCTGAGTGTTCATAAGAAACAATGGTTCCAAGTTATGTCACAAATGAGTATAATATGGCTCCTAAAATTCTCAACATATGTAAACTAACTGACAACACACTTCTTTGCTGACATTGCTATCACCAACACAAAAGCACCCCAATTGAGTGACCACAGAAATATAGAATACTGATGTTTCCAATTGTTTAGTGAGCAGTTTGCAGAAATTGGTTTGGGTAAATGCAATACACTTTAAATGAACAGGCGAGACAACACTGTATTTGATTACAGAACTGCTAGTCATCAGTTGCATCAAGTAAATACCCAACAATTTCACTACAAAATTATATCAGGTGCAATGCTGTCTTTTGGTCTTCAGTCCGAAGACTGGTTTGATGCAGATCTCCATGCTACCCTATTCTGTGCAAGCCTCTTCCTCTCCATATAATTACTGCAATCTACATCATTATGAATGCACTTGCTGTATTCACACACACACACACACACACACACACACACACACACACACACACTCACTTTCCTCTAATATTAACTGGTGACACCTTCATGTATCAGAAGGTGTCCTATCAATTTCTTGTATACCCAATTCTATTCAGTGTCACTTCGTTATTGATCTACCCATCTAATCTTCAGTATTCTTCTGGAGTACAACATTTCAAAACTTCTATTCTATTCTAGGCTGAACTGTTTATCATGCATGTTACACTTCCATACATGTCTACACTCCAGACAAATGCCTTCAGAACAGACATCCAAACACTTAAATCTATATATTAATGTTAACTAATTACTCTTTCTGAGAAATACTTTTCTTGCCATTGCCAGTCTACATTTTATGTCCTCTACTTCGGCCATCAGAAGTTTTTTGCCGTTCAAATAGCAAAACTCTTCTACTACTTTTAGAGTCATTTCCTAATCCAATTCCCTCAGCATAACATGGTTTGCTTCAACTACATCCCATTATCCTTGTTTCACTTTTGTTGGTGTTAATCTTATATCCTCCTTTCAAGACTTTGTCCATTCCATTCAACTGTTTCTTAACTGAATTACATCTACATCATACTCCACAAACTTCCTCTCACAGACAGACAATCAGTAAGCCTCTGTATTGGGTCTAATTTCTCACATTTTCTTATCGTGGTTACTATACTAGATGTATGTGTGAGGGAATAATATGTTGTCCGACTTTCTGGAAAGTGCTCTCTCGAAATTTCAATAGTAAATCTCCCCGTGATGCACAACACCTCTCCTGTAACACCTGCCAAGGGAGTTTGTTGAGCATCTTGGTAACGTACTCGCGCCCACTAAACAAACCCATGATGAAACGCGCTGCTCTTCCTTCAACCTTCTCGCTGTCTTCTATCAGACCTACCTGGTAAGATAGGGCTGACAAGAGTGAGAGAAGACAAGCACCTTCTAAGTCACCTCCTTCATGGATGAGTTACATTTCCTTAAGACTCTTCGTATGAATCTCAGTCTGGCATTTGCTTTTCTATTACTTGTTTTATGTGATCATTCTACTTAATATTGCTTTGAATAGTTACTGCTAGGTATTTCACACTAGATACTGTTTCCAATAGTTTCCCATTAATAGTGTAGTTGTGGCTTTCTTTCCCTAAATGTGTGCAATATGTTACGTCTACTTTTGTTCAGGGTCAACTGCCAGAGCCTGCACCATTCATCAACTCTATGCAGGTCATACTGCAAAATGATACTGTCGTCTAGTGTTGCTACTCTGTTATGCACAACCGTGTCATCACCAAACAGTCTTAAAGAGTATCCGACCCTTTCTACTAGATCATTTATATACATTGTAAACAATAACAGTATTATCACATTTCGTTGGGGTATTCCTGAAATTACCTTCACATTTGTCGATTTCTGTTCCGTTTAGAGCAAGTACTATCTGGGGGAAAAAAAGTGTTTTGATTCAGTTGCAAATGTGGTATGATACTCGACAAGATCATTTTTTTTTTTCACTAAATGGCAGTGCAGTACAGTGCCAAATGAGTCTCTGAAGTCAAGGAACATGACATCAACTTGAGTGCCATTGTCTACAGCACTATGGCTCTTACGGAGGACCAGAGCAAGCTCTCTTTTGTTTACCAGTATGTAGCAGTTTTCTAACATGGCTATTACACCATGGCGAGTCTTTCCCATGCCTTAAACACTAACGTGTTTAAGGCATATTGAATAATGCTCTGGAATTTTTTCCGTTTGTACTCTTCACCATCACCATCACTGAATATTTGATGCCGACTACTCACATACTCTCCAATTTGTGTCTTGTCACTCTTGCTAAGTGAAAATATTTTACTACCTTTCTTGACATTCCTCCTAAAACCTGTAGTCATAGTTGCTATCACAGCCTTATGATCACCGATACCTTCTTCTATGATAACCGTTTCGATACGTTAAGGTCTGTCTATCTACTCAAAGTAATTTACAAACAAGACATTCAGAATAATGTCACGCATCACTCTTTATAGTATGAATCTCCCAATCTATTCCATGGCAAGTTCAAGTCACCCCATTACGACAGCATGATCAGGAAAATTACTAACGACGTTCTGTACATTTTCTCTATCACTAAAATTCATGACACACACACACACACACACACACACACACACACACACACACACACACACACACTCTATAAAAGCATTTGATTACCATTTTTGACCAACCTCTGATGATTAATTTAACTCATTAATTAACATTCAGGATCCGTGATAACCTCACTGTATGTTATTGAGATCTTTACTGCAAAAAATATACAGCCACCACTGGCAACTAACTTATCCTTATGACAAATATTGCTGTCTGAACTTAGGATCTCATTGCTAGTCACTTCCAGTTTCAACCCACTTTCTGTTCCCAATACCATCTGGGCATTGTAACCTTCAATAAGCAATATTAATGCTGGGATCTCCCCTTGGATGCTCCAGCAGTTTACTGATTTCATATTAACGTTTTCTATATCTGATCTGTGAGGACAAGCATTCTCTGAGTGATAGGGGTCCACTAAAAGTTGGCAGGTCCAGTCAGAGGGGCCAAATTATAAGGTGAAGAAGGTAGAACACACAGTAGAAGGTATAAAAGGGCAGGCCAAATCTAAAAACTGGAAAAAACTGAGGGATAAAAGAGTGGTCATTGCATGGGGGAGTGATCATGGGCCCCAGATTTAGAAAACACAGAGATGCCACAAACCAAAATCAACCTGCCCCTGCTCCAGGTGCAAAACAAAACTTGACAACTGAAAATAAAAACCACTTTCATGCAGAAAACTTAGGACCAGTTCAACCATCCATGAATTGTCTGCTAATATTAAAGACAAGGAATCTTTAAGCTTATACTTAGCACGAGGGGCCAAAGGGGACATTCCACCAATATATGGGACACAGTCAGTCTGACTCTACAGCCAATTGTGGGGGTGGCTTATTACAGAAGAGAAAACAATGGGTGAGCCTCGTACGATTAATGTGTTGTATATAAAGGCCAATCGCCTCTTTGGAATTCCCAATGCGGGGGCCTGGAGGCCTGGCAGCAGCGGGGGAAACTATAGAATCACCAGAATGTGGTCACTGTTACAAAGATCATCATGGGATAACCAATGGAGGAAAGCCACAAGAGCAGGGGGAACTCTATAACAGAAAAGGTACCGTGAGCGGCACTGAAGTGGGTAGGGGAACTGTCATTGAGGACACACAAATCAAAGTCTATAATAAGTTGGTCAATTAGATGTCCCCTACCCATCGAAGTGCCAGTCCCCCCCACAGGTGGTGGTGTGTATTGAAGACCCCGAGGAGGAGATATTAGGGCAGGAGATGCTGTATTAAGACAGTCAGATCAATACAAGGAAGTGGCATAATAGGAGAGAGGTAGACAATGTAAATGGTGATTTCACTTGTACCGCTATTGGTTCCAGGCTGGTATGAAGGGGGATTCGGTCACTAATGACAGTGTGAACCAAAGTGTAGATTCCCCTGCCCCAGATGCTACCGCAGGGCCAGCACAGTTCCGACAGAATGCACGATAACCACAAAACGTTTGAGTGGTCATTAGACACGTGTTTCTTGAAGAGCAAGACAGAATGCAGAACAAGAGGAAACAGGTTTCCACTGGATTATTATGGGGTGAGAGTCTAGGTTAGACATAAAGAAGCTGAGGGGCAGTAATGTCACTGGGGCAGTGGTCGTCATCAATGAGGATGGGGTGACATCTATAAAAACTGGGTCTGATTTGGGATGAGGAGGAGGGGGTGAAGGCCCTCGGAAGGCTGGGGAAGCCTCGTCCTTTGACTTTCGCTGCTGCTCCTCCTCCTTCCTGCCCTGAGGGACGTATGACACATTTTCAATTAGGGAACAACTGGCAGCAAAGTCAGGATCGGACAGCAAGCGAGCAGCTTTGGGGCCCTCGGAACGTGGTTCCCTCTTCTGACCTGAGGTTGCAGGCTTCCTATATTGAGAACGCCAGGGAGGAGTGTTCTGAGAGAGAGCCCCATCTCTAGCAGGAGCCAGAGAAGAGGATGTCTTCTCTGAGCGAGGAGGAGGAGGAGGAGGAGGAGGAGGAGGAGGAGGAGGAGGAGTTCCTGGAAGGGAAGGGACAGGGGCCACTGGGTGGGAAAGGTGGAGGGGGGAGGGAAGGGAAGGGGGGGAAGATGGGGGAGGGGAATATGGGGGGGGTAGGGAGGAGGGGGAGAGGAAAGGGAAGGGAAGGGAGGAAGATGTGGAGTAGGGAGGAGGGGGAGAGGAAAGGGAAGGGGGGGGGAGATGTGGGGTAGGGAGGAAGGGTGAGGAGGGGAAGACATGACTGAGGCAAAGGTAGATGTGAGATTCACAGGGTGAAGTCTGAAAAACTGCTTCCAGGCCACTAAGTAACTGAGACAGTCAATTATCTTTATTTCCTGGATTTTTATCCTTTGTATACACTGGACACACTGGTGAGTGGGGACAATGGAGACAGTGAGGCAGTGGGGTGCTAGGGCACCCCACATGAAGGGGGCAGCCATAGTAACCACAGTTGGAAGTGACACATCACATTGCACGGACATGTGGCTGAACTTGAGACAACAGATGCAATGCGTGGGAGGTGGAACATATGGCTTGATGCCACATCTGTATACCATTACCTTGACCTGCTAGGGCAGGGTATGCCCCTCAAATGCCATGATGAAAGTGCCAGTATCTACATGATGGTCCACCGGGATGTCTCCTAAACAGTCGCACACATGGAGGGAGGCTGACTGGCTGGCAGTTGTCTTTATAACAAGGGAGCCAGATCTCATCTTGCTTAAGGACTCAACTCAACTGAACTTGTCCTCAAAGTGCTCCACAAAGAAAAGGGGGTTTGGTGGTGGCAGAAGTCTCCCTGTCAGTTCTGGTACAGACTAGGAACTGCAGAAAGGGTTTTGCCCCAAGCCAGCGGACCTGGCCCTCCTTCCAGGGGGTAGTCAAGGATGGCAAGGCCAGAACGGCACATACAGGAACTGAGACAGAACTATTCCTCGAAAGAGACATGGCCACAGCAGAGCAGCCAGAGGTTTTTACACATTTCATGTGTCAAATGTCTGCCCTGGTACCACCCAATCCGAACAGGGGCTCACCTCGTGGGCGCCAACCAGTGACAGCAATGGCCGCCCCCGAAAAGATGGGCACTCCTACACTTGCACGCGGTGTTCGCAGCACAGGTACAAGCAGTGTGGTGTCAGGAGCCTCAGGCAGATGGGTACATAACAGCCCCAGCACACGGTCTGGCCATCGAGCTGGTGACCTAGCAAGGACGCGAAAGGGCTATGGCAGGGTGGGAGGGGAAGGGGGAGGAGTGCAAGGGAGATGAAGGGAAGGGGGAGAAGAGCCCACGCCAAAGATACTAGCTAGGGAGGGAGTCCTTCCCCACCCAGCTCACACAACAGATTTCAGATTTAGAGATGGAAGTAAAATTTCTGAGGGGGACCGAAAGAGAAGAGTAAATGCAGACAAACCAAAACCACAAGAAGAAGAAGTGAAGTCAAGAGGATAGCCTGTCTGGCACAAATATGCACCCCCAACAGTGGGAAAAGAAGGGACAAAGGGAAGGGAATAAGGACAGAGAAGGAGAAGGAAGGGGAAGGTAAAGCAACCAGGAAAAGAAGAAAAACTGCAATAACACATCTTTTTGCAATTTCTTCAGTTTTAATCTACAGTTCAGAACCTATAAATTGTGGTCAGAATCCACATTTGCCCATGGAAATGTCTTACAGTTTAAAATCTGGTTCCAAAATTTCTGTCTTACCATTATATAATCTAACTGAAACCTTCTAGTGTCTCCAGGTCTTTTCTGGGTATACAACTTTCTTTTACGATCCTTAAACCATGTATTAGCGATGATTAAATTATGCTCTGTGCAGAATTCTACCAGGCAGCCTCCTCTTTCATTCCTTTCCCCTCAGTCCATATTCACCTACTAGTTTTCCTTCTCTTCCTTTTCCTACCATTGAATTCCAGTCCCCACATTACAATAAATTTTTGTCTCTTTTAACTATCTGAATAATTTCTTTTATCTCATCATACATTTCTTCAATCTCTTCATCATCTGCAGAGTTAGTTGGCATATAAACCTGTACTACTGTGGTAGGTGTGGGCTTCGTGTCTATCTTTGCTATGATAATGCATCCACTATGCTGTTCATAGTAGCTTACCTGTGTTCCTATTTTCTCACTCATTATTAAACCAACTCCTGTATTACCCCTATCTGATTTTGTATTTATAACTTTGTATTCACCTGATCCTGCAGCCGAACTTCACTAATCCCGACTATAATGAACTTCAACCTGTCCATTTCCCTTTTTAAATTTTGTTAACCTACCTGGCTGATTAAGGGGTCTAACATTCCATGCTCCGAACCAGAGAATGCCAGTTTTGTTTCTCCCGATGACTACACCCTCCTGAGTAATCCATGCCTGGAGATCTAAACAGGGGACTATTTTATCTCCGGAATGTGTTACCAAAAAAGAAGCCATCACTGTTTTACCATAAAGTCGAGCTGCATACCTTCATGCAAATTTACGGTTGTAGTTTCCCCTTGCTTTCAGCTGTTCACAGTACCACCACAAGACGGCCATTTTGATTGATGTTACAAGTTCAGATCAATCAATCACACAGTGTGTTGACACTACAACTACTGAAAATGCTGCTGCCCCTCTTCAGGAACCACACATTTGACTGGCCTCTCAACAGATGCCCTTCCATTGTGGTTGCAGCTACAGTACAGCTATTTGTATCACTGATGCACACAAGCTATTCTACCAATGGCAATGGGTGATCAGGTGTCATGAACACTAAAAGTGAGTATTGGGGGAGGTGTTGAAGATTATGATTTACTGTTACATTTCAAAAGCAGTATGGCGCGTATGCAAAACAGACCTCAATCAATTTGAAACGCCTTATTCTTTAGTACTGCCCAAATCCTTCAGTTTCTATGTAGTCCACTAGAAAGAAAGTGTTTAAGGATTCTGGTGTTATGATAGTGTTGTAACCCACTGAATCTGTCAATAGAGGGATGTTACAGTGATGCTGAGAGAACTTAAATGTTATTTGTTGACACAAGAATATCCTTATCACAGAAGGTTGAATACTTAAGACGATCAGGTTTCAATATAGGCTAGTAAACAATTACTGCTTCAACATGTAATTAATGTTAGTGTCCACAAAAAGGAAAAATAGATTAGGCCACATAAAGAAGCATACAGTAAATTTATCTATTAACCCTCACACTGTTCATGAAAGGAACAGGAAACATTACGGTAAATGGTATCCACCACACTACATAAGAGATATACACCACATTACACTGTACAGTGGTTTGTGAAATATTTATGTAAAGACTGATATCTCTAACGAGAACAGAATATCCAGTTCAATAGCTGTCAGTATTAAAATGTCTGATTACAGAATTTACCAGACATGATAAATGCAGGTGCGGAATAAAAATCCAGAAATCCCACATAGTATGTCTGAAAATCAATATTCAGAATAGAAACTTTGTATAAAACAAATCTTCACTGCAGAAAAAAAATCTTTAACTAACAAGTCAATATTTTCTATACACAAATTATGAAAACATGGATTACTTGGTGTTTCCCCTTCAGGTACATGTACTATAAAATACACTTACATCACAAAACATGTGATACGTGACTTTAATAACCGTCTAAGTGAATGTGTGGCCATACTTACAGAGAAAGATCACCAACTGAAGCTGTGCCTGAACCCTTGACTTCAGATGAATTATGGTGATATATTAACCAGTAGATCAAGTGCAGCACACAGGGTAAGCAGCATGGAGCAAAAATAAGTAACATCACCACAAGTTAAAAAGAGAAAGACTATGAAATTTAGCAGTACAATGAAGGCCAACTGAACTGTGACCAGAGTTTATTGTTTTTCACTGAAAGGAAGAGCCATGGCGACTGTATTCCAAGACTGCAACACCTCTGTCCAGATGGAATAAATACATGACAGCCTAGTTGTTGGCCTTGTACCTGCCAAGTATTTTAGTCAGAGATTGTCAAAAGTACGACATTTAATAACTGCAAATCCAAATTATGCATATCATACTTTGAAATACTCATTGAGAAGCCTCATGTTGAAAGAAACTGCACAGGACACTTTGTATCAACTTAGTGGATATTTGAGTGTTAATAGCATGGTACCACAGAGTTATTGAAGCTTAGCATTCATTTTGCAGCAATGTGCTTGAAAATGTGTGGATAGCTGCAAATAGTGCTAGCTCATTATTCACATGGCAGTTCCAAATAAAATGCAAACCTCTGTATTGTGATTATTTTGTTATCTACAATTATTTACTCAGATTTCATATGAATATAACTATACATTTTTACACCAATTATATAGTGAAATTGAATTCTTTCAACTATTTGTGGCATACATGCTGTGTTATATCTATTGACAAGTTAAGGCTGGTATGTGGGTTTGTGTAACATCTGGTGCACACTCTTACATGAGCAGCAACTACATGATTTACCAGAAATATTTCTGCTAGCTCTACAGGCAGATTTCACACACCAAAAATTGAACAAAGTCCATATATCAAGATGTCCAAAAATCCTTTGTTTTTCAATTATTAATGACAGAACATTCTACTATGTTTTGAAAACACAATGTCTTTTCATTTCTATGCATGCATGCACTTGGACCATGAATTCCTGCACCATTTCAAACACTCCTGGATGGTGTCAAATAGCTTCTACATGCTGATGAACTGTCTTTGAATTAGAAATATCTACTGCATAAATAGGTCATTTTAGGTAACAAAACAGATAATAATCACCAGATTGAAGTCAGAGGAAAATGCGTATCATGGAACTGGTCCTCCTCCAGTTACTCATCTTTCATGGTAGATACTTAACGTAGCCCAAATTTGACTAAAATGCACTGCAAGTCGCATCATACATAAACAATTCTCTTATTGGCAGGGGCACATCTGATAGCGAGTGGGGAACAGGGTTCTTAATACAGTCCTTCTAGATATCATCTTAAGATCTGATAGAAGAAATGAATCCAGCAAACAGTTTATTGAAATTCCTGACCATACCTGAATCTTAAACTGAATCTTAAGTAGCTTAACAATTTCCATCTGTCCATAAATGCTAGCTCTGAAAATTAGCTTCTCCATGTCTTCCAAATATTGCTGTACCTATAAACAAGACTGAGGTTACACACAATGTATTCGCAATTCATGGTAACCATTTTCCTGTGGTCAGAGATCGGCAGGTGAAAGATCTTGCACAGTTGATGATCATACAGATAAAAACTGTCTACTAAATACCCTCTACAGCACTTTGAGAATAATACCATCTATGCGGTAATCACATTCTCCAGCAATGTGTCTTGTGTTGATATAAATCAGCGTTTACAGCCTGCAGAATATGTTTTCTTTGGCAGGACATACAAAAGAATCCTTGTGTACCTTGCTCTACCATTATTTTACTACAGAGCCTGCATGAATAACGCAACAGTAAATAGCAGCAAAAGACAGATGACTCTGCTATCTGTCTGGAGTCAGCATTTTGATACAGTCGTGTAGCCTTGCTTTCATCATCATTCGCAAAACTGTATTAAAAAAAAAAATTGTAATCTACTAGCTCATGAAATGGATATCCTTTCATGGTAAAAAAGAACACTTATCAGGAACTCGCTACCATCACCCAAGAAAAATACGTAATGCAGATCAACATCAAATGTAAATATGTCACCATAGCAACACAGTATCATTGAGGATACAACAAGCACATTACCAAAACAACTATTAATAATGTCACTCAATTATATCACTAATTTGATTTTAACTGTACGTCAAACTTCAGTTCTTGGATTTTACCTCAAAATGTGTTAAATATTAATTCAAATAAAAATAAATAGAAGGATTTTCGGACATTTGGACTTCTTTCTCATTTTGGCATGAGGAGTTCACTCCAAAAGTTGGGAAGTTCAGATAAATGCACAGGGCACAAGTATCTAAAAACTGTTGCATGCAATATCATAAAGTTTGTACAAATTGCTTCACAACAAGTTTCTCTTAGTTGTTTTAATCAATTCCTCTTCTATATATTATTGATATTTCGAGATCCATGTATGTTTGTGGTTCTTGGTATCCTGTAAAAACGCATAGAAATCTTGAGAATATGAATTTTGTATACTACCTGGCAATGCTGCTTTCATCACTTTTCCAACTGTTATACAAAGGTGTTTTAATCACTCTATGACAAAATATACTATCAAGGAGAGCAGTATTTTGTTTTACTGGCACTTTAACAACACAAATGGTATATGCTATTTCTGCTTCTGCTCTGAGGTGCATCTTAGTTTCTGATTACCATTATATCAAATGGCAGCAAGTTCTGAAAAGGCTTGTAAAATTCTCTGTATCTTCGGGAAAATTCATGAATGCCATAGCAAAAAAAAAAAAAAATGTCTTGGCTCTTATTTCAAATTTTCTCATTCCGCTATTTAATTAAGAGTGGCAGATATTATAGTTCTTCACTACACATCCAACACCCATAAATAACTTCTACACACCAGGAAACATTTGTGAGTTGGTCCTAGCCTTGTACTATATCATGCTATCATCATCACAATCTACAAAAAGCTGAAGTATGAACCATTACACAGAAAAAAGTACAGTGTCATTCTCTGTTTTAACTCTCACCTTCTCTTCGTAGACCATAAAGATACCTTGAGACACTCATTTTGCTTTTTCTTTGACATGTACAATTGGAGTTTCTATTCATATGAACTATACTTCACTCAATTTGATCATATAGTTAAGAGACATTGCTGTAACCACTACACAGGGCAATTTAGCCAATCATTTGACCTCAAATCTCAGATGAATTTTAAGGATTTCCCCACAAAAAGACATTCTATTGTCAATGGCTATATCAATTACAGTGACATTGGCATCAACTTTGCTGTTCTCAATGGAACTGTAGTAATTTTTACTGAAAGTGTTCTTGGTCTAAAAGGGAGAAATTCAGCTACATTTTACACTCTGAAATACCGATTAGAAATATGAAGAAATTACAATACCTGGGACTTGTGCAACTGAAAATTGGAATGCATATTTATGAGAGACTGGTTTTTACTTTGTACTTCCAAAAACATCATCTGTGGGGAAAATGGTACATTTCAAACCCTTGTTTGTGGTTGTTTTACATAAATTATTTGATGTTTGTTGGTTTAGATTGGAAACTGTTTTTATGGGTTGTCAATTGCTGAGAAAAATACAAAGTGAGCCTAAAATTTTTCCGAAATTCCTACATTTATACTAGAAATTTTCTAGTTTTTGTGTAATAGAAAGTGGTCACAATTTTCCCAGGGCATAGCATCAATATATTAACAGTAAGGTAAATAAATGTCATGTGACTAGGGCCTCTTGTCAGGTAGACCGTTCGCTGGGTGCAAGCCTTTCAATCTGATGCCACTTCGGCGACTTGTGCGTTGATGGGGATGAAATGATGATGATTACGGCAACATAACACCCAGTCCCTAAGCGGAGAAAATCTCTGACCCAGCCAGTGAAACTTTTATACACCCAACTACTATGGTCATTCACAGGAACACAATTAATATGGAGGGGTCTCACAGACCGCATTTTTATATTTTATATATCAAACCAGAATTTTACTGCATATATATATATATATATTTTCTTGACTTCCCGCCGTTCATTACACTTCTTAGAGGTGGTCTTTGTAGAAATTTGATTTTTTTAAAACAATGCAGTATTTTAAACACTTTGACAATTAAAACAAAGCAAAATTTGGAGTATATTTTTGAGTTACGAAAATAACAGCAAATAGTTAGCTCTCTACTTACACACAGATTTTCAATAGAGGGATTATATAACTAATTGGCAATATAACTAGGTGGAAAAATCCAACTGGACTTATGATGAATTGTGTGCCAAGCCAACTTTCAATTTACACCTCATCTTTGCAATGTAGAGCGAATATTTCAGTCCTTAAGTCTATGAATGGAGAAACTTGGCCACATTTTACTTCTAAAATTACAAGTAAAAACTAAATACGTGTTCTCCGTGCCACTGAATCCTACTTTGGTCAATTTCCACCTGCAAACACTTCACACAGACCTTCCTGGAACACTCCAAACAAATCTAAACATCATACTGTTGATATGGATATCTTGTTTTCCTCTTCAGATGAGGAGGGCAAAAGGCACACATTTTTCGATTTTCGAATTCTTCTTTCGGTGTCTGAGGCTCATCTTGTAAGTGGAGTATTCTTCTGATGGTGTCACTCAACTCTCGTGGCAAGCGTCCAATAGAAATTCTACGCTTCATATGAGGTTCAGCTAGGTCTCTTGCTAGAGTCTTCATGAAGCTCAATCTTGATGTTACCTCTGCCTTTGGATAAGCTTGATGTACCACATAACAATTTACGCCGCAAGCAACATCCACTAATGTGAAGAAAATGGCCAAAGGCCATCTTCTTGTCCTGCGACTTGATGAATGAGCTGCAAACCTCTGGTCGAGACAGTCCACACCACCTTTAGTTGTGTTATAAAATAGGATGATCAGTATTGCAGCTGTGGACTTCTTGGGCACGAAGGAAACCAGAGTGATGTCTTCTGTAAAACTGTAAACAGATGTCTTCACACCACATTTCTTATTAGGTAAGAAGTTCTGTGGGATCTCCTTTTTGTTCTTTTTCAGTGTACCAATGTATGTGAGACCTTTTTTTGAAAGTTCATTGTCTAGTTCTACTGATGAGTACCAGTTGTCACCTCTAACATTTCTCCTCGTGTTTTCAATGGGTTTCACCAATCGAAGAACAGCCTGTGTGGGAACACTGTGACCTTTTTCATAGCTGGGAAGGGTGTGACCATTTCTGACTTTTCCAGAATAAATATATGCATTGTACAAGTAATTTGTATGAGCGTCAGTCAAACACTGAACTTTCAGGCCATACTTTGCTGGCTTGTTTGGAATGTACATTCTGAACCCACACCTTCCATGAAAAGGAACAAGCATTTCATCAACACACGCTGTTGCACCTACAGAGTAGCAAAGTTGACTGTTTTCGATGAAACGCGAAAAGATTTGTGAAATTGCTGCTGATGTCCATTTTCTTTCTTTCCACCCGATCATCTGGATTGTCAAATTGTAATGGAGACAATAAAAACAGAAGTCTTTCCTTGCTAACAAAGCATCTGAAAACATCTCTGCCCGTTCCATCAGTTGCAAACAAGCTGTAAACAGACTCATTCCCCGACTTGAAAATGGCTGAATACACTAATAGACCAATTAGAGCCTCCAATTCAATGGCATCAACATCTTGTAGATAGGATAAGCGACTGTTAGCATACTGTGCTCTAAGCTTAGATATTTTCAGATTTGTCCATTGAATGATTTCGTCTAGAACGTCTGGTGTAAAGAACAGTTTCCATACCTCCAAAACAGCAGGGTTTTCCCCAAGACTTTTCGCCACCTGTCGCAGTCCAGGAAGCTGCAAGACAATGATGTGTTACCTTGTTCTTACGTTAGCTGGTGGCTAATTTTTTCTCCATCAAAAACATCTATTCTTACCGAAGAAGTAAGCTCCATCGTCATCAGCTGTCACATCTTCATCACTTTCAGTTTCCTGCTCTGAATTAGTGTCGTGATCACTAAATATCTCAAAATCAGGGTCATTATCGCTGTCATCAAAGTCTTCACCTGAAGATTCAACGGGGAGATCTTGAACATTCACATCTGCCTTACATAACACACGTTGCATAGAAGGCTCAGCTTTCCCCACCATGGAGAAACTGTAGCACGCAACAAACACGTAGCACGCAAACACTATGGTACGTCTGTGAGACCTCTCAAGGCTAATAATTACGAAACAAAGAGCAGCAACAATGCTGGCGCGTGTAGCTTGACAGCCAAGAGGAAGGTACACAGAAGAGTCCATTTGGCTTTGCAGGGGTGTGAGAAATATCTCGACACAAAAATTAGTAGCGGTCTGAGAGACTGTCTATAGTAGTTAAGAGATACTGCAGTTCAAAATTCATAATTTTTATGGGATACTTTTTTTCTTCATCTCACTATCACCATTTGCATACCTTCAGTTTCCATATGCCACGTGTCAGCAGCAATTGAAAAGGTGGGGCATGGGGAAAAGGGGGATGAAACAGGGGAGGGCTCTAGAATCCAGCGCTAATATGAGGATTGGAACTTAAATAGTGGCAACTGGTTATTCACAACCAATACGAAAGAGTTACATGTTTGCACCTGTTACTGCCCTTCAAAGTAGTCACCAGCATTGTGTAGAACCCGGTGCCAGCGATGTGGAAGGCGTTAGTGTACCGTTAGCAGAGCCTGTTCTGTTGATGGTGCGAATGGAGTGGTCTACTGCCTGTCGAATCTCTGGAACAGTTCTGAAGCGAATGCCACGAAGTGGTTCCTTCATCTTCGGAATCAAATCAAAGTCACAAGGACTAAGGTCTGGTGAGTATGGCAGATGGTACAGTACTTCCCAGTCCCATAGACCAAACAGAGCAGCCACAATTTGCACTGTATGCACCCATGCATTGTCATGCAAAATGATGGGTGGGATGCGCAGAAAGTGTCGCTGCTCCTTTCGCAAAGCTGGTTGCAGGTGATGCTTCAAAAACCAACAGTAATACCGTGCACTGACAGTCTGCCGTATAGGAACATAATGCATTAGGATAACACCATCACAGTCATACATGAGAATCACCATAACTTTAAACCACTCCACTCGCACCATCAACAGAATAGGCTCTGCTAACAGTATACTATGTCTTCCACATCACTGGCAATGGGTTCTACACAACGCTGGTGACCACTTTGAAGGACAGTAACTGGTGCAAACATGTAACTCTTTTGTATCGGTTGTGAATAAATAGTTGCCACTATTTAAGTTCCAACCCTCGTATTTATTTTTTATGATATTTTAGTTTTCTGTTATTGCCTTTTAGACGCAGGATTTTTCTTGAAGCTTGTTCTGTTGTCGTCGTCCCTTCTATGTACTTTGTCTTTCTTCATGTTTATGGTTGTGCGATTCTCTTTTAAAAGTCTTCAAAAAATGCTGAGAATTTAGCCTCTTATTTCCATCTTCTCATTTGCTCATAATATTGGATTTAAAAAGAAGCAGGTTTGTTGCACTACAGGCCACATACACAGAAGTGAAATCCTTTGCAAAATTTGATAAAAAGCATTATAAAAACCAATATAATACTGTAGGTCAGGTCATTCAAATTCTTGCCATAATTTTTAAATGAATGATAAGCTTCCTAAAGATTCAACTAAGGATTACAACATATGACAAGATGTGTTGTTAAGACTGACTAACGATGCACCTCTATCCATCCTAACTGGGGTCTGCTCTTGTTGCGGCCAAGGGAAGGGCAATATGAAATTCTATACATAGATGGGTTCATGAAGAAGATGCACACTGAAGTGATCTAGCGTCATGAGTACCACTCACCTCTTATTACAAGGATCAATAACTCCAGGCAAAAGTTCCAATCAGCTCGGCAAGTGACAACTACCTTCCAATGAAGCATCATTTGTGTATGCTGCAGAACGTTGAAGTGAATTCACAGACTTCCCCACACCTTTTCTACTTCAATTGTAACTGTGCAAGTCTACAGGGGCACTACCGTTAATGCTTACATACATCCTTATGTTAGTGGAATACGTAAATTTCATCTCACAAGACAACACTTAGTAACACCATTATCGATTGTGACTAATTGGTACAGTGTAATTAAGTGTATGTATCTATTAAGTGTTTATTCTTAACGAGTTAAGTTCTTTGAATTGTTGGAGGAAAATGGGAATGTGTGATGTATATCTTTGTTTAACTTAACAGTGTACTTAAATAATGACACTTTATTTAATACGTCTGTTTGTTACAACAAAACTGTAGGTAAATAACTGTTTCATACTTAGGGAGTTGTTTTCCACGGAAAGAAAAGGCGTAGATAAGCTCCTTCATTACAGAAGGGGCTTGGCGTGCAAGAAAAGGTGGAAATGGCAGTCAATCTGGGTGGCGAGAGAGAGAGAGAGAGAGAGAGAGAGAGAGAGAGAGAGAGAGAGAGAGAGAGAGAGAGCGCACAGTAGACAGTCAGTGACTAGCAGTTACATAGTCAACACCGCTGGTGCCAAGTGAGGCGTTGTGAAATCAAATCTATGATGGAATAGCCTCAGATGTGTTTCCGGCTGTAAAATGATACACTTGCATTTGGAATTGCTCTAAAAATGATTAACTCGTCATCAAGAAGAAAGGAAATAGAGCATTAAACCAGTTGAGGAGACCAGATAGCCGCCACGTGCTTGCCACCACAATTGCGCAACTGTTTCAACTACTTTGGAGAACAGATGTGTATACCAGCATGCCAGTATGAACCAGTATGTGTTTTTGCAATAATAATTCAAGTTTTGCAAAATTTGTGTTTGACTGTTGAAATTGTCCTCTTCATGGTACCAAGCAGGGTCCTATTCTAAAAGTGCTAAAGACCGAGTATCCTGTTTAACAAGAAAGGCTAATTTGTTTCATTTCAATGTGCCCAAGTTTCAGTTTCAAAACATATAAAAGTTGCTACTTAAATCATTAGTTTCGCAGATAAAGAGAGAGGCACATAATATTTAACTTATGAAAAGCTTTATCTTGCTATGAACTGCTTTTACTTTGAAAGTGACAAAGTTTTAGTACTAATGAACATAAATGTGGTTAATCAAAATCACTCGCTCTACAAGTGGTGTTATAAGGCACTTAATTTTGATCCTATTTGAAATTTAATTATAACTTAAAATCACCTTGAAGTTAATTAAGTATATTGTCTGTGCAAATGGTTATAAAGCATTGCAAGATAATCAATATCATGTAGGTTTGGAAACCAATATTATTGTAATGAAAAGTGTTTCTGTAAGGTGTGCATAGTTGATGATAAAGGAATGTACAGTTTAAGGACCCCCCATTTTAATCTTTACTAGCAGGAGAAAGTCAATTTGCATCTGGTTTTGCTAGCGAAATCTGAAACATTACTAAATTGGAGCGAATATGAAACATGTTATTTCAGCTTCATATTATTGCATTTGTGATGTGTATATGAGTGTTAATCAAATTTGAACTCTTGTTAGGTGCCACTTAGTCTTGTGTTGTCTTTGAGAACAATTTTGTGCTGAATTAGTTAAAGGTTGAGGTGCGACTGTAATTAATAAGGGGAAAGTCTCATTTACATTTCTGTGACTGATAACTTATGCTGATGATAACTATTGCTACCCACTGTGTTATTCGTCTGGTTGTTGTAGGTGTTCATTGCACCTTACTAAGATAGAATTTATGAAAGTTACTTTTGCTACAGTATACACAAATGCATTGAGAATAATGTTTGCACATTATTATGTGTAACTAGGCTGGCGACCGTTTTTTTGATTCATTTACATGAACTTTATTTCTTTCATTTTATACAAATTTATAATCTATCTGCTTTCAACTAATTGCCACCCTTACGAAATTCATATTCAGTTCCTTCTGTCCGTTAGGTTAAAGCACGGTCAAAATTTTCAAAATTCCTCCCAGAAGGTAACATTTATTGCACGTTAAGGTCATATTTGGCATTATACATTGCGGCTGTCACATTATACTTGGCTTCCCTGTGACATGACTGGAAGTTGTGTTATTAGGAAACAAGTAGTAGTGTTATACTTGGCGCCCCATGACAGGACTTTTTCAATTTTACTCTCAGAGATAGAGCAAAACATAAATATTGAGTGAAATACAACAGTAGAACGAGTAGTAAACGTCCAGCACCTTGAACTTGTAATATATCCGGCAGAATCGTTAGCAGAAAGTTTTCCAGATTTGAAAAATAAAGATATAAAACAGTAACAGAATAGAAGATGGACACAAAAGTGAGAGTATACCAGGACAAGTGGTACGGGAAAGTATAGAAAGCATTAGGTGGCAGTAGTTCGACAAATGCAACCACAGATGATGCCATGAGATGGCAGCAGGCATACGTAGAACATCATACACATGTAAATGAGCAGATTCAAATAATGAAGTTATTGCAAATGGAACAAGACAGGAAAGGGGACATGATCAAAGACAGCGGATGTAACAATGAATCGATGGATATGTTTGATTCATCAACAATCAAAAGGAAATTGAGTGAGTTGCAACGGGCAGAATTTGGACATGAAAATGCACCAGAAAAGGAAAGTGAAAAAACATTAGATATGACAGAATAGTTAGAAATTTTGGCTGCTCAGATTTCAGCACAAGGTCAACAGATTAACAATCAGCTTGCAGCACACAGAAGCAGTATAAACAACCAAACTGAAAAACTGGTTGCTGCACAAAATTATCAAATGAAAACACTGTGTAGCGACAGTCAAATTAAAACTCTTGAGAAAACACAAAGTAAGCAGATTGAAATGCAGGGGATTAAGATTAGTAAGCAAATTGATGAAGTAAATTCGAGAGTAGGTGTTGTGAGCAACACAATCAGGGATTTAAAAAGTGGAATAAATGTTATCAATGGTAATGTTGCCGCTACGAAGGGGCAAATAAATGATATTAATGAAAGATTTGACACAGAAATAATAAAAATCCAAGACCAAATAGAACCTTTAGTAACAACAAAAGTTGACGAAAAAGTGTTCTGTCTCAAAACCGAAGTATTAACTAAATGCAACACCAAAATTGCTCAAATGAGACAATCTGTGACAGAATCCAAAACTGCGAACAGAAGTGCGAACAAAACGCTTCTCAGATTAAAGGCAAAATGTGCGACCTTATAAGAAAAATAAGAGAAAAATTTACTCATGTCACTGCAAGAATAAGCTATAGCAAGTTACTAGAGGGTGAAGAATGTTTCAACCCAGCAAAAAGACATAATGGATGGTATCCTCTAGACTTTCTGAAAAATTGCGAAAGAAATTTCCCCGATTACTTGACAGATCAGGAGAAAATTAATGTGGTGATTAGTGCTTTAGCAGGTGATGCGAAAAGGTGGGGACTAAATCTAGAAACAGACCAGATGTCATTTGAAGAATTTACACAAAAATTTATTGATGAATAATGGTCAGAGCTGAAGCATGACTATTTGTGGAGAGAATTTATTATGGCCAGACTGTATGATAACACAGGCAGGAATTCCATGAAAGAATTCTGCGAAATACGGTACAAAAAATTGACTCATTTAAGATCTAGGCGAACAGAATCAGAAATAGTGTGGGAACTATGGAAAAAGCTACCAGAGGATTCGAAGAGAGATGTGGGAAGCAACCACAAAAGCTTCTCATCATTCTTGGAGAGAGTTGAAGACTAAGATTGCTGGAGAGGGAACCATGATTATCATCCAAACAATAATAACCGAATAAGGGAAAACCATGGCCAGAACGACCAAACAGAGAATGATCAATATCGCATAAACATACAGAGAGGCAGAGGTAGAGGATGCAGTAGCAGTTCATTTCGCAGTAGGAGATGTGCACAGCAAAAATTTCAAAATAGCGACGATGCGGGAAATTAGGGCCCGCGTGTATTACGGGCCAGATCTGTGCGGACAATGACTTAGGCCCAAAGTGGACAAATCATACAGAAGTAATAAAAGTGAATGCATGCAACAAGCGAACGGCAGGAACGCATCACTAGTCGGTGTATGCCAGGTGACAGGTATTGTCACGTACAAGTCATGCTCAGGCGGCAAAGCAACAAGCAGGCACTTGTGAAATAAGCCACAGCATGCAATGAACCTTGAGAAGCAACCAGCTGGCCGCTGTGAGACCAAGATAGCTGTGTAGCTGTGGTGAAAAAGAGATGATGGAATCCAAGACTTCAGTGAACAAGTTTCGGTAGTAAATGTCTCCGAAGCGAATCATAGTTTGGACATATTAACTAAATGTTGTGCAGGAAGGAGTTATCTAGGGGCAAAAAATGAGCAAGATGATGTAATTAATGTTGAAAAAACATATACGGCCACTGATGTAATAGAGAGAGGAAACGGCGAAGGAGAAAAAATAAGATGCATGCCGTGCATGGTGTGTACGTAGCGAATTTAGTAGAAGTTAGTGGAAGAAACAAAAGCGCTGCACAAAGTACGTGAGCTGCCGTTATTACGGAAAGTAATGCAGAAGAAGATAAAATGGCCAGTATAACTAGAAATAGGGTGGAGGATGAAATCCTCCACAGTATGGATAAGGTTATGAGTGATGAGAATCCCGTATGTACAATTGTCAGCAGTAGTGAGGATGAGGTTGAGTCCGACTGTAACACGCAAATCACTGAAGTGCATAATGGTGGGGTGGGGTGAAGAGGATATAGTATGTACCAAATATGTACAGACGGTACATGGGAAGAGGCCGAGAATGAGAACAAGAGCAGCAAGACAAGGGTTTTGTGATGAGTGCCCCAGGGAAATGTGATAGCATCACTGTTGTTCTCAGTAGTCATAAATGATTTGACTGGCAGGGTGGGAAACACTCTGTGGTTGTTTGCTGATGATGCCATGGTGTATGGTACAGTGTCCAAGTTGAGTGACTGGAGGAAGATATAAGACAACTTAGACAAAATTTCTATATGTGTGATGAATGGCAGCTAGCCCTAAATGTGGAAAAAATGTAAGTTAATGCAGATGAATAGGGAGATCAAACCTGTAATGTTCGGATCCAGTATTCCTAAGTGTCCTGCTTGACAATGTCAAGTCATTTAACTATCTCGGCATAACGTTGCAAGACGATATGAGGTGAAACGAGCTTGTGAGGACCGTAGTAGGAACAGCGAATGGTCAGCTTCAGTTTATTTAGAGAATTTTTGGACAGAGTGGTTCACCTGTAATGGTGACCGCATATAGGATACTTAAGCGACCTATTCTTGAGTACTGCTTGAGTGTTTGGGATCTGCACCAGGTTGGATTAATAGAAGACATCAAAGTAATTCAGAAGCCGTCTGCTAGATTTGTTAGTGGTAGGTTCAAACAACATGCTAGATTTGTTAGTGGTAGGTTCAAACAACACGTGTTATAGAGATGCTGCGGGAACTCAAATGGGAATCTCTGGAGGGAAGACTATGTTCTTTTTGAGAAACACTATTGACAAAATTTAGAGAAGCAGTATTTGAAGCCGAGTGCCGAACGATCCTACTGCCACCAACATACATTGTATTTAAGGGCCGTGGAGATAAGATACAAGAAATTACGGCCCGTTTGGAGGCATATAAAGTAGTCGTTTTGCCCTCACTCTATTTGCAAGTGGAACAGGAAAGGAAATGACACGTAGTGGTACAGCGCACCCTCGCCATACACCATACGGTGGTTTGCAGAGTATTGATATAGAAGCAGGGAACACAACCTGTCACTTCAATAAAACTCTTACGAAAGGTGGTGATACTGGCCAACTGACTACCTAATGTTTTTGTTATTGTTCAATAAGTTACAATTGCTCTATTTTGGTGAAAATAGGTTTTACTCAGAGTAGCCACTACCCTCTACCCACTTTAGAAATTTTAGAAAATAAATGAAGACTACCTTGTGTGGGGAAAGAATAGTTCAAAAATGAGTCAGAAAAAAATTATCACAATTATACTGCATTTTACCCACTTTAAATAAAGCTCCTGTTATATGAATTGCATCTGTTTGATTTATTACATTAAACACAGATCTGACATTCTGGCTCATCAAATGTAGAAAGTGGTTTCAAAACCTATTTGGTTCAGGCATGTTTGACCTTATTACTGATTCTTTTTCTCATCTCAAACAAAAAATTACAGTACTACTAACAAAAAACAAACACTTTGACCATAAACTTAATCGCTTTTACATTTAATCTACTCATACGAATTGAAAATTTGCCCACCATCCCAAAAATGCCACACACGCAATCGCACAACTGATACAAGGGAACAGTCTAGAAGCTGCCACATGGCCGTGCTAGAAAAATACAGTAAAATGGACCACATCCAGTACTACGACAATGTGCAAGTCATGCAAAAACCATAAAGAGACAGATGTGTATTTTTCTTGCTGACTACTAGCAACTGAAGTTGCAGAATCCAGCAATCTTGGCATTAGAGCATCTCCATAACACCTACAGTTAGCAAACAATTGAGAAAGAACTAGACCATGGACCTATGCCAATAAGTGTAAGCACTGTACAGAGGAGAAGAGGGAAACGTACAAGAGTGAAGTACCGGTGACCATACCAATTTGCACACATTACAGGTATGTCATAAGGGACTGCCAGGTTGGCAGAGGGGGGAGGAGAGCACAAGGAATGAGGATACAAAGTGGTGTATGAGGAGGAATTATATACCTCTTTAAAGTAACTGTCAAGGACACTGTCCCAAGTATTAAGTCAATGAAGAGATAAGCGTCAGAGTTTCTTCAAGAGAAAGAATGGGGATTTTTAATCAACTCTTTCAAAGGAATATTATATATGTATAAACTGTTTAGGGTAATTGTTCAAAGTTATGAACATTACACAGCAAAGTTAACAACACTGAATGTGTTATTTCAACAGTACTGCTGATATTATGAGTGGCATGTCACAGAATTGAAATATTCACTTTGGATACAGCATGGAATGGTTATTCAAGATACAGTCGCATGTTAGGGCTGGAAAAATACTTTTACACACTATGCTATGTAAATTCCACTTACAAGAACTGGTATCATCACAAACTTAGAATACTCTCACATGCTATCAACTGTTTTATAACATGAGGGTCATTCAAAAAGAAACAAGCCGGAGGCATAATTACAGAAACCAGTACCTGTATGTTAGAAGTATTGACCCTGGCTGTTGACACACTTGTCCCACTGTGACAAGGTGGTGAACAGCTGTCTCATAAAATTTCTGGGGCTGCGATGTTAACCAGTTCTGCACGTACAGCTGGATGTCATCGTACGAGGTGAATCGTTTGCCCCTCAGAGCCTTTTTAAGGGGACCAAAACTGGCATAATCATAGGGACAACAGTGAATGCCCAGCGTCACTTGCAAACCTTGACCACCCTTCACCAAGCGATCAAATCAAAACAACCAGGCAATCTCATCTGTGGGGTCATTCTGCTTCATGACAATGCAAAGCCTCAGACGGCCAACACAGTCTCGGCACTCCTGCAGAAATTCAAATGGGAGGCTCTCTGCCACCCTCCATACAACATTTTTGATCCCCTTAAAAAGGCTCTGAGGGGCAAATAATTCACCACGGATGACGATGTCCAGATGTATGTGCAGAACTGGTTAATGTCGCAGCTCTGGAAATTTTTTGAGACAGCCATTCACCACCTTGTGTCACAGTGGGACAAGTGACTCAGCAGCCAGGGTCAATACTTCTAACATAGAGGTACTGGTTTCTGTAATTATGCCCCTGGCTCGTTTCTTTTTTAACACCCCTTATAGTCACCCAATGATAAAAAATGAGTTTATGTAGTACTGGGTTACCTTTGTGACACAACTGAAAATTTCTTAGCAAACAGATGATCACATCTTCCTAAACAGGGAGAAATAATCAGATGTAAAAGCAGTTTCAGGCATACCCCAAGGGAATGCTGCATGATTGTCAATGATTTTTATATACAAAAAAGTCCAGTGCATAGCTTACTATGTTTTCCAAGACTGTTTGTGGAGAGTAGAGTTGTATACAGGGAAGCCAGATAAGTACAGTAACATACAGAAAGATCTTCCAAAGATCAATTCTATGTGCACAAAATGCCATGTTACCCAACAATGTAAACAAATTATTTATTCCACATTAACACATGGAAAGAGTCATTGTTTGATTACAAGACTGGCGATGAATCATTGCCAATGAACTGTAATTCACACATGAAATTAGCCTCTAAAACCCTTTTTTTTTTAACAATTTTTGGGTACTTTCCTTTTCTCTTTGATTCTTACCAGGTTGGGTTAAACAGAGAGAAGATCCAAATAAAAGCAGAAAGTTTCAGCAATGATTTACTTAGTAATGAGAAAGTGTCAAGAATATACACATTCAATTCCAGTAGCAGACACTGTGAAGGAGGCATTACGCACCATGGAGAGGTTATTGTTAAAATTCCGAGAGCATGTGTACTAAACAAAAGTCAAAATTTAACTTTTTTCCACATATACCTCAATAAACAGCCATGTTGGTAAAATCAGAGAATTTTGAGCTCATTTAGAGACTTGCTGACAGTCTTTCTTTACAAGTACCATTTGTAAATAGAACAGGGAAGAGTATAGATGGTAATGGTAACCTATGTGCTCAATGCAACACACTAAAGTAGAATTCAAAACGTAGATGTAGAAGTAAAACAAACTGGATTTACAAGAAGTTGCACTCACCATTATTTTATTCCTTACTCAGACTGCTGGTAAGTGAGGCAAATGTCAGCAAGTGCTAAGTGATAAGCTCCAGTTTATGCAAATGCTGTGTTCTGCAAAAAGGTTAAAGACTGACTCTTGCCTACATGCAGTTGTCAGAGCATTACAATTAACACAAACCTTAACCCTTTGCTGTCAAGTTCCGTGTAACAATGAACCAGGTGAACTTCAAGAAATCCTCACTATGGTGGCCACATTTGTCACTTCACAAATTGCATCTGCTGTACCAAGTAGGCATCATGGCTATATATATGTTTAGTGGCATGAAAAGAACTGAACAGTGAAGGAAAAGATGAAGTTCCAGATATTCTTTTATTATGTAGCTCTAAACCAGGTATACCTACAACAGTTACAATATTACATTGTTTACAAGAGTAAGAAGTTTGTTATTTTCTTGGTGCATATTATCTCCGTAAGAGGAGTTTCTGTCTATAAAAAAAGAAGAGAATACTGGGAAAGTGCCCTTCTCAATGTCTTTAAGTTGGTTTTCTCTTGAAATATTGTGTCTCCTTATTTTCTTCTTTATAATCTCATGAATTCAGACACATTAATGCATTTTTGGCTACCTATACTTAATATATCATATTATACTAAGGAGCAGTGAAAGTGGAGGCTGAAGGGACAAGCATAGTAGGTACTCCACCTTTTAGGCACGCTTCTCCACTAGTGGCCATCCCAAAAACCTGTCATCCCAAGTTTGGAGCCATTGCCTTGCACACATTTTGAACCAAACCCACCAAAGTATCACGGTTGATCAAACAGTTTCCAGTTGAGGGTATTGCTGAGTGTATACACAACATAGGGCAACTCCAAGGCAGAGATACAAGTAACAACATGCGACATGTAAGCAAGGGACTAGTGTGGCATTCTTGTCTTTCCAACGTGCACAAGGTAAATGCAGCCTGATGATATTATTACCAAATGCATCCAAACAGGACCAATGTGCTATTATTCTTTCCTTGGCTGCTGAAGGACAAATACCAGCACACATCCACCGCAGAAAGAGGAATGTGTTTGGGGCATCAAGGCTGTCAAAAACCACTGCTGTGGAACGATACACCAGTGGGTCTGCTTCATGATAAACATCCCTATTCGCTTAAGTCATAATGCAAAAGATATGCCACCTCAAGTGGGAGACACTTGAGGACTCGCCCTATAGTCCTGATCTCTCCCCACAGGATTAGCATGCCTTTGGGCACTTAAAAAAGGCCTTGAAAGGTAGAAGATTACTGTCTGACAAGGATGAGGTACATGCACTTATGGATTTATTTACGCAGCAGGACACAATGTTTTACTACGTGGGTATCTTCAGCCTGGTGTGCCAGTGGGACGATTGCCTCAACACCTGCGGTGAGTTTGCCTGGTTGGAGTTCTGATTCTGGGCTGCATGGCTTTCAAATGGAAACTTTTTGATCACTCCTTTTATAGCATCTGACTACGCTGTCTGACACATGCATGCACAACGTATCACAAGGTACACACTCGAAGATACGATACCCATAATAGGCAGATAGCACATTTCAATAAAGATTTTGTGGTCGGTAGTGGACGATTTTAAACACTATGTCAAGGAAAAGTTTAGAAAATACTGTAATGAAACAGCAGCCTCTCGATTTAAATGTATTCTCAGGTAACTTAAAGATATATTACAGCCAAATACATTATTACTGCTCATCCATTAAATTGTAAAGCTATGTCAGCTTTGATCATGTGAATATTTAAAAATTTCTTAGCTTTGCACGTTAGTTTAAACATCAGCGCAAAGCAGAAAAAGTGAGTCTTCTGCTGCTCTGAAGATCATTATCTGAGGAGTCCTTTGAAGCTGAAAATGCTTTCAATGAATTTTTCCCAGATGCCTTTCTCTGGAAGTCACTTTCTTGCATGTTTTCATGCATGGCATAATACTAAACCTAGTCTTCCAACATGACATCAATGGCCCACACATTTTCTATCTGGTTATATTGGCAGTGATAAGAGGGCAGCCTCAAGACACTGTGACCCTCTTCCACTGCTAAGCAGTCAACTTCAAACTGATTTAAAAGTGCTGATTTCCTCCAACATATTTCCTTTCATACAGCAACCTGAAATTGATATAGTTCTTCTTCTAGCCATTGTGCAATTTCCTCCTCCTTTGTATTTGAATTAGGATTTCCTGTATTTTCTCTGACTGACTGACAATGGGTGTTATCCACAATCCTCTTCTAAACCACATAATAAACCTGAAAGTGGGTGTTTAAATATGTAACTATTCATCTCTATGATAATCACTGGATTTGGAGCTTGAAAGTATTAGCTTTACACTTTTGATAAAGTAATATTCATATGATCTATCATAAAAGGCAATAAATCTCTTTGCTTTGCCAGTCAATACTCTCAAACCACTATTGCTCTTATAATCATGCCAGATATGTCTTCTGGCATTTCACACCTCTTTCACTTGAATGGCAACTCTCTGTTAAAGAAATATGTTATGTTAAACATCTGTCACCATGTGCCTTTTAAGACGTGTGTTCTCTGTCATATAATTCCAATACAGCACAATGAACAACATCTTTATGGAAATTGCCCAAATCAGTAACAATTCTTTCCAACAATCTCCTTCTTCTCAGATAAACTTCATTCCTTCACAGGTTTCAACTGCCCGTACTTCTGCATATATTCTCTGTGCAGTTCACAGTGAAATGCCACGAGTCTTTGCTATTGCATTCTGTGGTGGGCCAGTAAGATTTCATGTCTTCTGACATTGTCTTTAAGGTCGTGAAGAAATTTGTAGACCTTGTATATGACTTCCTTTGTTTGGTTCTGAGTGTCTTTAAACTCTGGCATTTTAACTGAGAAACTAAAATTGCAATACTAAATTATGAAAACCACCATATTTTTGCAAACATGTGACACTTCCATACATGGAACACATAAGCGAATGATCAGTAGCAATGAAGTTGTGCCAACCACAACATGAATGAAGCACAGTATCTCCACAAATTCTCTTAACAATAGTTGGTTGTTTGGTAGACCCTGCTTCTTACAACATTACCTGGTCAGTACCTGTAGCAAAATGACAATGTGGCAACATTGTGGGCGTAGTCACAGGCTACACTAGATTAAGCCAAGGGCTTCTCATTGGCACTTAGAAATGGAGGGAACACGAGAACTGATCTGCACCTCTGAGCCGCTTTTGCTGTTCCTTATCTAAAATTATTTTCGTTTACTAATTCATAGTTACCGACATATCTTAAGCGTCTTAATACCACTAACGAGCACCTACATCTAAAAAAATTTTTGGTGATAAAGAAATCGCCTTCAAAAAATAAAATGTCTATATATAAATGTGATGGTTAATACCACAGAATTTCCCAGAATACCTGGCATCTATGTTCTGATCCCAAAAAGCAGAAATCCACAAAAAGGGTCTTGGATAATAAGATGCTACAGATAATTTCCACCGTGGAATAGCAGGCTGGCTTGTAAACAGAGATACTGACATGGCTTATGAATTTTTCTATAAACATTATATCTCATTGTGTGAGTAACTTTGGCACTAAAACTCAAAGGAGAAAGTGGATTTAAATGTATGCGTATGCCAGCGATAAATGGTAACAAAAACATGCCAAAAAATGGGAGAAAAAGCAGGAAGAGAAGGGATCTTGGCAGATTCTTACTGATATAGTAGAAGGTTATTGTCATCATTACTGTGAAACCTAATACCAAAGGCTGCACCTGAGTAACTAGCTTGCGTACAGGGTTAGACCATACCTGTCACGATTACATGGGCCCAAAATAATAACCAAATCATATAAGATTCTTTTCATCTATTAAGAGCAGTAAACAGTAGTAATTTTCAACAAATAAGGAAGAGTATTCCTCTGAGGAAAGTACAACAGGAAATGATGATAAAGTGACTAACGGGAAAATGCTGTAGTGATCTTAAAAGTGTTTAAATTCCATCTTTTGAAATACCAGAAATTCACTCAACTAGTGGGAAGGGGGGGGGGGGGGCACAGAGATGATAGCCAAGCACAACTATATGGAAACTTACTGCAAATTTATCAGAAGTAAAAAGAGCGAACAGACTTAAAGGAGAAATAGGTGAACTTTCTGAGATATTTGACGGATATAATTCTGAGGTTTACCATTATTTTACATTATAACTAAAGCCGATGTACAGTAACACTGAATTGTATGATAGTAGTAGTACTGCAGGAGAGATTCTTTATTGAGAATTGAACTCTGTGTCTAACAGCAAACCTATTTTTCCTTGTCAGTGATAATGTGTGTATTTTGTTCCTCATTACAATTGCGTGAGATTATTTACACCATAAGCTAGGTTTCACTTTTGTTAAATTCGTGCACAAAGATTAGTTTTTTAAAGTTACAACAGAAGAACTTCAAATCCCAATGGTGGTACAGATAAAAAGTGCAAAACATGAACACTATGAAGAACATGTGATGTCACAGACGTGTGTTCAGGAGACAACTACCATTTGCTGCAGTGATAAAATGGCTAGCTCATGCAAACTTTTTAATGGAACAGTACACTTGCCAAGCACACGAAAGTTTCTCTGACTCATCCTGAAATACTTTTTACAAGATGGCTGGCAAGGAAAACAGTACAGGCAGATATTGATAAATTATACTATAAACATGAGCTACTGATTAAAAGCCAAATTTAAAAATCTCACTAATCTTACAATGTAACTGGACAGATAACACCACATTGCAGTAGGAGATCACACGTGTAACGGTATCTTTATGTGTGTGTTCTCCTTCTGCTACTTGATGAGTAAATTTTTTTATCTATCCAATTACATTACGCTTTTCACTAGTATCTTACTTATGTGGCAAGACTCCCTACTTCTACAAGAATGATGCCAATCACACATATGTATCAACTTACAAATGATCATGCCACTAAAAAGTACTGATACACTTAAATTAATACTTTACTCCAACACACTGTCAATTTTGTTTATCTACATTATGTATTACATTTACAATGGAAGGCAACACTTCTCTCCCAAGTCTTTTATAGAGAGTAAATACCTATGATCAAGGCAGCAGCGCTTAAAAATTTAAACTACAAATAAAGAATAATCGGCAGTGGCTGAGAATGATCAAACTTTCAAAATACTCTTGTTAGAGTATTAGCATGAAAAGCACGAAATACTTATTAATTAATTACAACAACAAAAAACAACTTCGGAATAAGCTCTTAGTACTTACTTCCCCGAGGCCCATAGAACTTGACACAAAATTCATTTAAGCCTCCAAGAATGGTAACTTCATGTTTACTTTCTATGCTGCATCAAGAGTTAAAGGTAAATGATGACATACAGTTAGACTTTCATTTATTGCATTTTTAACTTAAAGTAAGGGACAGTATAATTTGTAGTGAGGTAGGGCGTGCATGAGAAAGAGATCGAGTTGTGTTGTGACGTCTCTATCTCTATCTCTCTTGGCTAGCAAAATTAAATATGGTGTAAAAGTTTTAACCATGAGGCTAATAACTCTGCACATGGCACTGACAGGTCTCCCTCCCCCCCCTCCACAAACAGATATTTTGATAACCTAAACCTTAAAAAAAAAAATTCTGAAGTGCTGGTAAATATAAAAACACAAACAAATGCACAAAAATGTTGTAACTATTTTTATTTCCCAAAATAAACAAGGTGTATCATACTGACATCAAATAGCATTATTCTGTTATTTAGGTGTCACATTAGTTTCTTGATTTTTGAAAAGCATTTAACTCAGTACTGCACCTACAGTTATTGTCAAAAGTACAATCAAATGGGGTATCAAATGAAGTTTGTGACTGGATCGAAGACATATTGGTAGGGAGGACACAGCATGTTATCTCGGATGGAGAGTAATTGTCAGATGTAGAAGTAACTTTGGGTGTACCCCAGGGAAATGTGTTGGGATCCTTGCTGTTCATGTAGGGTATTAATGACCATGCAGACAATTTTAATAGCAATATCAGGGTTTTTGCACATGATGCAGTCATCTATAATGAAGTTCTATCTGAAAGAAGCTGCATAAATATTCAGTCAGATCTTGATAAGGTATTAACACAGTGCAGAGATTGGCACCTTGCTCTAAATTTTCTGAAATGTAAAATTTTGCACATCAGAAAATGAAAAAAATGTAGTATCCTATGACTATAATATCAGTAAGCACCTATTGGACTTTGTCAACTCATACAAATACCTGGGTGCAACACTTTGCATGGGTATGGAATGGAATGATCACATAGGTTCAGTTAAGGGTAAAGCATGTGATAGACTTCAGTTTATTGTTAGAATACTGCGGAAGTTCGATCAGTCCACAAAAGAGATTGCTTACAAATCATCCATGCACCCAGTTCTAGAATACTGCCAACTGTGTTGGAACCGTACCACATAGGACTAACAGGGGATAATTAATGTATACAGAGAAAGGAAGCACGAATGGTCACTGGTTTGTTTAATCCATCCCAGAGTGTCACAGAGACACTGAAGGAAGCGAAATAGCAGACTCTTTAAGACAGACGCTAACTATCCTGAGATAGGCTATTAACAAATTTTCAAGAACTGGCTTTAAATAATTACTCTAGGCATATGCTACAACTCCCTACGTATTGCTCACATAGGGATTGTGATTAGAATAACTACTGCATGCACAGAGGCATTCAAACAATCATTCTTCCCATGCTCCATATGTGACTAAACAGGAAGAAAACCTTATAACTGGTAGAATGGGATGTACTATCTGCCATGAACCTCACGGTGGTTTGCAGAGCATAGATGTAAATATAGTTATGTAAAGGTAACAGGATGAGATATCACACACTGTTCCATCTCAAAACTCATACAGTTTAAAAAAATATAAGTAAGTTAGAGTGCGGTAATGACAGAGTCCAACTTAGTGGCAGGCAATGATGTGTTTGTAAACACATAAATCTAGTTCAAAGATTTAATGGGTCGATAAATATTTGATAATAGTCATTGGCTCTGATCAGTGACAATGTTAATGGCTGTTGTAATCTCACTTTCTTGTGTATATTTTTAAAGATTTGTTCCTGGTTAGTGAAGCCAATGAATCTGAAAACAAAAGACCTGGTTGTAGTGACAGACTGACAAGCAGCTTAGCCCCCCCCCCCCCCCCCCCGCCCTTCCTTAAACCATGTTGTTTGCTACATGTTTCCTATGTCACTGGTCAAAACCAACAATTAGTAGTGCATAGTTTTTAATTGTCACAAAGTGTTAATTTACAGAATCATACACTAAAATAATATTAATATAATTACTATTCTTGTTATTAATCACTTCCACCATTCTCACAATCTTAAAAAGTTCAGATCTTTCTAACTGCAAATTCAAACTTTGGGCCTGTCTGGAATCTTCACAAAAGTGGTAATCAAAGTTCTCAACAAGAATGACTGTTACAGGTATATTCTTAGAATTTTTCATGGCCTTTGGCACTGTTGATCATAAAATACTGCTAAACAAACTAAGCACTAGGTGTAAGAGGACTAACAAAAGAATGGCTCCAGTATTACTTGAAAAACAGGGTGCAAAAGTATGATAGTTAAAAAATGTCAGCTGAAGATAACTTTCTACTGAAACAATTGTCAGACAAGAAAGATATAAACATTGGTGTGCCTCAGGGTAGTGCATTGAGTCCAATTCTGTTCTTAATAAATATCAATGACTTTCCAGGCAGCATAAGACTTGGAAAAAATTATTTTTCCTGACAGCAACATTAGTCACTGACAGAGATCACCAAACCTATTAATACAGAGAGCAGATGGCACTGGGTTCTGCATTAGTTTTGTAACAATCAGTGTCTTGTCGTGACATACCAGTCCTATGCACAGTCATTTCTTTACTAAGGGATTCTTTTCTGAGTAACAAAGGTACAAAAAAGGTACACAGGCATAAAAAATGCTGTCATCTGGCAGACATCTGTTTAAGGAGTTGGGCATTTGGATTACTGCTTCAAAGCATGTTTATTTCCCCGTGAAGTTTGATGTAAATAATCCACTGGTAAATAATCACTGGTGTGCAAAACCACAATACAAGAGAAAACAATGACATTCATTATTCCACATTAAAGAGTGCCTTTAGCACAAAAAGATATAATGGTTCTGTACATAACAGTGGAACAGCAGCCAGCCTGGACGTCAATTTACCACAGAAAAACAAACTCAAAACAGCATCCTATATCATGGAATAAAATTGTATAATGAACTGTCCGATGAGATGAAAAAGGTTACTAAAATACTTTTACTTCAAAAGGCAGCTAAAACATACTCCACACATAATGCATAAAACACAATTATCCCTTGGAGGACTCGGAGTAATGGGTTAGTAATGAAAAGGGAGAACTACATCATTATATCACATTCCAATACATAATCACAGTGTACTGCTTCTACAGACAAATGTGCCAAGATCTATAGTGAATGATAACAAAGCTTTGTCATTCTCCTGAGCTCAACATCTCACTCGAGTTTTCCAGACAGACTGAAGGTAGGAGAGAGATGTGCACGCTCGTGGTCCTGGAGCCACAGGTGCACGTAGTGTTGAACTGCACAACTGTTTTATATTAGAAGATCTTTGTTGCAAATTATGTCTGATCAAAAAAAAAAAAAACAATGTATGATAAAAACCAGGTGAATGAGAATTCAGTTGTGAAGACTATTACTTCATATTTGGGAGGATGGCATTTGCCATATCTGGCCATTAGGTTTTCCTGAATTATTTCAGAAAATGCCATGATGGCTCCCACAGCAAGGCCATGGCTGACCAACTGCTCTAGCCTCACAAATTATACTTGCATACTATGTGTGTTTTTGTATATTGGAGCTATTTGTTTCGTTGTATTTTGATGAAAGGCCCTATATCATTGAGAGATTATCCGCCAATGTACAAATATGTGGCTACTGTGTAACTTCACAAATTATACAGTAAATTATATAATTTAAGTGGTTAATTAAAACTGAGCTAGAACATTATTTTTTCTTTACTCTCCAAGTACTAAATTTTGAATGGTTGTTAGTTGCGTGTGCGGTTCCAGGGCACTAAACCAAATGTTTTGCATTCAAAGCTTGGCTGGTTCTTAGATTCCTCCTCCCCCCCCCCCCCCCCCAGCACCACTTCTTTCTGGCCATAATTTTTACACGCACCTCCCCCAATATTTTATGTATGTTTTAACACCAAGTTGCACTCTGATTTAGATTCTATGTTGGACTCAAACTGTCCTCCCCTCCTCCACCAAGCACCATCCCCTCTCAGTTTGGGTGTACTCACTTTAGACTTTACTGAATTTACAAACATACTGAGTGGCATATTTTTCCCAAATCCTTCGCAACATTTCCATTCTTTTAATCACTCTGAATTCCAGTTTTCAAGAGTAAAGCATAAAATTTTTAAATGGGACAAGTATCAGTTTGTCTTCTCCATTGTACACAGGAAATGTCAGACTGATCTTACTTTTCAGATTATGTCAGTTTAGTAGACAGAAATGAAAGAGAGGCAATATCAGTAGGCAATTATGAGGGCCAGACTAGTAAATGCAAATCAAGTGCCATAATACTGCAGCATCTCGCTCACTATTTACTTTGTAAACAAACAATAAATGTCACAACATATCAAGTGTCTGCAAGTAGCTCAATTCATATGCAAGAATTATTCAAAAACAGCAACTGTGTATCGATTAGGCTAATTGTAGACTCTAGATATTTTATGGCATTATTCACAGTTTGTTGATAAAGTAAATACCAGATGACATGGTGCAGTGATATGGTTCAGGATTCCTTGTTTTGGAAGACTTAATTTAGCCATGTTCTGGCAAATGTGACCTGTGTTTTCCATGGTTTTCCCAGTGTAAATATTCGGAATATCTGACATCATTATGTTAAATGGTTAAAAGACCAATAAATAAATAATACATCCTAAGAAAGCTCTATCAGTTTTTTTTATGCAATGTGACCAACTCTCACTGTTATTGTATCATCATCATCTTTTTTTATGAATTTTCAACCAACTGTGGAACTGTGTTCACTCTATACAGAATTCTACAAATTTTAATTACAAATACGTTAGGCATGACTGAATGATTTAATGCATTTGTTAAGGACACTGACAGATTCAGGAGAATGAAGGCTCATGCCCCAAAAGGCTTTCCTAAATAACTACACACAAGTGCCGAGATGGTTCCTTTAACAAGGCTGCGGCTACTCACCTGCTCTTTCCTCAAAATGTCTGTACATTCATACCCCTAGACGAATAAATTATACGGCATTCCTCTGTAATGACACTCATCCAAAGAGAATCCATTCAAGTGTCTTCATCAGTATATTATTTTTCTCACAAACTTTTTTTTTAAAAAAAATTCACGTATGTGACTGACATTCACCTGAACTACACGGAATGTTACTTATTTCTGACAAACATGTAACACAGTCCAACTGCACTAAATTTTTTCATCTAATCAATCAGGTTGTTCTCAATCCTGCTGACATTACACAGTTAGCTACCAGTGAGACATTTCTTCATTAAAGACAAGGGGGAAAACTATAGTTATGAGATCTGTAAAATATATGCCACAATACAACATTAACCAATACTCCACACCAACACAACCATATGGAGATTCCTGACCCATTTCCACAAAGGGTAAAAACATTTCTACTATAGAAACTTCACAGTCAACAATCCACAACATATGTTTCAAGGTCCTACTCACAATCCTACAAAAGAAAAGAAAACTTGTTCCTTGCATTTACTGACTGAAATGTAACAACTCCTACTCAGTCATTTTAGCCATTAGTAACAGTTACTTGAAAGACCGGAAAAACAAAGCAATTAACTGAACATTTTCGTGAATACAGTCTTTCACATGTAATCACTCTCCATAGAGAGAAAATGTTACCTCTCACACAGAGTTCCAAAAGCAAAAATTATGCTGCACACACTACAGAAATATAAATAGGCCTAGCTAATGAAAACAGACAACCTGAGATATAGCTTTACATCAATTTGTGTTTGTTTACAGAAATAGAGAAAATAATGTGAATATAAACTTTTTAATCCGTAAGTGAAGAAAATTTTACAAAATTTTATTTGAAACCCGATTGTTGAGCTCATGGAACCAATGAGTACTCATTATAATACTATTTCAATGTGTAATATTTAGGTTGCACAAACAATATTATGAACATCCACACTAGTAGTTTCCACTTTGTGAATCCCTCACTACTGCCACAATAATAAATAGTACGAGTTCAGAACTATATTTTTGACTGTTCACTGTAAACAACGGCTCTGACTGTAATACGAAGGCCACTTATACTATTGACATTAATATTTATCTCACAGAAAGTTGGAGAACACATTAGCATTGTGTATTTGTAGCGATCCCTTACCGTGGAGACGACATAGGATGCAAATTTATGTTAATTTATTTCAGGAGAAAATGCACGAAAAAAATCACATTTGACGTTTAGGAATAGCATAAAAACCTTAAACATTGTAAAAAAATGCAAAAACAAACACACTATCCAGGGCCAATATACTGTCAGCTGACTGACAGAATAACGTCGCACAGCTTTATGTTTGTTTACCATTACTTTAAATGTGTAATTTGCAACATGATACATGCAGGCTACGATGTCAAATAAACAGTGTTCTTCGCTCATTGAAATAATGTAAATGAAAAGCTCTGATTCGTCCAGCAGTCATACAGCTACCTACAATTACGAAACAAAGTAATCTCTCCCTTAACAACTAAACGAGCACCAATGACTACACAATTCCTTTGTTTAGGAGTACGTCTTCGAAATGCCATTCTTGATGAAACTAACGCAGATCAAGCAGTCATCAAATTTTACGAACAAAGGAACATATGCTGCTGCGACAAAAGGATACAGCTTGATAACATCAGTGTCCATTCGTCTTTTCCCTGCGCTAGGTGACGACATTCTTGCGAATAATATTGCCGTCCCTTGATCCCCTTTACTCTCTGAATGCGTTACACAAAACCTGCATGCGTAATCAAACATTCGACAGCATTTCAAACACTGCAAGCCACAGTTAAAAACGTCAAGATAACGTCACCTATTACTCTGATTCGAATTCATTTCTACTCCTTTACCATCTTTTACTCCGCACAACTATATCCATTGCAACATAGTTGCCAACATAATGCGCATACTGCAGAGATCAATTTTCCAGTACTCACTGACAATACACCTTAAGCTTCTTGTATGACGACGGATTCGTAAGAAAATTATTTTATTACAAAAGAAGAACCTTGAATATGGATATTGATACCTATAAAGAATAGACTGATGACACTGCACGGTAGAATTCTGATACATAGTTAACTGCATTTCATTTTTAGCTTCCACCCCGAGAGTAGTATGCATAAACGGCAAGGGAAAAGAAGTCGAATAGTATGTATAAAATAGAATATGGATTACAAAATAGGGAAACAGCTTGATTAAATTACACATAAATGGCAGGGCGTGCTTTCATCAGTCAATTATGTACAGGCTGCTATGTATAACCTGAATGAATCCGATTGTGGAGATCTCAAGTAACTGCAAATGAGACGATCCCTGAAATAGTACTTTTTTTGTCACAAACGGGCAAGTGTCACAGTTTTAAGCCTTCTTGTACAACACTGTTTAAATATTTCTCGTGATGTTCACAATAAATGGTTGGTTTCCCTCAACTCAAAGAATCTGAATAGCGACAGCTTGCTCTTCCAAACTCGATTATCTGACTGTTAAAACTACTTTGTCATCGAATCAGTTTTTGCTTAAGTCGTTACATTGACCAACAGAGGTTTTCGTCATATTGACATCCGAACGCCAGCATCCTCTACCGTGCATAGGAGCTTCCCTCTTCTTCCAGTGGTTGGCGTCAGTTTATCGCTGCCCTCAATGGCTATGAACTCCACATCCCTGCCAACACGCGCCCAGACACAGATATACTTCCTATACCATTACTGCTTCACCTAATCTTTTGAGGCTCATCGTAGCAGAAGCCCAAGATCCTACTGGAAGTGATCACCTACATGTCCTTCACCAGATGACATACCGTGCACCAAACCAGACGCAACCCACAGCACACCAGCAGATTCAGAACTATTCCCACGTAGCTTGGAATACATGTCATGCCCAAAGCCATACACTAGTCGTAAGCCACAACTCCAGCCTTCAAAATACTGATGACAGCCAACATGAGTCTGGTTTCCTACAACACACCATCACAAATGAAGTTGCCAATCATACCTTACCCCATACTATTTAATATGGCCTTCCCACTCCCCTTCCATGAACTCTTGTTCTGTACTAAGGATCCCTTTGTCTCTACAAAGAATTCCTTCGTACTTGTAACTGAGACATGCTCCAATGTCACCAGCTGCCCCAGAAACATTTTCACATTTCCAATAAACCGTACATAGTACTGAAAAAAATCGAAAAAGATTCTGAGGAAAAAACTCACTACCATGAATCCCATCCTACAAAACAACAGATTCCCCATCATCCAGATAAGCTCACCAAAACCAACCACTTTTTGTCTTACCTGGAAGACACTTTCACTATCCCACATGACCACAACTTTAACTTTGATAACTCAGTGGATTGCCATTTCTATGAATGTACAAACCTAGACATCCCACTTCTCGCACCAAACTTCCAGTACGTACACACCACTACATGGACAAGACTCAACAAGCCAATAACAGCTGAAGTCATAACAAAAGTTCTCGTTAAAAAGTGAAACACTGCTTCCCAATCCTGATATCATTACCCACTGCTGTTTCAACTAAGGTCCCATAGTCCATCACGAAATCCTTGCCATCCTTCACAGTACCATTCACTACACAAGTTATTAGTCAGAGCAGTAGAACACATCCAAAGTCTTGCTCTTCCTGAAACCTAATTAACTGCCCTCACATACATCATCTTATTGACCTATCTACTTCATGTAAGCAATCCATCAAAATTCTAAAACTACCCTTACACAACAAAGCCATCAGCATCTTGCAACACAACTACCCATCCCAATAATCAATGTAGCTTTCCTTCCATCTGTTCCATAAACTTCTTTAACCTTACGCACCTTATCTCCCATCCATTACATAAACAAAAATCCTCCATATTTTCCCCCTTTTTATCAAGGAAGGCCATTGACTGTGTATGGCGATCTGGTCTACTCTTCAAGCTACAAACCTATGAATTCCCAGTTAATTAAACTGCCTGCCAAAAGAGTGAAGCATGCAGAAGGGGGGAGGGGGCAAAAAAATGAGACTTCATGGGTTGAGAGGGTATGGGATGTTACATCATTTATTACAAAATTGAGTCAAATTTACAAATAACTTGGTAGTATGAGCACACTTAGCTGTATGACACACCACCCTCTCGGGTCTGGGTGCATTCACTAATTTGGTTGAGAAGGGTGTCATACAGCCAATGTATCCTCTCCCCCACTACAGTTGTAACTGGTCCTTAATATTCTGGACACTGGCACTGGAGTGGAGTTGAAGTCCAAGATGGTCCCATACTTGTTCTTTAGGAGACAGATCTGTAGATCTTGGTGATTGTGGGATATGTACCTCAACACCATACAGACAATTTACAGAGACACACGCCATATACATACAAACATTGTCCTGTAGAAAAATGGCATCTAGATATTGTGACATGAGAGCTAACATATGAGGATGCAGAATTTTCATGACACTTCATTGTGCTATCAGAGTTCCCTGAACCACTACCAGCTGTGACCTGAAGTCATATCTGATGACTCTCCACAATATGATGGCAAGAGTAACACAGATTTGTCTCTCCAAAAACTGGGAGAGAGGGACCTCTCCCCAGGTCACCAGAAAGCTTACCAATGATAGTCATCAGGGGTAGTGCAGGACCATGATTCATTGTGAACACAACATGATGCTGTTCATCAGCAGTTCATGCTTCTTGGTCATGGCACTGCTCCATATGCAGCTCTTTGTGTTGTGGTATTAACAACAGCCTATGCATGAGGTAGTAGTTCCATAGTCTAGCTGCAGCTAGTCTCTGACTAATGGTGCTGGGTGACACAGAATTTTGCAGGGAGTACATTACTTGCCCTCAGATGGCAGGTGCCGAAGTGAATTGGTAATAGTGTACTTGGTAAGCAATATGTTAATGGCCCCTTGTAGTGGTCAAATGTGGATGGCCAGAACCTTGACAATGAGTATCCCTGACCTCATGTTTACATGCAGTGCAACATCAAGCCACTGTCACATCTGAATGCTCCACAAATCTCGACACGGCATGATTTGACCAGAACCCAAATGGAGACCCACAATGGGTCCCCTTTCAAACCCTGTCAGTTGCTGATAATACTTTCTCACATTATTACTTGGCATCTCCATGTCCTTCACGGCGATCACTTAACATCTTGCATTGTTCATGTCTCTTATATATTCTACTGGGCCTGGAAACAACACTATCAATGGAAAACATTAATGCTATTCTACCTGTCACAGAGAATTTTTATTTATTTATTTTATTTACACATCAAGTTCCATAGGACCAAATTGAGGAGCAAATCTCCAAGGTCATGGAACGTGTCAGTACATGAACTTACAACATAAAAGTAATAAGAGATAAAAATAAATGTTCATGAACCTGAAAAAAAGTCAGTCCATAAGTTTAAGAAAACGCTATCAGCAATAAAATAAGAATCAGCTTAATTTTTCAAAGAACTCCTCGACAGAATAGGAGTGACTCATGAGGAAACCCTTCAGTTTCGATTTGAAAGCGCATGGATTACTGCTAAGATTTTTGAATTTGAGTGGCAGCTTATTGAAAACGGATGCAGCAGTATACTGCACACCTTTTTGCACAAGAGTTAAGGAAGTCCAATCCAAATGGAGGTTTGATTTCTGCCGAGTATTAACCGAGTGAAAGCTGCTTATTCTTGGGAATAAACTGATAATGGTAACAAGAAACGACAATAAGGAATATACATATTGAGAGGCCAATGTCAAAATACCCAGACTCATGAACAGAGGTTGACAAGAGGTTTGTGAACTCACACCACTTATTGCCCGAACCGCCCATTTCTGAGCCAAAAATTTCCTTCTAGAATGGGAAGAATTACCCCAAAACATAATACCATTTGACATAAGTGAATGAAAATAAGCAAAGTAGACTAATTTACATGTCGAAGTATCACTCACTTTTGATACCGTTCGAATAGTAAAAATGGCAGTATTAAGTCTTTGAACGAGATCCTGAATGTGGGCTTTCCACGACAGCTTACTATCTATCTGAACACCTAGAAATTTGAACTGTTCAGTTTCATGAATCATATGCCCGTTCTGTGAGATTAAAATGTCAGGTTTTGTTGAACTGTGTGTTAGAAACTGTAAAAACTCCTATCATTTACATACCCACTGATGGTGTGTATGTGTACAAAATTACAGTGATATCAGACCATGTCTTCTAAGTGCTTCACTTTTTTGTCAGCACATTGTCCTTCACCATCATCTGGCATATGTTACAGTCAATCACCCCTACTCCTGCATGCTTCACCCTACAGTAGATATGCCTCACAGCTCTGGCCTATACCCCCACATTTACATCCTGTATATCATAGACATTCCCAAACCATCACCCCTCTCCTTATACAAACAAATCATCCGTCTGACTAACATAGTAAAGTAATACCCATCTCCTTACCATCCAACACAAAGCCCAAAATCCAACTACTAATCTTATATGTCATACATGGGATCTGCATCCTTCTACCATTACCTTCTACCATTACCCATCCTTCTACCATTCCTCATTTACCCCATTCTAACTTATGCTGTAATTGCCTGGATCTCCATTTACCCTAAATTCTACAAATCCATTGAAATTCTGGAATGATATGCATGTTGCCTTGCTATCCACATCCATTTATCTTCCCCAACTCCCAACCTACACCAACTCATCCTTTTTCCACACCTTCTCTTCTTGGAGCACCTTGGGACCCAATAAATCACAAAACTCAGTCCAACCACCCAACATCATATCCACTAATCACCAATCCAGGTATCCTGCTGTGCCACTATATTCATATGTCACATACCATGTACCTTCAGGCTTTATATGTCCTTTGTAACAGGAACTTCAACCAACTTCCAATACCCAATGATGAAATACACCCTTCTTTCCTGCTCTAGACACAACACTCTACCTCACATCGGCCTCCCCCTGCCTTACCCTCTATCACTCTTAGGCACTACCTGCAGGGATACATGTCACACTTGCCATTGCATCTGCATCATTAACATGATAATTTTCATGCACCACTGTCATCATCATTAACATTATCATCATTGATTATGTTTTAACAGTAATATAAAATCATCTAAAAAGTTTTTAAAATCATAAAAATTGTCCATCAATGTGTTCTTTAAAACTCATTAATTTCATTTATTTTTACATATTTATTAAGTATGTATTAAGTATGTATAACCCTTTCATGGGGAACTGAAATAACAATAAAGGAAAAACATAAAGAAAGATATTATTCCCATGGCCAATCCACACAATGACAAGGACTAATGTATGAGGATGATACCACCCACAACACCTTTAGTGACTACAACAGCTGCAAACAACCTGACATCACTTATGAACGTGATGATATGGTCAGTTAAAACATACATCTTCATCATCAGTAGCATAATGACTGCAAGAGCCAATTGTAGCAATGACACTATTTCTGGCCACCAGAAATACATTGTCGTCTGCACTAACAGCAACAACAATGTCATCACCAGCAGCAGGAGCCATACCACTGCCATCAACACCAATAGCTCCAGCACCTTCAACCACTACTCTTCCAGGTTAATATTCCTTCCCCCTACAATCCCACAGCCTCTGTTCTAAACTCATAATACCTAAACAGAGCAACATCTAAAAAATAACTAACTAAATAAAAAAGTTATTCAGGACCCAATCGCCTTTTCCTTTTTGTTAAGCAGATGACCCTATATTTCTGAATCCCCAGATTCTTTTCATTAGCCCAGAAAATTTATACGAAGCTGTAAGTTCATCAACTGAACCTACAAAAAGTCCGTATCATCATAAAGGCACCTTGCCTCAAAATAATCTGTTCTTTACGATGAAATTCATCCATTACAACTCTCAGTAAATCTGCACTGAAACAACGATTGCCACCAGTCCCCTCACCCACCCTAACAGCAGTCATTAAAGGGATGGATGTAAACGATATAGATGAAGAAATAGCAACTGAAATTAACTTTATTACATTACATCCAACATCACTGACAACCAGACAAAAAATGAAGTCATGATACAGTACAGAAGGAGCTGCATAGAATTATCAAAAGCAATGCCACAGGCATCAGGGCCAGTTTCAGAACATGTTTGCACGCAACCAACATAGCATTTGTCACCCCTTCCCACCCCTTTTCCCCTAGCACCCAGATTAGTTGCTTCTTCTCATTTAGGTTTTTTGTTAGACCTTAAAAAATAAATCTAAGTCTAGTGATCATGGAGATGGGTTATTTTTTCTTCTAAAGCATGATCTACAGCAGTGTTTCTCTGTAACAGAAATGAATTTCTGAATTTTATTCCAATGCTAAATATTAAAAGAAGGAACATTTCGTTTCCATTTAAATTAATTCCTGAGATTTTTAACCATAGGGCGCATGTATGTATAAAGTCCAAGAACCACAAATAAAATTGTTTTGCACTGTTCCATAGTGTTTCATGATTCCTAGCCCATACCTATTCCTTCATTATTGCTTGAGCTGACACAGTTATAAATTGTGTTGTCATATGTCTAAGTGAGCATCAGTAATATAAAATAAACAGTGAACTAGATGAGAAAAAGTTTATGATCTTTGCAAGAAACTGACCCATATCACAAGCTAACACCACAATCCCACAATGGACCATTGCCTACGAGATATTGGTAATCGAATGAGTGGTTGGCTAGGATAGGGTTGATAGAAGATATAGAGAAGATCCAACGGAGAGCAGCGCGCTTCATTACAGGATCATTTAGTAATCGCGAAAGCGTTACGGAGATGATAGATAAACTCCAGTGGAAGACTCTGCAGGAGAGACGCTCAGTAGCCCGGTACGGGCTTTTGTCAAAGTTTCGAGAACATACCTTCACCAAAGAGTCAAGCAGTATATTGCTCCCTCCTACGTATATCTTGTGAAGAGACCATGAGGATAAAATCAGAGAGATTAGAGCCCACACAGAGGCATACCGACAATCCTTCTTTCCACGAACAATACGAGACTGGAATAGAAGGGAGAACCGATAGAGGTACTCAAGGTACCCTCCGCCACACACCGTCAGGTGGCTTGCGGAGTATGGATGTAGATGTAGATGTAGATCTAATTCAAGTGCACTGTTTAATGCATTGAGTGGTTCATTACTGTGGGGCAACACTTGTCCATGGAAACAGAGTGATATACTGAAATTTAATTTAATTTGTGTAATTGAACAATGTTTTAGCTTTAGCTCATATTATGGAAGTTTAGTTTTTCATTTTTTAAGTAAACTAAGATTAAACTGAGAGTTTACTCATACATATTTGTCTTGGTAACATAAAGACAGTCATTACTTATATGTGAACGAAGTGTACCACATGCCCACTTATGTTATGAAAAATGGTGCACCCACTCAAAGGTTAAAGGCCTTTAGTGAAAATGGAAACAACTACTATATTGTTCCAGCTTCAAGAAAAATATGCTATCTATTAAACTGCATATAAAATACCTGTTACTATTTTAGTTTCATAATGGAAATTTTTAATTCGATAATTTATAAATTATTTCACTTTCTGTCAGAAAGAATGGGACAGAAATTCAAAAACTATCATCTAATTTTATACTGACAAGTCAGACATTAGACACTGTTTAATTGGCTAAGTTGTACGTTACATGCAAAAAAAAAAAAAAAAAAAAAAAAAAAAAAAAAAAAAAAAAAAAAAAAAAAAAAAAATAAAGTTACATTTTAGGAAATTTCACAAAAGTAGTTGAAAATTAATAAACATTATTAAACATTATTTGGATGTGGATTTGACAGCTGGTGACAGTACCTATTTAAACTTATATACCCACCACTGAAACTGTGTTCAATGAAAATATTTGCACCAAGCTTAGAGTGAAACAACATTTATTATTTATATATCTATAAACATTATAATAAAATTTTGTTATTATATATGCAGTGTTGATCATAATTAACAGTGAAAACTCACCCATGTGGATGTTTGTGATAACAGAAACAAAAACATTACACTTAACATGGGTCCATAAATGAACCATATGTGACATACTTGAAAATGTGTGGTTATGTGTCCCCATTGGAGAAGAATGAAAATGTCATATTTGAAGATTATATAAACTCTTCAGGATGAGTAACAGTAGGCAGTTAATATCTACAGAGTATATAACAAGATTTTCATTTCTCTCAAATATCTGTGAACTCGAAGCTGTTCAAATGTATAATGCTGCAGAAACTTAGAGCCATCTACAATTCTGACACAGAGAAAAGTTTTGGTGAAGTATGTATACATTTTAAAAGACATCTGTTGTCTATGAAGAAAGAAGGTGGTGGCAAGTTGTCTTCTCACCCATATCTCTGTATAATGTTGATTTTAAAGAAAATGGTGGTGTCTATCAAAATGTGTACACAGCACTCAAGATCTACAACTGTAGTACAGCAACAAATTGTTCAGCTGAAAGTTCCTTTTTTGTTTTAAAATGGATTAAGAACTACCTACAGACAACACAAGATCAAGAATGACTGGTCAAACTTAGAGTACTAGCCACAGAATCAGGCATAACAGTCAGTCTGGATTTTCAGGAAGTGATAAATGAATTCACAAATATAAAAATGAGGAAGAACTCATTTCTCTAAGTTTGCTAGTTAAATCGTATTATATCACATATTTGGAACTGACAAAATTTCATGTTTAAGTGAAGTAATTTTGGTATTGGGCATTAAATTGTTATGATTTTCTTTGTATTTGTAGCATATATTGTGTCCAAGTTTGATGATTCTGTGGTAATTTTTCAGCAAAAATGGGTATTGAATCCTACGAGCTATGTTATTATTTTTGAACATTTAACTTTCACATGTGCTTTGTGTTATTTGTTATTTAAATATTTCAATAAAGTTTAGAATTGATTACACAGCTTTATTGTTGGTAGTCCATAAATGAATAGTAATGCTGAAGTTTAGGAATGGGGGTTGTAAAATAAATTACTGCACAGGGGTGTCACACATCCTCAATACAGCCCTACTCATCAGTATGTGATTGCAGCGACAGGTGATGAGTCCCAAGGAACCTGCACCTAGTGGAGAAATATCAGACTTCGAGGGGGTGGAAAAAGGAAGAAAAATAGGAGTAAACATCCTATAGAAAGTGTATGGTGCTGTTCACATTTAGAAGGTATACAGTATTAGTAGTGTTATGTAGTGTTAAAATCATAATGAGATGCTTCCCATTTACCCCAAATGTGTTAGCTGATTCTTGATCAAAAATTAATATTTACATATCATCATGCATTATTTTTTATTCAGAAAACCGGGAGACATCCTACATATGCTCTCATAATGATGGTCACTGGAACAAATAGTAACAATCCTTGATATTTATTGCCACAAATCCTGTGAGATAGCTACAAGATTGGAAAAAAAAAAAAAAAAAAAAACACCTCCGAATTTAATACTACAGCATGTTATGCCTAACACTACTGCTGCTTCTATTTGACAAAGAGATGATGACAAATCATACTGCATTTCAGTGAATCATGGGGGCCCCACACCTCATCCCGAACCATGGTGGGCCAGAGAACATGTACAAATTAATAGATAACATCAGAACAAAAATTATTTTTACTCCTCACAAGTGCAATGATGAACAACTTGTCATGTATATTTTGCTAGTTAATCAGTGAACACTTTGTTTGAACATACATGTGGTTGCCAATTTTGACAGACCTTTAACCCTTTAACTGCTCTGGACGTGTTAACGAGCCCACCTTTGGACCTGCCCCTGTGTGCTCTGAACATGTTTATGTGTGCTACCAGTCCTTCTACCTGGTACTCTGTGTATACGCGTAGACACATTCAGAGTACCAGGCAGAAGGACTGGTGGCACACGTAAACACGTCCAGAGCACACAGGGTCAGGTACAAAGGTGGGCGCGTTAACACGTCCATAGCAGTTAAAGGGTTAAATACCTCCCATGACATAGTACAAATGTGACACAGAATACTGTGAAAATGTAGTGTGTTGTTCATGTAAACAGAGGGTAACTGTGTGATGAATGCATGGCAACAGAATTTCAGCTGGTTAAAACAAGTAGCTCATGTAATGACACACAGATGATATGAGAGAAGTCCCTATGAGAATATTGTGATTCACAGTCAGATGCCTTAGACAGATTAGAGAAAATACCAAGTGGTGCTATTTACCAGCACTATTTTGTTATTTAATGCTTATAAAATTTGAAGAGTAAACATGTAACTGGCACTCTCAGTAGAGCAACCTTCTGAAATCCAAACTGAGATTTGCTGAGGATATTATTGTTGCTCAGGTGAGATACTACTCTAGAATATACCACCTTTTCAAAAATTTTGAAGAAGATGTCAGCAGTGAAACAGGTCAGTAGTTATTGACATTTCTCCTGTCATGTTTCTTAAAGAGGGGTTCAACAATGGCATATTTCAGTCTCTCTGGAAAAAGTTAGTGATGCCAGATGTATTTCATATAAGACAGTGCTTATTACATGGGTGCAAATTTTTGGTACTCTATTGAAAACACCATCAAAATCAGATGAGCTTTTATTTTTGAGAGAACATTTAATTTTCTTAATTTCAAAAGGAGAATTTGGTGGTACATTAATATGACTAAATATTATGATAGTTGCTTTTTGAACATACTGTTGTGGTTTTTCTCTTGAACTGTTTGTCCCTATAATTTCTACTACATTAAAGAAATGATGATTAAATATATTTGCTACCTGTGACTCATCAATTAGAGCCCTTCCATTTAACTGTATAGTGATGTTAGCCTGTTCTTTGGCTGGTCTCCTTTCTCTTGTTTCACTACATTCCACACAGCTTCAAGTCTGTTGTCAGAATTACTGATTTCAGACATAATGTGCATATTCCTTGATTTTTAATAACTTGTCTTAGTAATTCTGAGTAATTTTTTTTAGTGAGCAACTACTGTAGGATATCTACTTGTTCTTGTCAACAGATTCATTTCCTGTTTTCTTTCAAGATTCTTTAATTCCTCAAGTTATCCCACGATTTTGTACATGGTTATTTAATATCCTTTCTGGCTAGCTTACGTGGAAAGCTATTGTCTAATAATGATATTAAGTTATCATGGAACAGATTAAATAAAGCACTGTTGGTTTGTTTCCACCATACTGGGTTTTTAATAGTGCACTGTGATTGACTGGAGATAAGGTGGGGAGGGGAAATTTGTATTAAGTTCCTATGGGACCAAACTGCTGAGGTCATCAGTCCCTAGGCTTACATACTATTTAATCTAACTTAAACTAACTTACGCTAAGGACCACACATGCACCCATGCCCAGGGGAGGACTTGAACCTCCAACGGGAGGGGGGGGGGGGAGCATGTGGCATCTGGGGAGAGGGGGAGGGTTTTTAATTTCTCACTAGCACAAGTGCGCTATTTTCTAGTACTGTGCTCTTACTGAGTGGAAAGAGGAGAGAAAATGGGTATAAAGCACACAATTTGTCTGTTTCCATCATCTTGAACTTTTAATACTGTGCTGTGATTGGCTGTAAATAGGAAGGGGGGATGTAAAAAGGGGAGGAGGGTGTGGGAGGATGTTTATCATTTCTAATTATTTATTTATTGATGTTATTGATAGATGGTGTCATGAGTTCAGAGTCATCAATGACAATCCATGATCATGCGATGATCACATGATGACCGTGAAGGTCATTTCTCAGTAAAGGACAGAGGTCATTACCTTATGCAAAAGTTGGCTCACTTTGCACTTTTCAAGGTCATTTAAGTGCTAAGTGGATTAGGACACACATAACCACACTATTGGTAGCTGTGTGTCCTGTTTCTTCATGAACTCTGCTGTTATATTCAGACACTATACAGGGTGTCCCATTTATCTTGACCACCCTAAATAACTGTTTGTAAAGATGAAAATTACAAAATGTTTCAAGCAAATGTTCTTTAGCCATCAATGGGACATCAATCAGCATGATTGCCTTCATTGTAGCTTTGTTTTTTACAAAAATATGAACAGCAGTATGACTTTTTTAAATGGCACCCTGTATTTTTTATTCGGTAATTCATTTCCTCTCCTAAAGACCTATTCAAAAGTGTATCACAGTGTACCATTCACTGAAACACAATGTCATTAATTACATAACACAACACTGACTTTGAGCCCTGGACCACAAACTTGTCCACTTGCTGGAGTTGTTAGAAATCAATTGAAAACCAAGTAAAAACAACACAAAATTGACTTTGACTTTCCTGTACCATTTCCCAGGAGTAGAATATTCAAAGGTGCTCAAAGTGGTGACCCTGGACACTGATACACTGGTGCACTCATTGAATTAAAGAATTATTTACTGCTTCCTCTGTTGCCTGCTGAAGAGAATTACAAGCAAGCATGATACATTTCTGCATGTCCTCTGGAGTTGTTGGAGTATCACAACAGACAATGTCTTTAGTGCATCCCCAAATTAAAAAGTCCAGAGGATTTAAATCAGGAGACCTAGCAGGCCAAGTAACTGTTCCTCCTTGACCAATCCCTCTATGTTTTATGGTAATTGTTGGAGATAAATAACGCCGATTGGACATTGTGTTTTTAGAGGTCAGATGAGTTTGCCTATAGAAGTAATTTTGAAGTGCAAAGGAGATACAACTTGTAATCACAATTATCAAGAATAAAAAAGGTTTCCTCATATGAAAAAAGGTAAATATTGTCTATGAACTTTTATTCAATGCTGGATCCCCGGACCTTCATAAAAACTATTAGTGTATTTAGCAATAAAGTGCATAGTGATTTCTTCATGAATTAACAATACTGGGCAAATCTGCTACTATCACGGTCCAAACAACACTAAATATTTCACTGTCAGCTTGTGTGTTCAAGACGTTCCTTAAGTGACCAGTTTGTTAGTCATGATATATCATACTGCCACTGTTGTTCAACCTTCTCATTCTGAGAGAGCTTTCCAGAAGATCTTACGGCGACTGTGAATATTTTTGCTGTCAAGAGAGAGGGAGTCTTCATCATGAGTTGTAGCAGTTTTCTCCGACCACCAACTCATCCTGTACTTAACCCGTTCTCTCTTCACAGCAGCCACCAAGAAAACATAATTATATATAGTAAAAAAAAATTTTTCACAGATTTTTATCTTACACAGGTAAATTTTTTTAGAAAGTATGCATCTAAAGAAAGACTCAAAAGACAGTTTAAATCCAGTACCTGTCTTATCTGTGTCAAAGTCAAAGAGCAATTTAAGTAATTAATTTTTTCTTTATGACATAGTATTTTCATTTTAATGTGGAGGCCATGTGTGGGATATGCCATCAGATAGGGCATTTGCCAACTGTTTGTGACAGTCAGTGGTCCACAATCCAGTTGTCAGACACCCCAATGTTTTCCCTGGACTCTGGGGCTGTCTTTGCCACCCCATGTATGCCACCCTGGCATATTTTGCTGCCATTGGTAGCATATAGGTGACCAGTCAAACTTCGAGTAGACATGGGAGTACTGGAGGGTCTCATTAATTCAGGCATGTGCAAGCAGTTATAGTGGCCACACCATCAGTTTGTGCCTTATAGTAAACAGTGCATTCCCTTGTGCGGACAATTCTCTGGCTCCGTATGTTAAAGAATATGGAATGGCAACTTACATTGTTAGTGGTCAATTAACTGTTGGTGCAAAGTATCTTTGTGAATGGCGCTACTTTTGTTTGTTGATAAAGGGAATTTAATGTCTCAATCTGTTTCCTTTCATGATTTGGACTCATTGCTGCCATTATACAGCCTGCTGTTTGAGAATGCCTTATGCTGGACAGAAAATTTCTATGCACACTTTTCTTTTAAACTATTGGCAGTATCTAAATTTTGTTGGCCCCAACCCTTTCCCTCTCCCATGTCTGGCAAGGTAAAAGCAGAGTTTCAGCACTGGTAGGATCAAGGTGTTGTTTCTTCTATTTTGTCAAGTCAGTGGGCCACCCTTTTGGTGGTGATTCAGAAGCCCATCTACACTATGTGCCTTTGCAGTGATTTTAAAATGACAGTCAGTGTGTAATGTGCAATGTGCAATGTATGCCATTCCGCAGCAGGTGAAGTTGTTTGTGAAGTTGATGGGGAGCCAGTACTTTTGCACAGCCCACATGGTGCTTACCTGCAGTTTACAATGGACACAAATTCTTGGAAATTCCTGTTCCTCAACACCTCGTTTGGGCTCAATCAGTTTAATCACTTATATTTTTTAAACTTGTTTGCACCAGGAATTTATCTATGGTAATTGCTACAGTTGATCCAGGACATCCTGTGTTGTGTTAATTACCTTGATGACATTTGGGTTATGGGGACTACTCAGAAGGAGCAATTATGAACCCTTCTGCAAGTTTTCTAATGCCTCCTGGAAAATGATCTTCATTGCAGGCTTGAAAAGAGCAGTTTTTTCTACCCAGAGGTGCACTTTTTTCGTTAATGTTCTCAATAAGAATGGTCTCTTCCCTGTGGACAACAACACCAAAGCCATCAACAACCTGTCAGCATCCATGAACCTGAAGGAGCTCCAATCTGTTTTGAGTAAGATTTTGTCATATGCTCAGTTAACTCCACAGGCTGCACACATCTGCCAGCCTCTTAAACATATTTGCCAGAAGGGTGTCAAGTTTGTCTGGTCTACATCCACATCTACATCTAAATCTTCATCTAAACTCAGCCACCCACCACAAAATGCGAGGCAGAGGGTATGTTCTGTTGTACCAGTTATTAGGGTTTCTTCCCATTCCATTCACATATGGAGTATGGGAAGAATAATTTTCTGAATGCTGTGTGTGCTGTAATTATTCTAATCTTATCCTCATGATCCCTATGTGATATGTAGGGGATTGTAATATATTTCTAGAGTCATCATTTAAAGCCAGTTCTTGAAGCTTTGTTAGTAGACTTTCTCAAGATAAGTTACATCTATCTTCAAGAGTCTGCCAGTTCAATTTCTTCAGTATCTCTGTGACACCCTCTCATATATCATACAGACTTGTGACCATTCATGCTGCCCTTCTCTGTAATGTTCAATATCCCCTGTTAGTCCTATTTGGTATGGGTCCCTTACAACTGAGCAATATTCGAGAAGCAGTCCCACAAGTGATTTTAAGCAGTCCACTTTGTAGGCTGCTTGCACTTCCCCAGTATTCTACCAATAAACTGAAGTCTACCACCTGATTTACCCACAGTGAACCTACGTGATCATTCCATTTCATATCCTTTAAAAATGTTACACACAGGTATTTGTGGAACTGGCCAATTCCAACAGTGACTCAATTGATGTTATAGTAACAGGATACTAGTTTTTTTTTTTCATTTTGTAGAGTGTCACAGTTTTAAATTTTTGAACATTTAAAGCAAGTTGCCAGTCTCTTCCCCACTTTGAAATCTTATCATGATCTGACTGAATATTTATGCAGCTTCTTTCAGACTGTACATCATCATAGATAAGTGCATCACCTACAAAAACCTGACATTACTATTAATATAGCCTGCAAGGTCATTAATACACAACATGAACAGCAAGGGTCCCAACATACTTCCCTGGGGCACAAGTGAATTGAATTTTTCTCTAAAGTTTTCAGTTGCATCTGGAGATGAGTCTCGTGGGTAGCAGAAAGATCCAAGTATCACTTTATGCCCACCCCTGACACTGAGTCTCACGCAAATAATCATATGCAGCTTCAATTTCTATATCAGTGGATTTCATCTTCTTGTCTACTGTAACAAATACACCACCTCTATTTCCCATTTGCCTATCCTTTCAATATGCACCTGAATTTTTCTCGAAAATCTCACTGCTATAAATTTCAGGTTTTCTTGGTTGTTAATGGGCTTTCCAATCTCTCAAGTAGTGTTTGTGCTTGGCTACCTGTCTGATTTTCTATATGCCACGTAAGCCTTTAACCCTGGCCTGTCACATGTCACAGTATGACATTGATGGCATCCTGTCCAATTGGAACCTGGATGGCACTGAACAGCCCATTACTTATGTATCGAAGATGCTTTCCAATGTGCATTATTCACAGGTGAGAAAGGAGGAATTAGCTATTATTTTTTAGTTTAAAAAGATTCGTGTCTTCTTGTATGGGGTGAAGTTCCTCTTCATCACCAACCACAAGCTGCTGGTTTCCTCATTTTGCCCTTGTCCCAGGACAGGACTGTTACCGATTGTAGGAGTGGGCCCTCTCTCTCAGTAACTATTGTTATATTTGTTACCACTCCACTGCTCAGCATACCAAGGGTGATATGCTATCATGGCTGCCAGTAGGACCCTATCTGGAGTTTGATCTGCAGCAGGCTCTTGTGTTCTTGTTGGATAATGCCTTAGAGCACCCACTTTTCTAGAAAATCCATTTGGACGTCCAGTTGGGATGGCCAGAGCACATCTCTTCAGGTGGAGCTCTACATTTCATCTACATCTACATAGTTAATCTGAAAGCAACTGTATGATGCATGGCAAAGAGTACCCTGTACCACTACTTGTCATTTCCTTTCCTGTTCCACTCGCAAATAGAGCAATGGAAAAATGACTATCTATATGTCCCCATATGAGCTCTAATTACTAGTATCTTATCTTTGTGGTCATAACACCCAATGTATGTTGGTAGCAGTAGAAATGTTTGACAGTCAGCTTCAAATGCTGGTTCTCTAAATTTTCTCTTGAAAAGAACATTGCTTTGCCTCCAGAGATTCTGATTTGAGTTCTCGAAGCATCTACATAACACTTATATGTTATTCAAAGTTACTGATAACAAATCTAGCAGCCCGACACTGAAATGCTTTGATGTCTTCCTTCAATCCAACATGGTACAGATCCCAAACACTCAAGCAGTACTCAAGAATAGGTCATGCCAGTTTCCTACATGCAGTCTCCTTTACAGGTGAACCACTCATTCCTAACATTCTTCCAGTAAACTGAAATCAACCATTCACCTTACCTACCACAGTTCTCACATGCTTGTTCCACCTCACATGCTTGTTCCACCTCACGTTGCTTTGCAATGTTACACCCAGATATTTAAATGACTTGACACTGTCAAGCAGGACACTAGTAATACTGTATCTGAACATTACAGGTTTGATCTCCCCACTCATATGCATTAACTTACATATTTCCATATTTAGGGATAGCTATTATTCATTGCACCGACTGGAAATTGTGTCTAAGTCATCTTGTATCTTTCTACAGTCACTCAATTTCAACACACTACCATACACCATGGCATCATCAGCAAACAACCTGAGATTCCTGCCCACCCTGTCTGCAAAATCATTTATATATAGAGAGAACAACAGCAGTCCTATCATACTTCCCTGGGCACTCCTGATGATACCCTTGTCTCTAATGAACATTCGCCATTGGGGACAACATGTTGGGTTCTATTATTTAAGAAGTCTTTGAGCCACTCACATATTTGTGAACTTATTCCACATGCTCTTACCTTCATTAACAGCTTGCAATGAGGTACTGTGTCAAATGCTTTCTGGAAATCTAGAAATATTTTGCAAAAGACCAGAATTTTCTTGGGCTCTCTGCCAGATCCCTTGCTAAGGTGTGATGGTGGTAGTTGTTGTATGCTTTGCGCAGGTCTTTTCACAGATACACGAATCCCTACTAACATTCACTTTTCGTCGTTTGTGCATTCCCTTTTGAGACAAGAGTGCAATGGCCTCTACTTCCTCAGCATCCACTGTAATTCTGTTTATATCTACATCTAATTTTACATACATACTCTGCAAGTCACCCTATTGTGCATGGCTGAGGATACCATATGCATTGCTAGTCCTTTCCTGTTCCAGTTGCAAATAGAGCAAGGGAAAAATTTCTGTCTAAAAGCCACTGCATGAGCCCCAATTTCTCGCATTGTATCTTCATGATCCTTACACAGATCGTACATTGGCAGCAGTAGAATCATTTTGCAGTTTGCCTCAAATGCCATTTCTCTAAATTTCCACACTAGAATGCCTTGCAAGAAGAGATTGTCTTCCCTCTAGGGATTCCTATTTGAGTTCACAAAGCATCTCTGTAATATTTGCATGCTGATCGAACCTACTGGTAACAAATCTAGCAGCATGACTCTGAATTGCTTCAAAGTCTTCGTTTAATCTGACCTGGTGGGGATCCCAAATGCTTGAACAATACTCATGAATGTGTTGCACTAACAGTCTATATGCCACCTTATTTATGGATGAGCTACACTTTTCCAAAATGCTTCCAATAAAATGAAGTCAGGGATATGCCTTTCCTACTACAAACCTGCTCATTACATTTGATATTGATTTGAGAAGTTACACCTAGATATTTAATCAATGTGACAGTGGCAAGCAGCACCATACCAATACTGTACTCAAATGTAACATGATTGTTTTTCCTACTCATACACATTAACTTAGATTTTTCTATGTTTAGGGAAAGTTTCCATTCATCATACCAACTAGAAATTCTGCCTAAGTCATCTTGTATACTGTATACTCCTACAGTCACTCAATGATGACAACTTCCCTTTTACCACAGTGTTGCCAGCATACAACGATCAACTGCTGCTCATCCTATCTGTCAGATCATTTATGCTTATAGAGAAGAAGAGCAGGCCTATCACACTTCCTTGCGGCACTCCTGATGATATACTTGCCTCTGAGTAACAGTAGCTGTCGAGGACAAAATAATGGGCTCTATTACTTATCAAGTCTTTCAGCCACTTACATATCTGGAAACCTAAACCATATGATTAGGCCTTTGCCAAAAGTCTGCGTGGAGCACCATGGCAAATGCTTGCTGGAAATGTAGGAATATGCAGTCTGCCTGAAGTTCCTCATCCATGGTTTGTATTATATCATGTAAGAAAAGGGCAAACTGAGTTCCACAGGAGTGGTGCCTTCAACTGTGCACTGATTTGTGGACAGAAGCTTTTCTTTCCAAAGAAAATTTGTTGTATTCAAACTCAGAACATTTTCAAGATTTCTGCAGCAAACCGATATTAAGGACTTCTCCTCCTACATGATCAGCTCAACGTTTCCCAGGGGCTCCTTGTGCTTTCTGTGGAGGAGCAATGCTGTAGACTGGTCATCCCTCTGGTGTTTTGTTCTCACGAAGTCCAGTTGCTGGATGCATTCCACTGGGGTGTGACTGGTATGAATGTGCTGGTGTGACAACATGTCTAGTGGTCAGTGATTGATCATGACATTCAACATCTGGTCAAGGCTTGCAGGACCTCTCCACAGAACCAGGCTGCACCACCACACCATTTCTCTCCTTGGCCTGTCCAGGAATGTCATCGGGAGAGGGTGCATATCAATTTTGCTGGTCCATTTTTGGATAATATTGATTGTTGGTAGCTGATGCATTGTTCAGTTTCCTGTACATGGCCAAGTTGTCTTCCATGCCATAGACTGCCATTGTTTACATGTTGACAGGTACCTTTGCCAAGGACCACTGTGTCTAATAATAGTAGGAAATTTGTGTCATGGGACTTTGTAGATTGTTACATACACAATGGTATCCAGCATCTGATTACCATCCTGTTTCACCCAGCTTTTAACTTAGAGGTGGAGTGCTTCAGCATACTTTCAAGACCTTAGTGCCATGTCTACCTCCTCTCATGATGAAACATTGTCAACTTTTCTGGCTACATGCCAGTTATTGCAGGTCAACGGGTGCAGTTCAGTGGAACATTTGCATGGCTACCAGCAGCAGGGCCTCCTGGAGTTGTTGTACCCTGAATTGTGTGCCCCAGACCACCATGGCCCACTGAGTTGTCCCTTCGTCTGGGCCTGGTCTTTTGTCTGGCTGCAGGGCTGGCTGCCTGTTGACGTGGCAGACCACAAAGAACAGCAGTTATTCATTGTGGACCTAGGTGGAGAGAAGCTGACCCATCATGCAAATCAGTTTCAGCCATGCCCTGTTGGGGCACCGCCACTGTGGCCTTCCAGTCAGCTGAGCTGCAGGGCTGACCATGACATTGTTCCACAGGTGGACAGCAATTTGCAGTGGTGCACCTCCTCATTGCCACCCTCTGTGGATCCTCCACCGTCCTCCTGTCGTCTGCAGCCTTGGCCCCTAATGAGGTTCACACCTCTATCTCCTGAGGTGGAGCCCATAGATTCTGATCTGCCTCCCTTTCTTTGTGCCCCCTGCCCTCCATTATTGATGGAGGTGGCCTCATGCCTGCTGGCACCAGGTGACAATCAGCTGGCAGGTTCTCCTTTACCCTCTCTTGTTCTGCAACTGAAGTCATGACCTAAGCCTGGCCAATTTTAGCCTTACATGAGATTTTCAGTGATAAGCAATGGAGGCAGATGGCTGGCATGAGTAGAGAAGCAGAGTAGTTTGGAAACCTGCCATGGAGGGTGCACACCTTATGTAGTATGGGCAGACATGCTGATGGAAGTATTAATCGTGAGCAGCAGTAAGCAGAGTGTGCCAGTGCTCATGCTGAGTTTCACTACTGTAGACCTTGCCTTGCACTTTATATTGAATGTTTTGTTGTGTGCTTAGTCTTTAGCCAACCATGGCAGCTGTGTGCTGAATTTATTGGTGTGCACATCTCTACATGGGTTTGGATGCTGTGCTTCCTGTAGATTGTCTCACATGGCATGTTAATTAACTCTCATGAGATTCTATTCCCTGGTTCTTATTGAACCACTATAGGTTCATGAAGTACACGTGTTAACATTTTAGGGTAGTGGTGCTGTTGCACTTGTGCAAATACTAAAGGTTTATCAAAATCACAATATATCAGCGAGGGTGAACTTTTTAACACACCTTTAACCTGTTGCACTGCAGTTTTGCATCCTGCAGTCCAATCGAAGGCTACTCCTTTCTTCAATAGCTTTATTAAGGGTTTAGTTACTGTGTCACAGTATTTTACAAAACGATAACAACAATTCACCAATACTAGCAAGCTTTGTGGCCAATGGCCTAGCTGCAGTGGGAACACCGGTTCCCTTCAGATCACCAAATTTAAGTGCTGTCATGACGCCTATGAGTTGAGGATGACACGGCGGCTGGTCAGTACCGTTGGGATTTCATGGCCTGTTTGGGAGGAGTTTTTAGTTTTTTTAGCAAGCTCTGTAACTCTTTCACATTAGTGAGTGTAGAAAAAGTTTTTGCTTCTTCTGTCAGTTGCACATCTGGCTTTACAACAGCTGAGCTAATAATATGTCACAGGTACTGAACCTGCAATTCTGCAAAAGGGCATCTTCCCTATTTCAGGCTCAAATGGACACTGTGTAACTTGATAACACATTTCTTAATCACTCAGCATGTTCTTCAATTGCAAATAGCTGAAATATGGTAGTTGAGTTTCTTAGATGAAAAGGCATTCTCAAAAGCTCGCAAAACCCCGAGGGCACTATAAAGGCAATCAGAATTGGGGTGCAATCAGAATCTGGTGATATCTTGATTTCATATCTTAGATTCATAGTTTCCCACTCTATCCAATGTTTTGTCATACGGGACAATGGGCACATGTATGGTGGTGACTTTATTTACTGTCCTTATATCCACACATAGGTGGTAAGCCTCCTCACTGTTAATAGATTTCTTGAGAACAACCACTACTGGTGAAGTCCATGGATGGATGTATAATTCTTGCACTGAACTGTGCTTGAATACTTTCTTCCATAACTGACTTTAAGTGATATAGGCTTGTGTACAGTTTCTGTGCTATTTCATGTTTTTAAGGTGTGTGTATTTCATATATGGATAATGATTTCTACCTTCTGTTACTCTGAAACTGCCTCCCTTTGGTGAGGGGCATCTCATTCTGAAATATCTCCTGTATACTGGCCCATTTAGTTCCATATGGTATTACTGCATCCATAGTTCCAATATTATCTAAGCACAGTGGGATACAGACCTTCATCTCACAGTTTCTCTTACACCTACTTTGTGTTAAATATACCTGAAATCTATTAAGTATATCATTCTGGATGAACAGGTCAGTCAGAAATACAGTTCATTTAGGCTATCAGATTTTGACAATCAGGCAGAGACCCCTTCCAGTATTGTGGTTTATGGTTACAGGGGAATGTGTTTAAGTTATAACTAGAGAAATATGCCTTTTTTGTTTGATTCCTTGTGTCTGTGTGGTGCAATCACAGTCTAAATGGTGAGGTGTCTCACCAGATTGAACAGTACTCAACCCACAGTCAATCACACTCTGATAATGGTGAGGAGTCATTCCCCAGGGTGATATCAAAATTCCTTAATGCTTTCATTTCAAATTTATTAACAGGTCCATCAATTTCTAACTTAACTGAACACATTCCTGCTAGATTTATTACTTCAGCACCCAGGCTACCAATAAGTTTCAAAGTACTGCACTGAAAAGGTGTTTGAATGTTGTGCAGGTGTGGTTAAATTTAATGGAGCTAAACTTCTAACTGTTGTTATTTATAGATCCCCAGACTCCGATTTCACAACACTTTGGCTAAAGCTAGAGGAGGTTCTTGGTTCACTTTATAGGAAATACAAAAAGTTAGTTATATGTGGTGACTTCAATATTAATTGTATAAGTGATTGTGCAAGGAAGAGGATGCTGGTAGACCTCCTTAATTCATAAAATCTTATGCAAACTGCCTTCTTTCCAACGAGAGTGCAAGGGAACAGTAGAACAACCATAGACAACATTTTTGTTCATTCCTCATTACTAGAAGGGCATTCTGTTAGCAAAAAGGTGAATGGCCTTTCAGATCATGATGCACAAATTTTAACTCTAAAAGATTTTTGTGCTGCAACACGTGTTAAATATAGTCATCAGCTGTTTAGGAAAGCTGATCCAGTTGCTGTAGAGACCTTTGTAAACCTTAACAAGGAACAAGAGTGGCAAGATGTTTGTATCGCTGATACAGTAGACGATAAATATAATGCTTTTCTCAAGACTTTCCTCGTGCTCTTTGAAAGTTGCTTTCCGTTAGAACGTTCAAAACAGGGTACTAGCACAAACAGGCAGCCTGGGTGACTGACTAGAGGGATAAGAATATCCTGTAGAACAAAGTGGCAGTTATATCAAAACGTTAGAAACAGTCAGAATCTAAATGCAGCAGCCCATTACAAACAGTATTGTAAGGTGCTTAAAAAAGTTATTAGGAAGGCAAAAAGTATGTGGTATGCAGATAGAATAGCTACGTCTCAGGATAAAATTAAAACCATATGGTCAGTCGTAAAGGAAGTGGCTGGTCTGCAGAGACAGGTCGAGGATGTAGAATCAGTGCGTAGTGGGAATGTCCATGTTACTGATAAGTCGCATATATGTACAGTATTTAATAATCACTTTCTGAATATAGCAGGTGAACTAAATAGAAACCTAGTCCCAACAGGGAATCATATAGCGCTCTTAGAAAAAAGTGTTACGAGACTGTTACCTGAAATGCTCCTCCATGATACTGACAAGAGGGAAATTGAGTTAATAATTAAATCACTAAAGACCAAGAACTCTCATGGATATGACAGGGTATCTAGCAGAATACTGAAGTATTGTTCTATGTATGTTAGCCCAGTACTTAGCCATATCTGTAACTTTTCCTTTAGGAGTGGTCGGTTTCCTGACCGATTAAAGTACTCGGTAGTGAAGCCACTTTATAAAAAGGGAGACAGGGATAATACTGACAATTACAGACCTATTTCTATGCCATGAGTGTTTGCTAAAGTTATCGAGAAGGTTGTATCTACAAAGTTACTGGAGCACTTAAATTCACATAATTTGCTGTCAAATGTTCAGTTTGGTTTTAGAAATGGTTTAACAACTGAAAATGCTATATTCTCATTTCCCTGTGAGGTTTTGGATGGATAAAATAAAAGGTTGCGAACGCTAGGTATTTTCTTTGATTTAACGAAGGCTTTTGACTGTGTTGACCACAAAATATTACTGCAGAAGTTGGACTATTATGGAGTAAGGGGAGTAGCTTACAATTGGTTCGCCTCTTACTTTAAGAACAGAAAGCAGAAGGTAATTCTCCGCAATATTGAGAGTGGTAGTGATGTTCAGTCCCAATGGGGCACCGTTAAGTGGGGTGTTCCCCAAGGGTCGGTGCTGGGGCCACTGCTGTTTCTTATTTATACTAATGATATGCCTTCTACTATTACAGGTGATTCAAAAATATTTCTGTTTGCTGATGACACCAGCTTGGTAATGAAGGATCTTGTGTGTAATATTGAAACAGTATCAAATAATGTAGTTCATGAAATAAGTTCGTGGCTTGTGGAAAATAATTTGATGCTAAATCACAGTAAGACTCAGTTTTTACAGTTTCTAACTCACAATTCAACAAGAACCGATATTTTGATCAGACAGAATGGGCATATTATAAACGAGACGGAACAGTTCAAGTTCCTAGGCGTTCGGATAGATAGTAAGCTGTTGTGGAAAGCCCATGTCCAGGATCTTGTTCAGAAACTAAATGCTGCTTTATTTACCATTAGAACAGTATCTGAAATAAGTGACACTTCAACACGAAAAGTAGTGTACTTCACATATTTTCATACGCTTATGTCGTATGGTATTATTTTTGGGGTAATTCTTCTGATTCAAAAAGGGTATTTTTGGCTCAAAAATGGGCTGTTCAAGCTATATGTGGTGTAAGTTCGAGAACCGCTTGTCGACCCCTATTCAATAGTCTGGGAATTCTGACATTGCCCTCACAGTATATATTTTCTTTAATATCGTTTGTTGTTAGCAATATTAGCCTATTCCAAGAGTTAGCAGCTTTCACTCAGTTAATACTAGGCAGAAATCCAATCTGCATGTGGAATGCACTTCCTTGACTCTTGTGCAGAAAGGAGAGCAGTATTCTGCTGCATCCATTTTCAATAAGCTACCACAAGAACTCAAAAATCTTAGCAGTAGCCCAAACTCTTTTAAGTCTAAACTGAAGAGTTTCCTTATGGCTCACTCCTTCTATTCTGTCGAGGAGCTCCTGGAAGAGCTAAAAAATTAAGCAAATTCCAGTGTTACATTGTTGATTTTCTTTATTTAAACTTATGACTTGTCACCTGAATATGTTTTTTTTTAGATTTCATTTTATCTGTTTCTAATATCGTGTTATAAATTCATGTATTGACTCGTTCCATGACCATGGAGACTTCTCCTTAATTTGGTCCCATGGAACAATAAATAAATAAATAAATAAAAAAGTTGATGGGGCAGCTTTAGTGCCTACTTGTCAACAGGGGACAAAAACACTAAGCTTGCTTGAGTGCTTATTTCAATCAAAATCCTCACCTTTCTCCTTTGTATCTTACCCTTCACAATCACACTATCCATCTCCTCTAAACCTCAGTAATTAATGAGGTTTACTGTTCCTGCTAGAGGTTAGATTTAGTTGCTGCACGTGCCCCCCATCCACTTCTCTGATTCGGTCTCTGATTGCCTCTGTAAATCTGGGAGCTATCCCAGCCACAATTTGCTCTATTTCATGGCTGAGGGCAAATTGCACCCACATGTACTACTTCTCTGCAGTTAAGGTAGTATGGAGACAACACCTCTCAGCAGTATGTCCTGCCCATCTACAATGTCTGCAGATAGCTTCATTTGTGAACATTTGTCATGGCTCATTATTGCCTAAAGCGTAAAAATGAATCTCATTGTTGCTTCATGTAACAGTTCTAAGTGAATCACTTCATGTAAAGATGTTGGTAAACCTATCTTGACTTTGCTGGCAATTTGTGGGTTAATTATCCAGGTAAAGGCACTCACTGCTCATGCTTCAGCCTCCTCCAATGGTACTTGATTACAAGTTGTATGCCTACCAAGGGTGTTGGTCCAAAAGAAGAAAGTTCTGACCTGATCAGCAAACATCTCAAAATCTTCTCTCAACATCTGTCTGAAGGTAGATAGCTTGTTGTGGTAATAATTGACTCCCCTCTTATCAGACTAGCACTCTGCTAAGCCCTTCATCAGGGTTTCAAATATTTTTGCATTTTTCAGTGAATCAGCTGATTCAATATAACTGAAAAAGCCTCTTGGCATGTTCAGTCATGGCACATTCACTAGAAAACCATCTGGCTACGAGCAAATGTGATCCATGTCACAGAATTTATGCAAAAATTTGTTCACATTTTCATTAGATCTCCCTAAAAAGATGGGATAAATGTAACTGTTGGAAAGCTGCTCAGAATAGCAGATGGTGAGACAGCCACAGTAGCTTCAGCTGTCTTAAGGTCATCAGGATTGACTTGAACATTTGAATCTGACCTTTGTGCAGCTGATTCTATTTGCAGTTGACAAATGCTTGTCTAACTCCTTATTTTTAATTCTGAGCTTACAAACTTGCTCTTTCAAAGCTCCAACAGAGTCTTTGCTACTGTCATCAGCAGTACCTTTGTGCTGGGAGCATGTCAGAAGCATCATCACAAGCAAAAGGGGGTCTAGAACGTAGCAGTTAACAAAAGTACAATGAATGTGAAAGAAAGAACTGATGACTATGGGGAGAGTAGTTAGCAATCTTTTGTACTGCTCAGCTGGCACAAACTTTTGCTGGAAGATCAGTGACAGGAGACAAAAGGCACACATTAGCAACACTCACATTAGCTGCAACATACAGTGATAGTGACAGCAGTGGCACAACATGACAGACTGAAAGTCATGACTTTCGGCTAGCCCACAGTGCAGCAACTGTGATAATGAGACAGAGATGATCCCAGTGATAATATCTGGCCATCATGATGGCGACAGGAACAGCAGCTAGTGGCAAGGAGAGCAGCCAAACATCAGGCAATAGACTGCCAGCTGGCAGAAAGGAAGCCCATCACCAGCAGGACCTCAGCATGGCCCGAGCCCATGGTAGCTAGTTCAGTTGCATTCCCTTACACCTGTGTGATTGCGCCAGGCTATTGACATAAGTAGGATGTGCCAGATGGCACAGACAAGTTCCATGTCTACAGCGCTGGCTGACACAAGTCAGAGGCAGCTACAGGGCATCCATTGACAGAATTTTTGTTGTGGCATCAAGCTCCAAAATGTTAACTATTACTGGACCAAAAGGTTGGAACAATTCTTCTGTGGTGACACTTGATGTAGAGAATGAGGCAGGTAAGATGTCCATCCATCAGCAGTCCTTACCATGAGAACCTTGCTGAGCCCAGCATCACACCCCAGGACAGTGAACAGACTGCGAGAATGGTCTTTCAACAAACAGCAGACTTCAAGCATAGAAATCAATAGAGAATTAAAATTTTGATTAATTGTTCTTAATCCCTCCAAACAGATGGCTCCTTGTACACACTTATAGTTGGTAGTGACTTCAATTGACCCTTGATATGTTGACAAAAATATGGGTTTAAAGTTGAGTGGTAGGCATAAAAAAACATCTGAAACTGTATTAAATGCTTTCCCTGAAAATTAGTTTGAGCAATTAGTTTAGGAGACCACTTGAAGTGTAAAAGGTTGCAATAATATCAGCACAAATAGTTCTGACTGCTTCACTGATTTGTGGATGAAGGGTGACAGTGTCATTGACTGGTGTTGTGTATGTGTTGTTCTTGATGCAACCACACAAAAATAAATCTAATGGAGTGACACTCGGAGAGTGGGGTGGCCATGCAATGAGACCATCATGGCCCATTTGCCTCTCAGTAAATGTGTCATTCTATGCATTAGGCACACAAAATATTAAGCTTTGGGCCATCACAGATGTGCATTGTGTCGATATTTGGAGTCATAAATGTGGAATATTGATTCATATAATAACAGGCCCTTTTCAGGTAGTCACTGTCAGCATCTGTGGTGGAGAGAATGGAGCACGCAAATGCATACTCCAGAGGATAAGCCTTTGGCTGTAGTGCTTGGACCATTGACATTTTGTACACAAAAAGGGACAACCACTTATGTAACAATTTGTGGTAAATTTATCTTGCTTCCTGCAATTCACGTGATGCAGGATGAACTGACTTCTGGGGGCTGAACTGAAATGCAGCTTACACTCTGTCAACACGTGCTTAAGACACAGGTTGATATCAATTTGAGAAAAGTCTTTCACTCTACCTCTCTTTAAAGATTTTGAACTACACTGTTACACTTGTCCTGCCCTCAAAAACTGTTATTGATATTTCCGCAGCGTCATTGTTACACATTTGGATTCTGCATATCAGATGACACATTGCACCTTCTCCTGGTCTGTCACCACTGTGATGCACTCTGAGTCAAGCGTGCAACAAATGTCAAATGGAGAAAAAATCTGAAAGATGCTGAATGTCTTACAACAAAACATGATTCTCTATCTCTAATAGTTTCCAAGTTATGATTTTCTGAAGTGATGTTCGGACATCATGGACACCCTGTACATTAGTAGCAAGCCATAATTAATACTTTCACTGGAGGATTGTAATGGTAATTTTACCAATGATAGCACCACTGAAGTGGTGTTACTAAATGTAATTTGCTGAAGTTCTTTGCCAAAGAAGATGCAGTAACTATCCCAGAATTCAAGTCAAGAACAGCTTTCAAAATGTGTAACTTAGTAATAATAAGTTCAGTGTAGTAAATCAACTTAAGCCACTTAACAAAAGCAAGTCTCTCAGTCCAGATTGAATACCAGTTAGGTTCCTCTCAGAGTACAGTGATGTAACAGCTCCAAATTTAGCAGTCATTTACAACTATGCCCATGACAAAATATCCCTATCTAAGGGCTACCGAGTGAGGAAGTACAATGGTTAGCACACAGGACTCTCATTTGGGAGGATGACGGTTCAAACCAACATCCGGCTGTCTTGATTTGGGTTTTCTGTGATTTCTCTAAATCACTTCAAACAAATGTCAGGATGGTTCCTTTGAAAGGACAAGGGCGACTTCCTTCCTGCTCCTTCCCTAATCCGGTGGGACCAATGACCTCACTGTTTGGTCCCCTCCCCTGAATCAAACAACCAACCTAAGGGCTGCAAAGTTGCTTGGGTCAGACTAATACACAAGAAAGGAAATAACAGTAATCCAGTGAATTATAGACCCATATCACTGACCTTCGGTTTGCAAGAGCACTTTGGAAAAATTCTGTGATTGAACATTACAAAATACCTAGTAAAAGAAAATCTGTGAGGTTATGGCTCCAAATTTTTAATGTGACAATTCTTAAAGCTTTTTAATTAAAACAAACATTATTAACATTGTACATCTTTATTCTTCATATCTACATATTTGCAACCCTCCACTGCTACAGGGCTCTGAATTGTTGGGTGTGACATGGTAGTGTGTAACGTAACTGTCGGTGCTTCAGTAACAGTGCACTGTAATCAACTATTGAATATGAAGAGTTCATCCCCACATGGAGCATCCTTTCCTTCAGTATGACAATGCCAGACCACACCTGAGCACTGCCACATCTATAACAATCTGACACACTGGGTTCACTGTCATCAATCATCTTCCCTACAGTCCTGACTAGGCCCCATTTGATTTTCTTAGGTTTCCAAAACTTGGAGAACATCTTCAAGGACTTTGCTTTCATAGTGGTGAAGCAGTGCAAGCAGAGGTGAGGTTGTGACTCCATCAACAAATTCAAACATTCTACAGTGAAGATATTAACAAACAGGTCTCTTGTTAGGAGACATGTGTTTGTCACTGGGATGACTATGTTCAGAAATAAATATGTAGATAAGAAAAGTAAAGATACAGAATGTTAATAATGTTGGTTTTAGTTAAAAAGCTTTAAGAGTTTTCACATTAAAAAATCTGGAATCATTACTTTTCACTGACTCTTTATTCACATCAGATAATCATTGCTGTCATTAGGGGATTTCAGATTGTTTCCATATTGTCTTGTCGAAACTACAATCAAGTCAAAATCTGAAGGCATGGTTGTCAATGAAGTACAACACTCAGAACTAATGGTTCAAATGGCTCTGAGCACTATGGGACTCAACTGCTGTGGTCATCAGTCCCCTAGAACTTAGAACTACTTAAACCTAACTAACCTAAGGGCATCACACACATCCATGCCCGAGGCAGGATTCGAACCTGCGACCGTAGCAGTCGCACGGTTCCGGACTGCGCGCCTAGAACCGCGAGACCACCGCGGCCGGCCACTCAGAACTGACAGCACATTTAGTTGAAATAAGTGGTTCATGTAATGTTAAAACAACAGCTGATTCCTCAAACTGGGGGGCTATCAAGTACGGGGTCCCACAGGGTTCGGTCTTAGGTCCTTTACTGTTCCTGATATACATTAATGACTTACCATTCCACACTGATAAAGGTGCAAAGTTAGTTCTTTTTGCTGATGATACGAGTATTGTAATAACATCCAAAAACCAAGAACTAAGTGATGTAATTGTAAATGATGTTTTTCACAAAATTATTAAGTGGTTCTCAGCAAAGGGACTCTCTTTAAATTTTGATAAAACACAGTATATACAGTTCCGTACAGTAAATGGTACAACTCCAGTAATAAATATAGACTTTGAACAGAAGTCTGTAGCTAAGGTAGAATTTTCAAAATTTTTAGGTGTGTCCATTGATGAGGGGTTAAACTGGGAGCAACACATTGATGGTCTGCTGAAACGTCTGAGTTCAGCTACGTATGCTATTAGGGTTATTGCAAATTTTGGTGATAAGAATCTCAGTAAATTAGCTTACTCTGCCTACTTTTATTCACTGCTTTCGTATGGCATCATATTCTGGGGTAATTCATCATTGAGTAGAAAAGTATTCATTGCTCAAAAACGTGTAATCATAATAATTGCTGGAGCCCACCCACAGTCATGCTGCAGACATCTATTTAAGCATCTAGGGATCCTCACAGTATATATATATTCACTTATGAAATTTGTTGTTAATAATCCAACCCACTTCAAAAGTAATAGCAGTGTGCATAGCTATAACACCAGGAGAAAGGATGATCTTCTCTATGCAGGGTTAAATCTGACTTTGGCACAGAAAGGGGTAAATTATGCTGCCACAAAAGTCTTTGGTCACCTACCAAACAGCATCAAGAGCCTGACAGATAGACAACCAAAATTTAAAAATGAATTAAAAGTATTTCTAGATGACAACTCCTTCTACTATTTGGCTGAATTTTTAGATATAAATTAAGGGAGAGGAAAAAAACCAACCTAAACATTGGTGTCATGCAATATTTTGTGTAATGTAATATCTTGTACAGACATCTTTTATTAACCTGACACATTCCACATCATTATATTCATGATTTATGGAATAAGTATTAATCTAATCTAATCTAATCTAATCCCTAATCTAACAGACATCAAAATACAGCCAGAAAAAACTGATGTCCAAGACAGAGTGTGCAGCTACTTATAAAAAAAAAATTGAATGTCCTAGACTGCTAGTACTTAAACAATCATAAAATATTTCCAATGTACAGACATTACAAAAATAAGATATTTCAAGAAATTTTCAGAAATGATTAATATGTAGTAACAAATAATTGCTCATGGTTGGGTTTGAACCAGTGACACTAACCACTACACAACACTCCATGCATGAGACTTTTCTGCGTTACTCCATCTTCTGGAGAAACAGTGACTTGTTGTTTTGATTGTCCTAGGTGGAGGTGACTACATCACCCTGGATCTAAATCTCATTAATGTTCCTCTGTGTGGTGGCACTGTATGTGTTGCTACATACTCTTCACTATGATGAAAATTGAAGGTCTCCTCTGCCATTGAAGCTTTTCAATGGTTTGTCTACAGTTTCCTTGAAACTTCTGTCACTGTTCTGCACCTCTAGTCTATAGTACAGTTTCAAATGGCTGACATGGATGATGTCTCTGAACTTTTGTCTTCTTGATGAAGGGTCATAATCATTGACTTCATACATGATTCTCAACAAGTGACAAAGGATGTGATACTACCTGAAGTAGATCTTCAATAACTTTTCAGAGAGTCTCAGTTTCTGCACAAAAGTGAAAACAGGTCTCCTGAGCTGTATCTCACTGGCCAGTGTTAACGCTTTACAGCACTCTTGTTGTTGTGTCGGTATCTGGGCCGACACCGTGAAGTTGAGATGGCTGAAAAGGCAAGCTAGACTAATGCAGACGGGCGTGAAGTACTGGAACAGGATACGTAATTAATGTTAGGAAGAAAAGTACGGAGCAGGTTTAATACTTAACTTTACTCAATCATTGAGGTACATCGATCTTGACGATACACAGGAGACTTTAAGTACAATCACTGTATGGCTAATGTCGCCTTGCTAGTTCGTAGCCATTAACTTAGCTGATGGCTATTCTGTCTCTCGGCTAATGAGAGAGAAAGGCTTCGTACATCTGGTCGGTAGCTAGGTTCTCGTACAACTGGGGCGAGTGCTCTCTCGTATCACGAGACCTGCCTTGGTGGTGGCGCTAGGTCTGCGATTACACAGTGGCGACACGCGGGTCCGACATGTACTAAATGGACCGCGGCCGATTTAAGCTACCACCTATCAAGTGTGGTGTCTGGCGGTGACACCACATTCCTCCCCCGCAAATCGGGGAACGGTCGTGTGATAAGGCTTCCGCCCGCCGTGGGGAGGACCACATGTTGACGTATGCGATGAGGTGGGGAGCCTAACAACAGGCGAGGCTGTGCCACCCGCACCCGGCCATTCGGTCCGAGGGGAGCTAGGAAACGCCTGAAAAACTAGTCCAGGGTGCACGTCAACATGCGGTGTATGCGCCCGTAAAGAGACAGGAGGGACCGAAGGATCAACCTCCATTGCGTCGGGGTAGCCGACGCGCGATGACGTCATGTGGTCCGGAGCGGGCGGGAGTTCCATGGCGGAGGACAGCTGGTCACGGGAAGCGATCGGCGGCGCGTGACCCTGGGAGGCGCTTGGCGGCTGCAACGAAGCGTCGACGACAGAGGCGCAGCTGATTGAGATGCCGACGCACCTCACCAGAGGCCCCCAAAACCAAATACATCGCGCGGCCGAGGCAGCGAAGAATGCGCCCTGCGAGCCAACGCCGTGAACCTCGATAGTTGCGATAAAATACAACGTCGCCTGGAGCAAAAGCAGGAGTCTGCCACTGCACAGGAACCTGATGCGGCGGATGCAGCAAAGACATCAAGGTGCGATGAGGATGACCGTGGAGCAACTCAGCCGGCGAGCGACCATCTTGGGGCTGAGAGCGATACGAAGACAAAAAGAGCAACAATGCGTCCTCCCGAGAATGCGACTCTTTCAATTTCAACATCTGTGACTTGAAAGTCCGGACCAATCGTTCAGCGGCACCGTTGGACTGAGGCGAAAACGGCGCGGATGTCAGATGTTGAATACCATTGGCCTGGCAGAATGACTGAAATTCTGCGGACATGAATTGTGGGCCATTGTCGGAAACAATAGTCTGCGGAAGACCTTCAATGCACAAGATAGCAGACAACGCTTGGATGGTGGCGGAGGACGTCGTGGAAGACATCCGGACAACAAAAGGAAAATTACTGAAGGCGTCGACCAGAACCAACCATCGAGCATTCCAGAATGGACCAGCAAAATCAATGTGCAAGCGTTGCCAAGGGGAAGTGGCTTTTGGCCATGCAAAGACTTTCCGCGGCGGTGCGGACTGTTGTTCAGCACACGCCGGGCACGAAGAACACATATTCGTAATCGCAGCATCGATTCCGAACCAAGTACAGTGCTGACGAGCAAGTTGTTTCGTTCGCACTATACCCCAATGTCCTTGGTAAAGAAGCCGTGAAACAGAGGACTGTAACGAACGTGGGACCACGACTCTGGACTGATCATTATCAGAACGCAACAACAAAACACCACGTCGAACAAAAAGTCTCTCCTTGTGAGCAAAAAATCGGCGAACCAACGGATCCTCGATCCGAGACTTTGACAAAGGCCATTGCGTAGCAACAAAACGCAAAACAGTAGCAAGGACAGGGTCAGCAGCTGTGGCTGTAGCGACACGACGAAAATCAATCGGAAACGATTCGACCACTTCATCGGTTTCCGAATCAATGAACATGCAAGCAAGTTCGGAAGAATCGAATGCTTTATCCTCAGCAACAGGCAAACGGGACAACGCATCGGCGTTTCCGTGCTTAGCAGTGGACCGATACAAGATATCGTAGCGGTACTGCGAGAGGAAAATAGACCAGCGAATGAATTTCTGCGCTGTACGTGGAGGTACAGGCTTGGTCGGATGAAAAAGCGATGTCAAAGGTTTGTGGTCTGTGATGATGGTAAAGTGACGACCATACAAGAAATCATGGAACTTAGTAACACCAAACACGAGAGCCAAAGCTTCTTTCTCTATCTGTGAATAATTTCTTTGCGCAGACGAGAGCAATTTGGACGCAAAGGCAATAGGGCGATCATGCGAGCCAACTTTGTGCGCAAGCACAGCACCGATCCCGAAATCCGATGCATCTACCATCAACAAAAGGGGTTTCTGGGGATCGAATGGCGTAAGGCAAGTATTAGAAAGCAACGCCAATTTCAACAGGCGAAAGGCGCGTTCACATTCCGTCGTCCAGACGAACGGAACACCTTTACGGCGTAAGCGATGAAGCGGAGCTGAAATGGAAGAGGCATTGCGCATATATTTATTCTAATAATTAATTTTACCCAACACACTCTGTAGATGTTTCACATTTTGAGGGGAAGGCAATTCTTGTATGGCACGGAGGTGCTCTGGACTCGGATGTATGCCTTGGGCATTAATGACATGTCCCAGGTATGGTAAGTCACGAGCAAAAAACACACATTTGTCCTTCCTCAAGCGAAGACCATTTTGCCGCAAGACCTGAAATAATGTTCGTAAGTTCGCAAGATGATCTTCTTCTGTCTGTCCGGAGATCACTATATCGTCCAGATAGTTTGCTGCAGTAGGGACCGACGCACAAATAGTTTGTAAATATTGCTGAAACAAGGCAGGGGCGGATGCACACCCGAATGGCAGTCTTTTGAAGCGGTACAATCCAAGATGCGTGTTAACCACCAATACGCGCTGGGATTCGTCGTCCACCGGTATTTGCAAGTACGCATCGGCTAGGTCCAACTTTGAAAAATATTTTCCCGGGCACAGTTTAGCAAAAAGATCTTCCGGGCGGGGCAAAGGAAAAGTAGCAGTCACTAGCTGTGGATTCACTGTGGCCTTGAAGTCCACGCAAAGTCTCAATTTTCCGGAAGGTTTTGGCAAAATTACTAAGGGTGAGGCCCAGAGAGAAGCTTGCACACGTTCAATTACACCCTGTGATTCGAGATCGTGTAACGTTCTTGCGACCTCATCACGCAATGCGTGGGGAACATTGCGCGCCCTGAAAAATTTCGGTTGCGCGTTTACCTTCAGTTCTAAATGTGCTTCCTAGTTTTTAGCGCAACCTAAGCCCAGTGCAAAAATATCTGCAAATTCGTCACATAAGCGAGAAACACCGTCTGAAGGCACAGTCTGATTCACTGAGAGGACCTGATTTACAATAGACATGTTAAACAACTGAAACAACTCTAGACCAAACAAGTTCACTGCAGAAGAAGAACGAAGAACGTAAAATGACACAAGTTTTGTTTGTCCCTTGTATGTTGCAAGAAGGCTGCACTGTCCTAACACAGGAATTTTCTGTCCGGAATATGTAGTTAGCTTAACATTTGCGGAACGCAACGGAGGTTTGCCCAGTTGTTTGTACGTGTCGTGATTGAGCAATGAAACTGCAGCTCCGGTATCGAGCTCGAATGGTATCACTTTGCCTTCAAAGTCTAAGTCCACAAAAAGTTTATTGTCCTGCTGACGACAAAAGCGACTGTTTTGTGCAATTTGAATAGACACTGGTACAGAATCACTTGCTAATTGACGTGATTTCCGGCGACGTCGACGCACAGTTTTTGTGGGACGATCACAGTCACTGTTAGAGAAAGTGTCACTGGACGAAGCGGAATTAACGACATGAATGTCCATGGGCGAAGGTCCACGAGCCTGAGTGTCCTTGGTTCGATTCCGGCGCGAAGCAAAGGGCCCGGAATGATTGTGATTGTCTGATCTGAGCTTTTTCTGGCAAACACTTTGAACATGTCCTTTCTTATTGCAGAAAAAGCAAATAGCTTGGCGTGACGGGCAATGTTCACGCGAATGTCTAGTAGCACACCGCGGGCACGATTTCACTACATTTGTGGGCTGGCGCGGCACACGTGGCTTAGCGCGCGGCGGCAGCTGTGCGGACGTGCGCGAGGCCCGGTTACCGGGCCGCGCAGCGCGTCCAGCGGGCCGGTTAATGTTACACACGGCTGGCGAAGTTTCAAAAGATTCCTGAGCACAGTCAAGTGTGTCCTGTCTATCCAGTATGTCTATCACTTGTTGAAGGGAGGGATTAACTAGTTTCAAAATTTGCTCCCGTATGCGAACATCAGAAACGTTCTGTGCAATTGCATCACGCACCATTGTATCTGAATAAGAAAGACCACAGTCACATTCAAAGGCACAGTCCCTAGTAAGTCCTTGCAATGTTGCTACCCACTCCCTATTAGTTTGACCGGCCGTACGTTTTGTACGAAAAACGTATACCGTTTCGCAACCACATTAACTGTTTCTTTGAAATAGGCATCTAAAGCAGACAAAATTTCCTCATAGGACAGAGTTGCTACGTCACGTCGGGGAAACAATTTCACTATCACACGGTATGTGGACACACCGACACAAGAAAGCAAAAACGGCTGCCGCTCATTACCTTGAATTCTGTAGGCAGCGAGGTGGAACGCGAACTGGCGGGACCACTCGTGCCAGGTTTCTTGGTTCGGGTCGTAGTGCCTAAAAGGCGGTGCAACGGCAGGTTGTGGCTGCGGTAGCGGTGTTGCGGCGGCGGCCGCATCGGTTTGAATGGTACATTGACCCTGGACGAGCTGTCCAAGGGCATCCAGTAACGCCTGCGTCTGCTGATTCTGCAAGCGATAAAATTCGGACAGTACATCTGGAGAATGTGGCGAAGCCATGACACAATTAAATGTAAGCAATTAGAAAGAACTCTATCCCATCCTCGTCGCCAATGTTGTGTCGGTATCTGGGCCGACACCATGAAGTTGAGATGGCTGAAAAGGCAAGCTAGACTAACGCAGACGGGCGTGAAGTACTGGAACAGGATACGTAATTAATGTTAGGAAGAAAAGTACGGAGCAGGTTTAATACTTAACTTTACTCAATCATTGAGGTACATCGATCTTGACGATACACAGGAGACTTTAAGTACAATCACTGTATGGCTAATGTCGCCTTGCTAGTTCATAGCCATTAACTTAGCTGATGGCTATTCTGTCTCTCGGCTAATGAGAGAGAAAGGCTTCGTACATCTGGTCGGTAGCTAGGTTCTCGTACAACTGGGGCGAGTGCTCTCTCGTATCACGAGACCTGCCTTGGTGGTGGCGCTAGGTCTGCGATTACACAGTGGCGACACGCGGGTCCGACATGTACTAAATGGACCGCGGCCGATTTAAGCTACCACCTATCAAGTGTGGTGTCTGGCGGTGACACCACACTTGTTCTTTCTCCTGGGTGTCTACAGTGCCTATGCAAGCCAGCTGCATTGCTTATTGAGTCCTGGTGATGAGGTGTTTGACATAGTCATCCTGAGTATCATACATTTGAAAAGGGAACAATGTGTCCATTGTTTCTGCTCGTGTTGTTATCATGGAGCAGAAAGAACAGTGTGAAGCCTGTAGTGTCTTGCTTTGCAGTTTTGTGTGTGAATGTCAAAATTAACAGTATTATATTGCAGTCTCTCTGTTGGACAACATACACAGAGAACACATTTTCCAATGCCTTGTTAATGCATTCTGTGAGGTCATTCATCCGTGGAATGTTTGCAGTTGTAATCCTGTGCATGATGTTGCAATGTGAAATTACATCTGATACTAGTCTCGACTGGAAACTTTTACCTGATCAGAGACCACCACAAGGGATGTGCCATGCTTCAAAATGATGTCTTCTAGAAGTAACTTTGCAATTTCCAGATCTTTGCCAGTCAGCACAGCTACAGTGACACCGTAGTGAGTGAAGTAGTGAGGCAGACTATCATCCGACGATTCTAATTTGTCGACTTCGGGAACATTGCAATGAGGTTTATCCAAATTTTGTGGAATGATGCTGCTGCAGCCAGGATTGGTACCAGATGCACCAGAGGTAATTGCAGCATGTGCTTCCATTGTTGTCATTCTTTACAATGATTTGCATAGGGTTTAAAGGATTTGTAGAGACCTGACTAATGATACCGGCATTTAATTCAGACTACAGTCTTCATGAATCCCAGGGACCAGATGTTGGAATATCTTGGATATTCCTGAGGATCACTGGGCACAGATGTGCTGGGATGATGAGCTCCCATTCCTCCCCATTGGATCTTAGATCCTCTTATATAGTGTTCTGTTCATTAATTGAAGTCCTCATTTTTCATGGTTTCTATGATTTTCAGTTATACTGGCTTTTCCTTCTGTTCAGAATCACTGTTGTTTAATGCAGAAATAATTGACATTTTGTTCACACTGCTGTTTTCCACCAAAGGATTACTTGAAAAGCAATCAGTGTCCTTATGTTTGCTTCCATTTTTATATACCACTGTGATGTACACCTGAAGCATCATAGCTCATCTTGCCAGTCAATCCAATAGATCCTTCAGGCTTGTCAGCCAGCTCAGAGAATGGTGATCTATAACTACAGTGAATGTTCTGTCAAATAAATACTGCCAGAACTTTTTGATCACCACCACAACTGCAAGGCACTCTTTCTCAGTTGTAGAATAGTTCACCTCAGACTTGGAGAGTACTCTGGAAGCATAAGCTATCATCTTTTTGGCACCTTCCTGAATGTGTGCTAAAACAGCCCCTATCCAAAAACAGCAAACAACAGTGTGAGATTCTGTCTTAGCATTACCATCGTACTTTGTCAAAGCTGGAGAAGATTTTAGTGTCACTTTAAGGACAAGGAAATATCTTTCTTGCACCTCATTCCAGGAAAATTTAGCATCTCCCTGAAATATTTCTTGCAAGGAATATGCCTTGATATAGATCTCCATTATGAACTGCCAGTAGTAGGCACACTCTCTGAGAAAATGTCTCACATCATGAATATGCTGAGTTGAGAAATCTGACTAATCTTTTATTCTCTGGATTGGAACAGACTCCACCATCATTCATCTACATCTACATCTACATCTACATGGATACTCTGCAAATCTCATTTAAGTAACAGGCAGGCGGTTTGTCAAACCAGCTTCACAATTCTCTATTATTTCAATCTTGTATAGCGTGCAGAGTAAATGAACAACAAAATCTTTCTGTGCGAGCTCTGATGTCCCTTATTTTATTATGGTGATTGTTTCTCCCTATGTAGGTCGGTGTCAACAAAATATTTGTGTATTCAGAGGAGAAAGTTTGCATGAGTAGAATCTGTCACACTGTTTTAATGATATCCACCTCAAATCCTGCATCATTTCAGTGACAGTCTCTCCCCTATTTCATGATAATACAAAACGTACTGCCTTTCTTTGAACTTTTTTGATGTACTCCACCAATCCTATCTGGTAAGAATCCCACACCACACAGCAGTATTCTAAAACAGGATGGACAAGCGTAGTGTAGGCAGTCTGTTTAGTAGATCTGTTACATTTTCTAAGTATCCTGCCAATAAAATTCAGTCTTTGATTAGCCTTCCCCACAACACTGTCTGTGTGTTCCTTCCAATTTAAGTTGTTCATAATTGGTATGTAATTGAATTTATGGCCTTTAGTTCTGACTAGTTTATTGTGTAACCAAAGTTTAATTGATTCCTTTTAGCGCTTATGTGGATGACCTCACAATTTTCATTATTTAGGCTCAATTTCCAATTTTTGTACCATACAGATATCTTTTCCAAAACGTTTTGCAATTTGTTTTATCTTCTTATGACTTAACTATTCGATAAACAACAACATTATCTGCAACAACCTAAGGCAGCTGCTCAGGTTGTCTCCCAAATCATTTATGTAGATGAAGAACAGCAAAGGACCTATGACACAACCTTGGGGAACACCAGAAATCATTTCTGTTTTACTCGATGACTTTCCATCAGTTACTGTAAACTGTGACCTCTCTGACAGGAAATCATGAATCCAGTCACATAACTGAAATGATATTCCATAAGCACACAATTTCACTACAAACCGCTTGTGTGGTACAGTGTCAAAAGCCTTCGAGAAATCTAGAAATATGGAATCAATTTGAAATCCCTTATCAGTAGCATCCAACACTTCATGCAAGTAAAGAACTAGTTGTGTTTCACAAAAACAATGTTTTCTAAATCTGTGTTGACTGTGTGTCAATAGACGGTTTTCTTTGAGGTAATTCATAATGTTCAAACATAATACATGCTCCAAAATCTTGCTGCATATCAACGTTAATGAGATGGGCCTGTAATTTAGTGGATTAGTCCTACTACCTTTCTTGAATATGAGTGTGACCTGTATAATTTTCCAGTCTTTGAGTATGGATCATTTGTTGAGCAAACCAGTGTATATGACTACCAAGGTACGCCAAGAATTTTATTTCTTGGGCAACAAAGAGACAATTCTGCAGATTCAGGTGAAGGCCTGCAGTCTGAAGACACTTCAACATGGTTGTCAGGCATCTTTGATGACCTTTAAATGTCTTCAAAAAAGGAAAAATAAAAGTGTCATCCACATATCAAGGACATACCCCCCATTTAATGTTCAAAGCAGGTTTTCCATCACATGTTCAAAAGGTACTGGAGCATAACATAGTCCAAATTGTATAACTCTGAACTCATAGTGCCCATCAGGAGTTAAGAAGACAGTCTCTTCCTGGTCAGCCTCATTAACTTCCATTTGCCAGTAGACATAGCTGAGACATACTTTGTTCCTTTTAAGAAGTCCAGGGTGTCATTAATCCATGGTCATGAATACACTTGGATAGACATTTATATTCATGATTTTGTTCAGTTATCAGTTGAGGATGCAGAAATACAATGTGTGGCTCTTCTTCTTCATAAGGATATACAGAGTGGATCAAGGTCTGCAGGTTGACTGATGTCATCTTGACGTATCTTCTCCACTTTTTCCTGGATTATCCAATGGTCATCCAGCATCACTCCGTATGAGTGCTGACTAATTGGTGGATTGTCCTCAGTATTGCTACAGTATTTTATCATTGACCACTTCGTCTGTCTTTCCTCCTGTCCAAACTACTGTCATCAGTGTTGTTCCTCAGTCAAGCCAGATCCTATTGGAAATTTGATAACAGCTTCCTCCCCTGCATTGCCTGTGGTTGTAGTTGTAGCAGATCACAATTCTTCATTGACGACACTAAGTTGCCCTTCCTAGACTGGTTCAGTTGTCATTACACACATTCATTTAAGGATGAGTTATGTCTGCATGTGACAGTTAGTGATTCAAAGTTCTCCTTGGCCACCCATACTGTTTATAATCATTTTTGGTGTGTAGATTTCTTTTGCGAGCCTGAGCTGCTCTGTACCATCGACAAAGGATTCACATTTTAGCTGTCCATCTTGGTTTGCTACTGGAACATGTCTCATTGATGGTGGTGGTGTAACAATAACAACTGCAAACAACCACCCATATGAGTCTTTGTTATGTATGCTTGTTGGAATAGCTTCTTCAGTCTGGGGCTCTGATCTTCCAAAGGCTATTACTGTTTTTTATGGCTGCAAGAAGTTTCATCTGAGTGCCTACATACTGCCTACATACTGTTAAAATGACAATCCTGTTGGCTGGACACATTTCCCATTTATGACCACCAGCACACTCACTTTCATATTGTAGAATGTAGTCTTCTTTTGCTGCTGATGATAAGCATTAAACATTACAGAAAAAGAAGCCATTGAGGCATATAGTGCCTGGACTGGTTGGCCATCAGTGATGATGTCAAGGAGATATCCTGTCATCTTGGAAACTGTCATCCATGGAGTACTTTCATCTGTTGTATTTGGTGACTTTGTCAAATTCTTTCAGTCATTTTATCAGTGTTTCCAAAAAATACTGATGGATAACTGATGCATAGTTGACTTACTGCTGATTTTGAGTCTATTTGTTTGCTGAATATGTGGATCTTAGGAAGAATCTACTGCTTGTGTATTCCAGTTTCTGTCTGTGTAGACAATGGTTTTTAGGCTGCCTGATTGACACCATGGTGCTGAAGATGTTTTGAAGTACCTAGCCCCTCCACCAAACCATGTCATGTTGTAACCACAATCAAGTCCAAATCTGAAGGCTGGGTCATCATTGAAGTACAAACCCTGAGAACTGAAAACGTGTTTATTACTGAACCAACATACAACCAGAACTGACTTCAGGACAGAGAAAGCAGTTCTTTACACAAACATTGAATATTCCAGAGTGCAAGTATTTATAGAGTCATTCCAGATTTACAAATATTACAAGCATAAGATATTTCAAGAATGTTGCAGAAATGGCAAATAAAAATTAATAAATAATTGCTTGTGGCTATGTTTGAACCAGTGGCCTGCAGCATGCCAGCGAATAATGCTTACTACTACACTGCAATGCATGTATGAAAGCTTGTGGCAATATTTCTAGGTTTCCACAAGATTTTTGACAGTGTTCCTCCCAAGTGGCTTCTAATCAAGTTGTGGGGCTTATGAAGCATTGTCGCAGTTGTTAGAATGGATTTGTAATTTTCTGTAAGAAATTCACAGTTCATAATAAGCAGCAATAGTGGGCCATACAGAGAATGAGCCCATTCTGTACTGTTGGCAGACTTCTCAAATGTCAAGTGTGAAGGTTGCATTGTTGCCAGATACTACAACCAAGGGTCAACATCTTCTCTGGGTCAAGGTGTCCATTATTCTCTACAAGTGAGCCACTTAAAGTATCAATTTTACTAATGATCTGTAACTATTGTTTATTAACCAACTAATGACTTGTCACCATTATTTATTGCTGAATTATAATTATTTATGTCCTAAAAATGACTACCAAGGATTTTACACCAATTGCCATAAGTGAAAATAGCAGGAAATTCGAGGGTGAGTAGTCTCACCAGTTATTACCCAATTATCCTTCTACAATTTAATACTCAAAAAGTGGCTGCCATTTATTTTCCCCTCCTTTATTTCATCAATTTTATACTCATGTCATTTAAATACTCATAACTTGCACCTTTCTTATATATATTTATACGCATTACAACAGTGCTGACTTTTTTATTTGTTTATTTTTATTTTGAGGATTGAAAGTGTTCTTTGAATAAAATCAAGGAAATAGAGCAAAAAATTCATTTACAGTATTTTTATTTTTATTTTATACAATAGGTGCTTGTTTACAATGTTAGAGACACTCAGAATTTAAAATACTTTCTGGCAGCAATTTTTTTTTTTACAGGGATACTTTTTATTGTAATAGTAACTTATAGTATACAATTCAACATGTTTGCAATGGAAGCATTTACAGTTAATATTCTTTCTCACTTACTGCAATGGATTTTTTTTTACAATTCAGTTATTGCAATATCATTTGTTATGCATTTATTGTAATGGAAAAAGATTTTGGTGTTGTAAGGACATACCTAGCATGGGAAATACATTACATTAAAAACTAAAGATTTTGTTGGCTATGCAGTACACACACACACACACACACACACACACACACACACACACACCATCATCAGACATGTACACAAAATATACAAGATTAGTTAATTAGTTAGTTGGGTTCATGTTTCATGGATCATTTGCACAATAAATCATAATGATGCGGAACAGGTCATTTTACAAAAATGAGTGAATAAATATACTGCGAGCAGCAGTTAGAATGCCCAACACATTAAACAGATATTTACAAGATGATCATGAGTGAGCGCCATAGTTTGTTCTTACAGCACATTTTTGAAGAATAAAGACTTTCTTTCTTTATGAGCTACCTCTGAACATTATTCCATATGAGATTATTGAATGAAAATATGCAAACTTACTGATTTGTCTCTCCACAAGATTTGCAGTGATTCTAAGTGCAAATGTGGCTGAACTGAGTTATTTTGGAGTTCCAAAATTTGTTTTTTTCTTGTTCCAGTTCTCATCAATATTGACCACAAAATTTTTTGACATTTTCTCCCTAGTCATTATTCCTCATTCTCTCCGTCCCCCATGTGTTACATCCCTAGTTGTTGTGAACTGAATATGTTGTATCTTTTTGAAATTGGAGGTGAGACTGTACACAGAAAATTACTCATAATTCTTTTAAGAACATTATTGACCATTTCTTCTGTTTCTGTATGTATGCTTGGATGATTGCAATGCTCGTGTCATCTGCAAAAAGAACTAATTCTATTTGTTTTATATTAGACGGAAGTCAGTTTACATGTATGAGGAACAATAGTGTACATAAGATTGAGCCTTGCAGAAGCACATACATGATTTCTCCCCAGTCATAAGAATTTCCCCTGATTATATTGATTGAATTACTAAGTACAAATTTCTCCATGCATTTGCTTAGCTATGACGTTGTCCATTGGTTGGCTACACCATCAGCGCAATAAAACCTCAGTTTATCTAGGAGAATATTGTGATTCACAGTAAAATGCCTTAGATAGGTCACAGGACATAGTAATTGCTGCTACTTACTTGTGCTGTTTTTTCTATTTAATGCTTCTAAAATTTGGTGAGTGAACATGTAAATGTCACTTTCAGTAGAGCAACTCTCTTGAAAGCTACACTGTTGCTTGCTGAGGATATCATTATCACTCAAGTGAGATACTGTTCTAGAATACATCACCTTCTCAAAAATTTTGGAAAATGATGTCTGCAGTGAAACAAGTGTGTAGTTATTGATATCTCTCCTGTCATGTTGCTTAAAGACAGGTTCAACAACGGTATATTTCAGTCTCCCTGGAAAAATGCCTTGAATCAGTGATGCATTACATACTTCAGATAAGACAGTACCTATTACAGGGGAATAAATCTTTATTACTTTATTGGAAACACCATCAAAATCAGATGAGTTTTTATGTTTGAGAGAAAGTATAATTTTCTTAATTGCAGAAGGAGAAGCTTGTGATACATATACATGACTGAATTTTATGACAGTTGCTTTTTCAGTGTACTGCTTTTGTTTCTCTCTTGAACTGTTTATCCCTCTAATTTCTACTATATTTAAGAAATGATTATTAAATATACACTGATGGAAAAAAGGCAACACGAAGAAGAAGTTGTGTGACATAAACAAATGTTGGTAGGTGTGTTTCTGCATCTGAAAATTAATCTCTATTCTAATTTTGAACCAGTTACTTAAGAGTGGCTCTAGTAGTGCCACTCTGAGGATGCAAATCAGGTTTGCTTTAAACATACACTGTAAAAGTCATGAGTGTCAATTACCTTTGGGATTGGTCGAGTGAGTTGATATTAGCCAAGAATACCTTTAAGGTGACAAAGATGCCATTGTCAGCACCTCACTGTGTTTGAACAAGGTTGTGTAATAGGGCTACAAGAAGTTGGATGTTCCTTCTGTGATACTGCAGAAAGACTTGGCAGGAATGTAGCCATTGCACATGATTGCTGACAGTGGTGGACACGAGAATGTATGGACACAAGAAGACTGGGCCCTGGACAGTAACATGACTTAACCAAGTGGGAAGACCACTGCATTCAGCATTGTAATATGTCTGTAGTAGCAATTTGAGCAGCAGTTGGCATCATAGAGGCACAGTGAATTGTTACAAATTGGTTACTTCAAGGATAGCTCCAAGCCAGATGCCCCTTATCATGTATTCAACTTACCATATACCACTGCCATATGGGAGTTCAGTTGTGTCAATCAAGAGCTCATTGCAGGGTACGTTGGAGGTCTGTTGTATTTTCTGTTGAAGGTTGGGTCTACCTCAGTGTCAATGATGGCTGTGTGTTGGTTAGAATGCCGGTCGAAGTGGCCGTGCGGTTCTAGGCGCTGCAGTCTGGAACCGTGAGACCGCTATGGTCGCAGGCTCAAATCCTGCCTCAGGCATGGATATGTGTGATGTCCTTAGGCTAGTTAGGTTTAAGTATCTGCACTCCACCTGTTTGTTTGCTAGACACACTAGATCTACTCCCAGATGTATAGTCTATGACAGAAGGAGCACTCTCATAGTTATCCCGTGCACCCTGATTGCTAATTTGTATGTCAGTCTGGTGATTCAACATGTTGTGCTACCATTCATGCACAGCATTCCATGGGGTGTTTTCCAACTTGATAATTCTCACCCACATATTGCTGTTGTAGCCCAACATGCTCTACAGAGTACTGACATGGTGCCTTGGCCTGCTTGATCACCAGAGCTGTCTCCAATTGAGCACACCTGGGACATTGTTTGATGACAATTCTAGCCTCATCCACAAACAGCAAACTGTCCATGTATTGCCCTGTATTGACTGACCAAGTGCAACAGGTGTGGAACTCCATCCCACAAACTGATATCCAGCACCTGTACAACAAAATGTATGCACATTTGTATGTTCGCATTCAACATTGTAGCAGTACCACTGGTTGCTAATGTACCAGCATTTCACATTTGCAATTGCTTTTCTTGTGCTTACCACAAACTGTGATGTTGTAATGTTAATTGTGTAAATATGTTACCTAGACAAATGTATATCAGAAATTTCATTACTCTACGTTAATTAATTTTTGGTGCTGTGATTCCTTTTCTTTCAGTGAATTTGCTACCTGTGACCCATAATTTATATCCCTTCAATGCAGTTCAGTAGTGATGTTATCACATTCTGTGACTGGTAGTCCTGTCTCTTGTTTCACTGTATTACACACAGCCTTAAGTCTATTGTCATAATTACTGATTTCTGACATTATATGCATATTCCTTGACTTTTTAATACTTTTTATTAGTAATTTTGAATAGTCTTTGTAGTGTGCAGCTACTGCAGGAGCTCTACTTGTTCTTGCCAACAGATACATTTCCCTTTTCCTTTCACAAGATATTTTAATCCCTCTAGTGATCCCATAGTTTTGTATATGGCTGTTTAATGTCCATCTGATTGGCTTATGCAGAAAGCTGTTTTCAAATAATGATATGAACTGATCATGAAATAGATTAAATTTTATGTTAGACTTTGATTCATTATAAATTCCATCCTAGATCATCTCTTGTAAACTATTATTTAAAATAATTGTCATGGAGACATTAATATTATTGTAAGTGATTTCCAGTGAGGAGTATCCATACTGTAACACTCTATTTTATTTATCCTAAATAAGTGTGCATCATCATCATCAGAGAGAGAGAGCATTTGGTAGTGGGTATATGGTTAGATTCTTGCTTTGAGCTTCATCAAAGAAAACATTATCAATTACACATCCACTGTCTTCATCCATCTGTGTTGGAAGGTTGATTACTGATATCAAATTGTAGGATCCCAGTAAGATTTCCGGCTTTTCATAAACAGTTCAAAATTTCACAGTGGGGACCTATAAACATTTACAATTAAATGTGAACTATTTTTCAGCATTAATAAACAAGCACACACTTCTATGTGCTGATCACTACATAATCTACTTGTCTCTATGTTTTTGAACATGTGATCTCTCTTAATATATGTAACAACTCTTCCTTATCCCATGCTAGTTCTGCATGTGTAAAATGTGTAACTTATCTAACTCTGTGATTTTGTTGTGCTCAGATAGGACAGGATGTCTATCTTTTCAGATCTCTCTAAATTTTTGAAACAGACAAGAAGTGCTTCTGCCTTATTACTCAATCCTCTAATATTTTGATGAAAAAAGTTAACATTACTTTATTACTTTTCTGTGCAGTCTTAAGTGTTTTGTGGGGCTCTTCTGTTATTGTGATTTCTTACAAAACAGGATTCCTTAGTTGTGATTCTAACCTAAAAAAAACTACCTCTCTGACAAAAGTAATCACAGGAAACTTGCCTTTTGCGATTGCGGTTCCCCATACATTTTCTGCAAGAAGCTCACCCAACCTATCTTTCCCTCTCTGATTCAGGTGTAGGCCATGTCTAGTACATCCCCATCTCTCAACTGTAGTAAGAGGCATTGCACTCATATGAGGTTTCATTACAGTCAGCAGCAGGCTGTTCAACTCAGTGTACACATGGCTCCCAGCATCATTAACCCAGGTCGTTAACCACCTCCACAAATCTTACATTTGTGTATAGTTACTACTGATATTTCATCCAGGTCACCCCTCATTCTATAATTACTGTCCTTAGCTAGGCTGTTCCTCATTACACCTACTAAAATAATGTGATCCTCTGTGATGGCTAAGGCCAACACTTGGCTACATAATACCTGTGGCTCGGTACCCTTTCCTAATTTGTCCTGTACCATCTGGCCTACACTACTTCCATGGCTACTACCTAGCAGCAAGACTCTTTTTTTTATTTCGCTACTCTCTTTTGGTACTGAACTACACTTAGATTCCTTGCTAGAAGTTTGCTGCACCCTACTGTAACCTATACTTGGATGAGGTTCTTCCCTTCCTACATCAGATAACAAGTCAACATTATTCGATACTGTAAGCTCAAATGTTGAAGAGCTGTTCCCCTTTCCCCCTTCTTTACCCAGTTCGCATGATCTTTTCCTCCCTTCGGCCTATTTACACTACTGGCCATTAAAATTGCTACACCATGAAGATGATGTGCTACAGACGCAAAATTTAACCGACAGGAAGAAGATGCTGTGATATGCAAATGATTAGCTTTTCAGAGAATTCACACAAGGTTGGTGCTGGTGGTGACACCTACAATGTGCTGACATGAAGAAAGTTTCCAACCAATTTCTCATACACAAACAGCAATTGACCGGTGTTGCCTGGTGAAACATTGTTGTGATGTCTCGTGTAAGGAGGAGAAATGTGTACCATCACGTTTCTGACTTTGATAAAGGTTAGATTGTAGCCTATCACAATTGCGGTTTATGGTATCGCGACATTGCTGCTCGCGTTGGTCGAGATCCAATGACTGTTAGCAGAATATGGAATTGGTGGGTTCAGGAGGGTAATACGGAACGCCGTGCTGGATCCCAATGGCCTTGTATTACTAGCAGTTGAGATGACAGGCACCTTATCCGCATGGCAGCAACGGATTGTGCAGCCACGTCTCCATCCCTGAGTCAACAGATGGGGACGTTTGCAAGACAACAACCATCTGCACAAACAGTTGAATGACGTTTGCAGCAGCACGGACTATCAGCTCACAGACCATGGCTGCATTTACCCTTGTTACTGCATCACAGACAGGAGCGCCTGTGATGGTGTACTCAATGACGAACCTGGGTGCACGAATGGCAAATCATCATTTTTTCAGATGAATCCAGGTTCTGTTTACATATCATGATGGTCGCATCCGTGTTTTGCGACATCGTGGTGAACACACATTGGAAGCGTGTATTTGTCATCGCCATACTGGCGTATCACTTGGCGTGATGGTATGGGGTGCCACTGGTTACACGTCTTGGTCACCTCTTGTTTGCATTGACGGCACTTTGAACAGTGGAAGTTACATTTCAGATGTGTTAGGACCCGTGGCTCTACCCTTCATTCGATCCCTGCAAAACCCTACATTTCAGCAGGATAATACACGACCGCATGTTGCAGGTCCTGTACAGGGCTTTCTGGATACAGAAAATGTGTGACTGCTGCCCTGGTCAGCACCTTCTCCAGATCTCTCACCAATTGAAAACATCTGGTCAATGGTGGCCGAGCAACTGGCTTGTCGCAATACACCAGTCACTACTCTTGATGAACTGTGGTATCGTGTTGAAGCTGCATGGGCAGCTGTACATGTACAAGCCATCGAAGCTCTGTTTGACTCAATGCCCAGGCATATTAAGGCCATTATTATGGTGGTTGTTCTGGGTACTGATTTCTCAGGATCTATGAACCCAAATTGCGTGAAAATGTAATCACATGTCAGTTCTCGTATAATATTTTTGTCCAATGAATACCCGTTTATCATCTGCATTTCTTCTTGGTGTAGCAATTTTAATGGCCAGTAGTGTAGTTCGAATTTCATATGTTGTAATTCAGCCTGGAGGACACTAATCTTTGCCATCTGTTCAGTTTTTTTTTTTATATTTTTATTTTTTCCCCCACAGCCTACATGCACCACTCCCTCTCTGTCTATACTACAGTAATATCCACTCTTATCACACATTACAACACACATTACATGCTTGAAAATGGAATCATATTGCTTAACACACTTAACACTACAAAATTTTTGTTACATTATGTACATAACGCAAAAATTAGGCCTGCAATCTATTGCCTCAGGTGTATGATCTAATGAAAAAAGTTAATTATTTCTGCTTGCAACAAGAACTCAGACTCATTTGACTGAAGCATCTATTCATTAACAAATTCACTATAGAATGTAGATTTTAATGTAACTTCAATGTGAGTAAACTGCATGTAAGCAAACTACTAGTGTAAAAGTTTCTAGATCAAACAACTTATCATTTACACTAAGCACCTACTTCCCAGAAATTTAACTTCATAATGAATGGACATGCTCTTCTTAAGTTTCTGAAAAAAAACAACAAAATTAAAGAGGATTCTCTAAGTTAACTGCACCAAAATGTAGACAGAAATATGATTATTTATTTATTTTGATCCTCTGAATCATACATTGCACAGAAATGCATATCATGATATAGGACAGGTCATTTGATACATATTAGGCATTTATAAGAAGAGGTACATGTCCATGAATCTATAAAATGATTACATACTTATATCACATGTGTAATGTACTTAGGTCTTATATTTATCCTGTACCAGAATTTAGCATTTATAATAATAAAACTTACATTAAGTTATGTTACATAAGGTCAATAGTTTGGGATCCATTATCTGATGTTTTTGTTGAGCAGTTCCTTATAGCAGGTTGTTTTCGAGGAATTCCTGTATGCTGTAGAGGCAGTGTTTAATTAGGAGTGACCGTAGTTTTACTTTAAAATCCTTCACTTATGTAATGTTCTTCACTTCTGGGTGGTGGTGGTTAGTGTTTAACGTCCCGTCGACAACAAGGTCATTAGAGATGGAGCGCAAGTTCGGGTTAGGGAAGGATTGGGAAGGAAATCGGCTGTGCCCTTTCAAAGGAACCATCCCGGCATTTGCCTGAAATGATTTAGGGAAATCACGGAAAACCTAAATCAGGATGGCTGGAGATGGGATTGAATCGTCGTCCTCCCGAATGCGAGTCCAGTGTGCTAACCACTGCGCCACCTCGCTCGGTCTCCACTTCTATTGGGAGATGACTGAAGAGGTTTACTGCCATATATTTGAAATCTTTACTGTATAGTTTTGTTGAATGGGGAATTACTCATAGAGAGTTCTTTGGCCTTGTATCATGTTGGTGCCAGTTTGAGTTTATACCTAAGTTGCTAATATTTTTCTTGGAGAAACATAGTAGGTCCAGTATGTACTGACATGGGAGAGGTAATATGTTCAGATTCTGGAACAGTGGTTTACAAGATTCTTTCTGCTGTTTCAATAATATTATTCTAACTAGTTTTTCTTTTTTGGAGTTTAAACAGCCTCACTGCTACTGCACTGTGGCCCCAAAAGATAATTCCTTAGCTTAATACAGAGTGGAAAAGAGCATAGTACATTGATGTGAGGGTGGTGGTATTAACAATATTCCTTATTTGTCGAATCATGGCACATAATTTACTCAATTTGGTGCAGGTTATATCAATATGCACAACTTAATCATAGCTAACACTTGGTTCAAGAATCATAAAAGAAGGTTGTATACATGGAAGAAGCCTGGAGATACTGACAGGTTTCAAATAGATTATATAATGGTAAGACAGAGATTTAGGAACCGGGTTTTAAATTTTAAGACATTTCCAGGGGCAGATGTGGACTCTGACCACAATCTATTAGTTATGAACTGTACATTAAAACTGAAGAAACTGCAAAAACGTGGGATTTTAAGGAGATGGGATCTGGATAAACTGACTAAACCAGAGGTTGCACAGAATTTCAGGGAGAGCATAAGGGAACAATTGACAGGAATGGGGGAAAGAAATACAGTAGAAGAAGAATGGGTAGCTTTGAGGGATGAAGTAGTGAAGGCAGCAGAGGATCAAGTAGGTAAAAAGACGAGGGCTAGTAGAAATACTTGGGTAACAGAAGAAATATTGAATTTAATTGATGAAATGAGAAAATATAAAAATGCAGTAAACGAAGCAGGCAAAAAGGAATACAAACGTCTCAAAAATGAGATTGACAGGAAGTGCAAAATGGCTAAGCAGACATGGCTAGAGGACAAATGTAAGGATGTAGAGGCTGCCCTCACTGGGGGTAAGATAGATACTGCCTACAGGAAAATTAAAGAGACCTTTGGAGAAAAGAGAACCACTTGTATGAACATCAAGAGCTCAGATGTAAACCCAGTTTGAAGCAAAGAAGGGAAAGCAGAAAGGTGGAAGGAGTATATAGAGGGTCTATACAAGGGCAGTGTACTTGAGGACAATATTATGGAAATGGACGAGGATGTAGATGAAGATGAAATGGGAGATATGATTCTGTGTGAAGAGTTTGACAGAGCACTGAAAGACCTATGTCGAAACAAGGCCTCGGGAGTAGACAACATTCCCTTAGAACTACTGACAGCCTTGGGAGCGCCAGTCCTGACAAAACTCTACCATCTGGTGAGCAAGAGGTATGAGACAGGTGAAATACCCTCAGACTTCAAGATGAACATAATAATTCCAATCCCAAAGAAATCAGGTGTTGACAGATGTGAAAATTTCCAAACTATCAGTTTAATAAGTCACTGCTGCAAAATACTAACGTGAATTCTTTACAGAATGGAAAAACTAGTAGAAGCTGACCTCGGGGAAGATCAGTTTAGATTCCATGAAAATATTGGAACACGTGAGGCAATACTGACCCTACGACTTATCTTAGAAGCTAGATTAAGGAAAGGCAAACCTACGTTTCTAGAATTTGTAGACTTAGAGAAAGCTTTTGACAATGTTGACTGGAACACTCTCTTTCAAATTCTGAAGGTGGCAGGGGTAAAATACAAGGAGTGAAAGGCTATTTACAATTTGTACAGAAACCAGATGGCAGTTATAAGAGTCGAGGGACATGAAAGGAAAGCAGTGGTTGGGAAGGGAGTGAGACAGGGTTGTAGCCTCTCCCCGATGTTATTCAATCTGTATATTGAGCAAGCAGTGAAGGAAACAAAAGAAAAATTCAGAGTAGGAATTAAAATCCATGGAGAAGAAATTAAAACTTTGAGATTTGCCGATGACATTGTAATTCTGTCAGAGACAGCAAAGGACTTGGAAGAGCAGTTGAACGAAATGGATAGTGTCTTGAAGGGAGGATATAAGATGAACATCAACAAAATCAAAACGAGGATAATGGAATGTAGTGGAATTAAGTCAGGAGATGCTGAGGGAATTAGATTAGGAAATGAGACACTCAAAGTAGTAAAGAGTTTTGCTATTTGGGGAGAAAAATAACTGATGATGGTCGAAGTAGAGAGGATATAAAATGTAGACTGGCAATGGCAAGGAAAGCCTTTCTGAGGACGAGAAATTTGTTAACATCGAGTATAGATTTAAGTGTCAGGAGGTCGTTTCTGAAAGTATTTGTATGGAGTGTAGCCATGTACGGAAGTGAAACATGGACAATAAATAGTTTAGACAAGAAGGGAATAGAAGCTTTTGAAATGTGGTGTTACAGAAGAATGCTGAATATTAGATGGGTAGATCACATAACTAATGAGGAGGTATTGAATAGGATTGGGGAGAAGAGAAGTTTGTGGCTCAACATGACTAGAAGAAGGGATCGGTTGGTAGGACATGTTCTGAGGCATCAAGGGGTCACCATTTTAGTATTGGAGGGCAATGTGGAGGGTAAAAGTCATAGAGGGAGACCAAGAGATGAATACACTAAGCAGATTCAGAAGGATGTAGGTTGCAGTAGGTACTGGGAGATGAAGAAACTTTCACAGGATAGAGTAGCTTGGAGAGCTGCATCAAACCAGTCCCAGGACTGAAGACCACAACAACAACAACAAGTCAATATGACTTTTCCATGTAACTGTGACAGTAATGGTAACCCCCAAAAATTTGGTTTCCTTTACATAGTTGGTTTTATCATAACTCAGTGATATATTTGGTACTGGTGGGTTTTTATTTTGGACTGTGTGAAAAGTAATACCAGCTGTCTTTTTTATATTTAGGAGTAGTCTGTTTGAATTAAACCATGAGTTTAGTTGTGCTGTGCTCCTTTTTATTGCATCTTGAAGATGTTCATTTGAGTTGGATATCATAATTGTGGTATCATCAGCAAAGAGGAAGGTTCTGTTATTGTGTAAATTTAAGGGGAGGCCATTTATATAAAGTAGGAATAATAAGGTCCCAACACTGAGCCTTGGGGAACTCCATGTAATTTGGGTAGATAACTGTACAGTATTAGCAATTCCTGGTCGATTGGTTACATTCATTTGGACATAATAGTTTCTGTCTTTGAGGTAGCTTTCAAACCAGTCATGACCAGTGCCCCTTATTCCATGGGAATACATTTTTTATTTTGCGATTGACCATATCAAATGCCTTTGTTAGGTCAATAAAATGCCTGTGGCTGGAAGCTTCTTGTCTACTAGTGTTAAGGTGTACTCCAGATGTTGCTGTATTGCGTCAGTCATGGTTTTTCCTCCTTGGAAACCAAACCGAGCAGCTGATATGACTTTTCTTTTTTTCAGAAATGAATTTAGTCTGTCTTCCATAGTATATTCAAATATTTTGCTGAATACTGAGAGTACTGCTACTGGCCTGTAATTGTTGATATCATCTTTACTTCTTTTTTTATGAATGGGTATGATTTTTGTGGTCTTGAGTTTATTAGGAAATATGCCATTGAGGAATGAGGAGTTTATTATGTGGAACACTGATTTACTTATGAAGCTGCTGCAGTTATTTGTGCATCTGTTGTTGGTAATAATAACAGCATGTCAGTTCAGTCGTTTTGTTCTAAGTTTGGGAGACGGTTATTTTTAAAGTGGTCTGTGAGACTTTCAACATTTTTAATAAAATATGAGTTAAATTCATCTGCTATTTCTTTTTCGTTTGTGATTGATTTCCCATTTATTTCTAGGTTCATGTAACTTACAATTTTTTCATGTTTTCTGGAAAAGATACATAAAGAAAAGTGATACATTTAATAGCAAGTTTAAAAACTCACTAATACATGTATTTAATGAGTAAACTATGCTAAACTAACTTTTATTACAATCTTAATTAATTTTCTTTACAGGAACACAAGAACTTAAACGTGTTGCCTGGTGCAGTGCTGCCAACTTTAAAAAGTAATATTACAAACCTTTGGAACAGGTTCCTTACACCAAAAAAAGAAAAGAGGTTAACATAAACATGTGTCACAAAATACTTTGTTTTTGAGTTATTAATGAAATCTTACAATATAAGTGGTTGGAGCTCATCAACACATTAACTCAAAATAAACACTCAAAATAAAAATCGCTTGATACGGGCAAGTCTTCAATTCCAGATTGTATACCGATTGGATTCCTTTCAGATTATGCTGATACAATAGCTCCCTACTTAGCAATCATATACAACCACTCGCTCACCGATAGATCTGTACCTACAGATTGGAAAATTGTGCAGGTCGCACCAGTGTTTAAGACGGGTAGTAGGAGTAATCCATCAAACTACAGACCTATATCATTCACGGCGGTTTGCAGTAGGGTTTTTGAGCATATATTTTATTCAAACATTATGAATCACCTCAAAGGGAACGATCTATTGATACGTGATCAGCATGGTTTCAGAAAACATCGTTCTTGTGCAACGCAGCTAGCTCTTTATTCGCACAAAGTAATGGCTGCTATCAACAGGGGATCTCAAGTTGATTCCGTATTTCTAGATTTCCAGAAAGCTTTTGACACCATTCCTCACAAGCGACTTCTAATCAAGCTGCAGGCCTATGGGGTATCGTCTCAGTTGTGCGACTGGATTTGTGATTTCCTGGCAGGAAGGTCGCAGTTTGTAGTAATAAACAACAAATCATCGAGTAAAATTGAAGTGATATCAGGTGTTCCCCAGGGAAGCATCCTGGGACCTCTGCTGTTCCTGATCTATATAAACAACCTGGGTGACAATCTGAGCAGTTCTCTTAGGTTGTTCGCAGATGATGCTGTAATTTACCGTCTAGTAAGGTCATCCGAAGACCAGTATCAGTTGCAAAGCGATTTAGAAAAGATTGCTGTATGATGTGGCAGGTGGCAGTTGATGCTAAATAACGAAAAGTGTGAGGTGATCCACATGAGTTCCAAAAGAAATCCATTGGAATTCGATTACTCGATAAATAGCACAATTCTCAAGGCTGTCAATTCAACTAAGTACCTGGGTGTTAAAATTACGAACAACTTCAGTTGGAAAGACCACATAGATAATATTGTGGGGAAGGCGAGGCAAAGGTTGCATTTCATTGGCAGGACACTTATAAGATGCAACAAGTCTACTAAAGAGACAGCTTACACTACACTCGTTCGTCCTCTGTTAGAATATTGCTGCGCGGTGTGGGATCCTTACCAGGTGGGATTGACAGAGGACATCGAAAGGGTGCAAAAAAGGGCAGTTCATTTTGTATTATCACGTAATAGGGGAGAGAGTGTGGCAGATATGATACGCGAGTTGGGATGGAAGTCATTAAAGCAAAGACATTTTTCGTCGTGGTGAGATCTATTTACGAAATTTCAGTCACCAACTTTCTCTTCCGAATGCGAAAATATTTTGTTGAGCCCAACCTACATAGGTAGGAATATTCATCAAAATAAAATAAGAGAAATCAGAGCTCGAACAGAAAGATTTAGGTGTTCATTTTTCCCGCGCGCTGTTCGGGAGTGGAATGGTCGAGAGATAGTATGATTGTGGTTCGATGAACCCTCTGCCAAGCACTTAAATGTGAATTGCAGAGTAATCATGTAGATGTAGATGTAGATGTAGAATGTCCTCCTATTGCTTCTAAATGTGCAAGACATTGTTGAATCATGGACTGTTGTACCATTTCAAATATTCCCTGGTAGTTTTGAATGGTTTCACTGGCTGCCACGATACGTTGATAAAGAGTTTCTGCACCCGAGTTATCTGCTGCATAGACCAGTTGTTTAAGGTGCCCTCAGGGATAACTATCCAAAGGACTTATGTTGGCAGAATGTGCATGCCAAGGAACTAGCCCTTCTCTACTGTCATGATAGATACTAGCCAGTGCATCTCAGCACTGTACCTGAAATGTGTAGGAGCTTCATCATGCATAAACTTCATGTTTCCTTTTATTTGCAGGAGCACAACTTCTATTAGGTCTTTGGGGTATTCTGAATATAGTGCCTGTAGACAGCACTTGTAAGATGTGCTGGGAGAACATATGGTCCTACTGGACAGTCCTGCTGTTCCAGCCCCAGAATAATCAAGATGCAGCCGGTTATCATGTCCTAATGCTCTAGAGCACACTGTAAATATCACACTTAAATGTTGCCATTTCTCTTCAAATATAAGCTAGAAATTGCATTAAAATTACACCATTTATCTTTAAATGTGTTCTAGTATGCAAACAAAATGGACAGAAATGTATTTTATAGTGCCATCTCCATGATAACTAGAAACCAATGTCAAGTGCTGAAATGATGGTCAGCCATGCTTCAATGAACTCAGAGAAGTGACACAGCTGTGTGCTTTCTATTGTTCATTCTTAGATGTGGTGTCATCCCTTCCAGCACTACAAGCATTACATTGCTCACAGCACCAGGTCAGTATTTGTCTTTGAAACTGCATGTAATGTATCATGCAGTATGAGGGATTATTTAAGCAGTATTGTCAAGGCTCCACTGTAGGTGAGTGGTCTAAACCATAAACTGCTATTTTGCAGACCTGTGTTTGATTTCCACAGATGCCAACTATTTTCCATTTTATTTTGTTCTGCACAAGTTAAAGTATCAATTATATAATTTAATTATATTTAAACAGTTCAATTTGTGAATGTAAGATTAACATATTCAATTTAGTAATGATTAAGCCCATTGCAAGACAAAAGGCTATGGGTCACCACATTGTAGCGCATTGGTATAACTTTGCACAAGCCACCACTGCATTTATCTTAAATAGATGCTAATGTCTAGCCTGTAGTGTAGCATGAAGATTGTGATTGACCCATATGTGTTGGTTGTGGAAATTGGTAAATGTTGCCTCATTTGTAAACAAAACTGAAGAGACAAACAATGGATTGATAGTTTGTGAAACAAACCACACAAAAAAGGTCTTCCATGATGGGTGATTGGTTGGCATAAGGTCCTGTGCAAGTTGAAGAAATTACAGATGCATGAGTTGCTGGATGAATTATCCTCCATCCTGAACTTGGAGATGTACCCCATACCAGGACTACTTGTCTTGCTCTTCTTCAACAAACCATAGAACATGCTCTTTCTGGTCAGGCATACAAGCAACACATGGCCTTCCTTGATCAATAGTCTGTTGTGCTACAAATCCTGTATCAGCAATGTATCCACAGAAATAATTTCTGGATGATTCCACTGTCTGCAAATGGTGTATGATACAGTCATGCAGCCTCATGTCCATTACCACTCATGTAGCTGTACACTAAAATTATGTCTGCCAGCTCACAAAATGAATATCCTGCCATGCTTGAATGAAGTTCTTTCAGTTAACTCATTACTGTAGCAGATGTACAGAATTGACAAACTGAAGACAGACGAATGCACGTAACAAGTCTCCCTGGCAACACAACACCATCTAGGATAAAATGAGTCAAGTGGGTGCATGGATAAGTTGCTCTGTTGGGTTGTGCCTGGAAAGGCATTTTACATCAACTTTCACTAATAACTCTAAAACAAATGATTTTTGGACATATCTTTATATGAATTTTTTTCTTGTTAGGGTATAAGGAATATATACCCAAAGTTTTTAAAAGTATTTCTGGAAAACACTCTAACAGTAGACACACAACACACAAACACACACACACACACACACACACACACACACACACACACACACACACACACACACACACAATATGTGCAATCATCCCATTGACACATGCACCTATTTTCACTATGATATGCAGTCTGTACTGTTTCACACACACATATACACTATTTACAAATAAACATATCCACTCCCTTATTATCACCTGAGTGAGTAGTATGAGTATGTGAGCATCTTGATTTCATCCCCACAAATGAGCCATTTGTCATTATGGCATGATACACTGACTTTCAGTTCCAATACAGTGTTTACTTAATGATCTCACAATCGATTGCTTACTTGGTGCACTATATGTGGGGTAGTGTCAACACCACCGTGCAGGCACTCCTTTTAATTAATCATGAGTGCCATTGAGGCAACATGATGTACATCCTTTCTCCGCTTTTGAGTGGCATCTGTATCTGGTCAGTATGATACATTTTTTATCTGAGCCCTACAAACTCCACAATCTGCAACCCATGTGCCTCATCTTATACTAATAATCTTACTGTTTACAGGTATTATGCAATAAGGAGTATCAGCCACCTATCCAGATGTTTCAAATCTGTCAGGATGGTACCTTATTACTTCATCTGGATTGCAAACCTTCATGAAATAGATGAAATTGTCCATATACATACCAGCAGTGATGGCTCACGCAGCATTTATCTACAACTTGGGATGTGAAACCCTGAACATTAGTTACCATATTCTTCTCAATCCTTCTGCCTAACCACACCCTCAGAATTCACAACATGTTCAGATAAAATGGCCAAATATTTGTGACAATGAAGAATACAAATGTTATTGCTGATCCCAGAATCTATTACAAATGGGAAGAAGGAAAAAAACAATGTCAGCATTCAACAGGATGTGAACCTACTTCCTTCAGTTTCATACTCGGTGTCTCCAACCACATAGACATACTGAATACATGCAACCAAGAACAATATTATTGTTTATATTAGGATCTTCCCTATGAGTGCATCATTAACTGACATTTAATTGTAAGAAATCATATCAAAGGTGACATGTTTGTGATAAGTCTTCAATGCACCTAAACCAACATTAGTAATATAAACCTGCACATGGGTGAAACATAGCACTTTTGAACTAGCCTTCCAGTTCCAGCTTTTAATTAGTTGCTTGGTTAGGGCTCAGACAGAATGGTGGGGATATTGACCCCCCCTTGTTATTTCTGTTCTTGCCTCTATTTATTTGGTGCTGTGAGGCTTGTAGCACAGTTAGTGCCAGCTGAGGGGCCATCTGCTGGAACTTGTAAGACCTACAGTGTCCCACACTATGTCTTTCTCATGGGCCTTGTGTCTGTAGGAATGATGTCACATCAGAGCATGTGCAGTAGCACACAGACATCTGCATCTCTTCTCTGACAAGGAAACATTACCATCTCAACTTTGTATTTTGAGGCGAAGAAAGCACATGTACAAGATAAGAGCCCCAACAATCAATCCTGTGTAAAAATTTGAGTCATTATTCTGACAGTGTACAGTTATGGCCTGAAAGTGCAGGTTTGAAACACACATGCATATTACTTGTTTGTCATTTTCTCCATCCCACTGTGCCCACTTAACCCTAGATCACTAAACCTTCACAAAATATGTGTTTGCAGTAGGGTATAAAATAGGTCATTTTACACTTAATTTGGTATGTAACATACCACTGGAGATGTAATAATTGTAATTAACTAATACATAACCTATAAATTATGATTTGCTTTGAATGAAATTTGGAGTAGTACATTTTCTGATGATTTAGTAGCAACGTAACATTTCCCCTCTTTAGTGTTCTAGGGTTAATGCCCAAGTATGAAGTACTGTACGGTGGAGTGACAACCAGAGCCCTCCTATTGAATAACAGCACAGCTCCTGCAGATGTACTTCACTATAACATTGACAGGTTTACAGTCAAAAGAAAATAATGCACAACAGCAATGTTAGTAATTAAAGAGTGCTGCACTACTTCTTTAATTACACACTCTTTTCTTTCATTCATTTATACCGAATTAGTGAATGGCAACATAAAAATTTTCAAAATGAAGAGGGCTGCTCTGCCACCAACTACATGTTAGAAACCACACACTTTGACACAATGATCGAGGCATGTTTCCAAAGCTGAAACAGTATCCAACTGGATGTTCAAAGCTATCTGTCTAGTCAGTGGTGTAGCCACTTTGATACCAAGTGTTCTGGACAACTGGCCAATATTCTGGTGCACATAATTATCAGTAAAGAATAGACTGCATTTGAAGGAACTTGTAGCACTGGCTGAAGTTCATATTGACACTCAGAAGTTACATTGAGTTGGTAAAAACCTTGAAATATGTGAAAGCCAAAAACATCCAGAGCTTGACAGTAATTTTTTCTGCCTGGTGGTATTGTCAATATAAAAACTGCAGTGTCTTTTCTACATTCTCTACATATATTGACAAGCTTCTGTGGCCAGAAAATGAATCTATAATCAATCCTAGATTACAAAACCCTTGTAATACTTACAGTTGCTGTTGGTACCAAACAGAGGTTCCTGACAATTTGGTATTGCCAGTCGAGGGAGTAAAACAAAAAACGAACTCTTCAAATGCATTTTGTATTTGTTTTGTATATGACATACCATTAGAGACCTTATAATTGTAATTAACTAGTGCATAAACTATAAACTATGCCAAAGTTTTAAGGCTTTCATGGCTAATTGATGATAAATTTCCTGTTGGCTTCTGTCTAGAGTTCTTAGCCTGATATCTGTTTGATCATTCTCCTGATGTTTTGCCAGCATGAGTGGCTTGCATTCTAAAAGTTTCTCTGTCCATTGCTGGTGGTGAACTAGAGTTGAGCTCTTGGCTGCAGATTATATATACCTGGAACACCAATGTCCAAGTGGTTTTCTGTTGTCATTTTTCCCCTTGCTACATGTAATGAACATTCACTGCAGCATGGGAATCCAGGATCTATTCACCTTGAGGTTTTCTTCTTTCTTTCTGAAGCTACTGTCATGTTTGTGCATTTCTATAGATTCCCTGAAGAAGTGGGTGTGATAGCTCTTCTCTACAGCAAGAACTTACATGGCAGCTTATTTTACTATATGGTCAGTCTCACATGGCACCTGCTCTGCCACAACGATTTTTCCATCTGCCCCAACCTGCAATGGCACATATGTTTGGTGATTGTGGTGCTGATTGATTGTCAAGTCATTCTGACATAGATTTTTCCACATGCACATGGTATGCACTTTATTACCAACTTTGCAAGGGGGTCCCTTTTCTCTTTTGCTGATCTGAGACACTTTTTAATCTTCTTTTTCGGTTTATAAATAGTCTCATTTTTCCAATGTGTCTTTTTGCTGAGTGTTTGATTCTGTGACACTTATTATGGAACTGGTAGAGTACCCACTGCTCCTCAGAACCCTTTCTAGGTGTTAAACTTCCCATATGAAGCGCTGTGGCTCACCTATTCATCTTGCTCATGTTGTGAGTGCAATCCCTCTTTTCTGGCTCAGATGGTTATTTGACAGTTTGTGCAGGTGTTGGTGCTTGTGTGTCAGTTTTCAATACACCTCAAAACCTGGGACACAGCATGTGCATCTTCAGATATTGTTGGCATTATTGTGTAGCTGTGCATCATGTTATTGACAGACATGATTTCTAAATTAAAACTGCTGTGATCCATATTTTACACATCATGTCTATTGACAATTTCCATGAGGACTCTGGTGTTAATGACGAACTTTTCAAAGCATTATGTGATCATCTCATTACCACCTGTTAGGTAAGTGGTCTGGTTAATCAGTGCATACTCCTCTGTTATACACAGGGACAAAGTGGTATCTGACAATATGAAATCTTCATAGCAGGTTTAATCATCACTTACTTTCTTGTTTTCACATCCCCTTTCCATTGTATCAATAACTGTTGTAAAAAGGGCAGCCTCATTATCATCATAGCCGTCCTCTAGCAAATAAGCATTATTTGCTCTATATCTAGCAGGTGTTCCTTCATGAAGATGTCTATTACTTCTACAATGAAATTGAAGGTAAAAATAATAGCACAATACAAGCTCCATATGCTTTTGTTTGCCTTGTTTAAATATTATGTGGCAGTTCCTTCTGCTTTAATTATTTTGTTTGTTGTTTGTACTTGGTGTCGTCGTACTGGCTGAAATATGGGGTTTGTAATTCCAACACTCACTACTGGCCTCTTCTATTAGTAGACTTGCCTCTTCTAGTGAAGACCTAGATCCTATTTTCTCCACAACATTTAAAAAATGATTATTGAAAATATTTTCAATTTATGATTGTTTGTTAGTACACTTGTCATTCAGTTTTATGGCACTTAAGTCTTCCTGTGCTCTTGGTTGCCCTGTTTCCCTTTCAATAATATTCCAAATTGCTTTAATTTTATTATCAGAGTTACTGATCTCAGACATGACACACATGCTTCTGGACTTTTTAATAACTTTTCTTAGTACTGCACAATAGTTTTTATAATATTGAACAATTTCGGGGTCAGTACTCCCTCTTGCTATTTGATACAGTTCTCTTTTACGGTTGCAAGATATTCTTATTCCTTTAGTTAGCCAAGGTTTTTTATATGTTTTCTTGGAATTATGTTTAACTATTTTCTTGGGAAAACAATTTTCAAATACCCTTAAAAATGTATCATGAAATAAGTTATATTTCAAGTTTGCATCGGGTTCCTTATACACTTCATCCCAGTCTAGCTGTTGTAGGCTTTCCCTAAAGTTTGCAATATTTATATTGTTAATTGAACACACTGCTTTGAAAGTCTGATTTGATATACTGCATGCAGCTATGTCATGTACTGTAACTAGCTGTGCACCATGATCTGAAAGACCATTCTCAACAGGATAAGCATTTATGTCCTTAAACTTATCTTGGTCTATAAAAAAGTTATCTATCAATGTACTGCTGAGTAATACTACAAGGTCATTCTTCCTATTACACTCTTTCAGGGAATCAACATTGAAATCCCCACAAATGATAATTTGCTTCCCCCTGTCTGACTGATAGCACAACAAAGCATCCAAGTTTTCTAGAATTAGCTGGAAATTCCCTGAGGGGGACCTATACACTGTTGCAATTATGAAAGTGCCATCATTTAGTTTAAGTTCAGTGGCACATGCTTCCATATGCTGCTCTACACAAAATTTTTTAGTTTCTAAATTTTTTACACTGTGGAAGCTATTGACATATATGGCAACTCCTCCTCTCATCATATTATCTCTACTTACATGTGCAGCTAATTTGTACCCATTGATGCTAACCTTTTGCATATCAGTGACAATGTAATGCTCAGACAGGCATAGTACATCTATTACATTCTCAGTTTCCATATCTTCTAAACAAAGCAGAAGCTCATCAATTTTATTTTCAATCCCCCAATATTTTGATGAAATATACTAACATTATTTTTCACTTTACTTTTGTATCTTGAACTTTTTTAACATCTTTAGTACTTGCCTGGCTGAGTTTCCCACTGGACACTGACCTTACACCAAAAAAGAGTTTCCACCATGAGATGTAGTTCTTCCCCCCTTTAAATTTCCTGCTATTAGCCCAGCCAGTTTACCCTTCCCTTTCTTGTTGAGGTGTAGGCCATGTCTAGTATAGTCCCACCTACAGGGTGAATCAACAGGAACCACACCAATGTGTGACTCTGCACCAGATTCAAGTAGCCGTTCCAACTCCAAATTAACTCTCCTGACAGAAGAGTTCAAATGAGGTCGGTCGTGGCGCTCCAGAACTGACACAAACCCAACACTGGTATGACTCGATGTTGATGCAATCTTTGCCAGGTCACACTCTATGGTGTACCCCGGATCTCTGTCAATACTGTTGCCCAGCCCACCCACAATAACCACAGTATCTTCCTTAGTAAAGCCTCTACATAGTGAACCTAAATCGTCTGTAACCTGTCCCAGTCCAGCACTAGGTTTGAAAAAACTTGTGATCTGGTATTCTGACCCTAATTCATCCTGCAGAAGTTGGCCCATACCCCTAGCATGCGAACTACCTAGCAACAAACCTTTCTTTCTCTTTGCAGACTTCCCTACATTCTTATTCAATTTGCTGCTGAAAGCTTGTAGAGCCCTGTCTACATCTACTTCTGTGAGAGGCTCGTCAGTTTCTGACTGAGGCAACAGGTCAAACCTATTTTGTACATTAATAACAAAGCTGTCAGAAGAATTTCTTGGCCTGTTCCTTATGCCTGTTGCCACTTACCACCCCTGTTTACCCTTCTCCCCCCCTTAACCTGCCCAGTTCTCGCCTAGCCTCATTTAACTCAGCCTGAAGGGCAGCAATTTTCCCCTCCTGTTCCTTAATCTTTCTATCTCTACTGCATAGCCTGCAGAACCACTGATGAGTCTCGCTCATTTTCCCATTTCCCACGCCACTACAAGCGCCCCAATGAAAAAAGTTACTACATCCATCACACCAGACCCTGGAGCTAACGATTCTACAGCATGTCAGGTACTTTACACTCATGGTACAAATCGATTTTAGTGGCAGAAAGACAATTAAGTTATCGGAAAACAATGAAAATACGTGTACGAAAAATTAGGCCTACTTGAGACTATGTAAACAGTGGTTCAGAAGTGTTTTACTGGAAATTACTTAAGAGATGACGATACTCTACAGATATAGAGGGGCAGAAAACGTATTTAGCACACTAAACTATCAGTAAATGCACTTAAAATTGCGGTATGAAGTTTAATCTGAAAGCTCAAAAGTTCGGCCTGGCCGTGATATGTAAACAAAATGAACTTTACATGATTACTGTGAAAATACATGAGTAAGACAAAAACCTTTAATGGTACACTTGAAGAGCACTATAATTAACGTAATAAATTAGTTTAAAGTGTTAAAATCAGTTTATTACTACTTAAATTACTTATATTGTACGAGAGCTGTGACTCAGACGTCCGTATAGCAGTCCATAGTTCTTGAAGAACAATCAGGTACATATGGAGCAGTCACTGTCATTGGTTTTTACACACAGCCTAATTGTTTAACACTTATTTCACAGTTAAATTGAAGTATTGCTGTTGTTCTAACCAGCACAGGTTACTCGTCTGAAACTTGGCCATGGACTGACTGTCTCATGACCAAACATTGGGTCCTTATATATCATCACAACAATAGGTGCTGAAACTACACATTGTTTAAAGTTAAATTTACAGAAATTACAATTAAAACTTGACTCAGTTAACTGAATACATCAAAAAATTGCGTCTTTTTAACAATTTCTTCTACTACGATGTTTAGGTTTAATTATTTGTTTAAATCATGAAATTAACAAATATAGTTATGCAAACAATACTTTTGACAAAACTGTTAATTACTTTGGAATTAATTAAGGGCTGGCTTTGCTAACATGTTTTCAAAGAGACCCAAATAGATTCTTTAAGATTACTAGTATTTTGTCTTCCAAATGTTTATAATTAGTACAGAATTTATATTTGTTTATATGTTAACAATAGACTTTAAGTTATGAAACAATCACTGATTTTGCTCTATAACAAAATATACTAATTAAGAGTAGTCAAAATAAATTAGAAAATCAATTACATACATAAAACTAAGCACAGAATTAGGTCTGGTGTTATTTACTTCAAAACTGAGGGCCAATCTTTCTCTTTTATGGAAAAGCAGATTCTATTCACATACGTTAATGGTAATTAGTTAAAATTGAAAAATGAATTTTAAGGAGGCAGATGGCAAAACAAGAGGGGAATTAATATTATCCCTGCTTGCTTCATCACAGTTAGTCAAATAGCTACATATAATTATGCCTACCAGTCATGACTTACAGGAGCTCTAGTTCTTTTTAGTTTAAATGTTGCATTTTGGCTGTCATTCTGTACCATTCCTGGAGGTGCTGCACTTTAACTTCTTGGTTCACTGACATTATCAATACAAACCTCTTACCCACTCCTCTGTACAGTGCTTTGCACCTGGGCATTAAGTATGGGGAGTGAAGCGGAGTGAATGACAAGCAAGTGATATGCACATGTGTTTAAAAGATGTACTTTCACAAGATCATAACTGCATACTATCAGAATAATGACCCAAATTTTCACATGAGTTCGATTTCTGGGGCTGATATCTTGCAATTGTGCATTTTTCTACTTAAAATATGAGGTCAAGTTGTGAGTGGATCATACTGCAACAGAAATCATTTTCAGCACTTATCACTGTTGTTTCCTGTGATTGTGGAGAGAGTGCTACAAAATATGTTTTGTCCATTTTGTTTGCATACCAGCACTTATTTGAAGAGAAATGGCATAATTTAAGTGTTGTGACAGTGCCAGGGCATTTAACAGTCCCGCCACGACAGTACGCGCAAACGGCGATATAGGCGCTCCGCAACTCGGCTGAGCGTGGGAGCGCCACCTAGCTACGAACGGCACAGGCCGCATGTGACGGCACGGCAGTCGAATTAGAGATACTGAGTTGTTATCATGTAATGAGCTATTGTTTCTAAGTGAGTGTGTTTGAATATCCACGCAATTATTGGTGATTAAAGGTTATAATACTTTTTGGCGACAAGGTCGGATATTTTCACTGCGTTGTGGATTTGTGTGTTCGTGACGGGGCAGACATGGAACTGCTTATGCAAGCGCTCATTGAACAACAAACACAGCTGACAGCTGCTATTCAGGCGTTGTCGACGTTGCTTACTCATCATCTGTCTTCCTCTTCTCTGCCTCCATTCCCTCCTTACGACGAGGCCGCTGAAGATTGGGAGGATTATGAGAAGCGTTTGCAGCAACACTTCTTGGCTTTCGGCGTTGTCGATGCTCCTATGTGTAAGTCGTTATTTCTATCTTGGATTTCCCCACGGATCTATCAGCTGCTATCTCAGTTAGCCCCTCTGCAGGAACCTGCCTCTCTGTCCTTCCAAGAAATGTGTGACTTATTGTCTAACTATTACCGAAAAAACACCCATGTCGTTGCCGCCCGCGTGGCGACTTACCGGTGTCGTAAACAGCCCCATCAATATTACTGGGCTTGGGCGGGATGCTATTCTACGGCTTGCTCCTGATAAAGAAGTTTGGCAACGTGCCCTACAACCGCCAAACCTGTCGTTGTCGGAAGATCTAAGCATCGCTCAATCCTTTGAAGTGTCTCACATTGCTGGCACGCAAATAGATGCGTGGTGTGATGTAGGCGCTGTACAGTCAACTTTCGACACGGAGAATTTGCTTGTTTTACATGAGAACGAAGATGTGGCGGCGGTTCACTCGTGTAAACAATGTTGCGTTGGGCTGCAACGCTCGCAGCGAAAACAGCAACCACACAAGCAGGTTCGTTCCGCACTTCCTTCTTGTCCATGTTGTTTCATACAGCATGATAGGGCCGTGTGTCCAAAATGTTGGGCCACATGTAATTCATGTAGGATAAAAGGCCACATTGCTTCTGTGTGTCAGTCCCCTAAAGTTCCTGTCGACGAGGACGAGGCATCGGACATGGATGTTAACTGTGTGCTTTCTCAAACAAATAAGTTGTTTGTTACTGTTCGTGTTCTGGATAAAGACATTCGCATGCAAGTGGACACTGGCTCTGCAGTAACTCTAATTAATTCTCGTACGTATTTGGACTTGGGCTCCCCTCCCTTGTCTCAAGTTACGGGAAACCTGAGAACTTATAATAAACAGAAAATTCCTATCATTGGCCAGTTTGATGCTTCCACTGCCTACAAGTCTGTTTTTAGGCCCCTCACAGTTTATGTGGTGGATCATGAGGGCACTGAAAACCTGTTCAGTTATGATGCTTTCCAGTTGTTCGGGTTCTCCATTGATGATGATGTGCACCTCATATCTGAGGATATTCCGTATCAACAGCTGGATGGATTGTGTTCTGAATTTTTGTCCGTGTTCTGCTGGTCTGGGTTGTGCCAAGGATTCTGAAGCCCACATTACTCTTAAACCTACAGCTTGCCCTATTTCGGTGACATTGCGTGCACCTGTCAACGTTGAGATAGACAGGTTAACAGCTTCAGGGATTCTCCTTCCTGTTACCTCCAGCGAATGGGCATAGCCAATCATGGTGGTTTCTAAACCAAACGGGAGTGTGTGATTGTGTGGTGATTTTAAAGCCACTGTCAATGCTCAGGGCCTCATTGACACTTATCCTCTTCCCTGTCCTGAGGAGTTATTTACCAAGCTCGCTGGGGGCCAGTTCTTTTCCAAACTTGACTTATCGGAGGCGTACCATCAGTTGCCATTGAATGCTTCTTCCAAGGAATTTCTCGTCATCAACACTCCTTGTGGGTTGTATCAGTACCAGCCGTTACCATTTGGCGTCGCAAGGGCGCCGGCCATTTTTCAGCGGTTTTGGGAACAGCTCACGGCTTCCGTTCCCAGCTGCATAAACTATCTGGATGACATTGTTGTCACGGGGGCCTCCACTGAGGAGCACCTTCGCAATTTGCGTTCACTGTTTCGGGTTTTGCATTCGGCTGGGTTGAGGTGCAATCTGGCCAAGTCACAGTTCTTCCAACCCTCCATTGTGTATTTTGGTTTCCACTTGTCACGTGAGGGTATATGTCCTCTACGTCAGCACGTTTCGGCCATTAACGCTCCACCCCGGCTGTCTACAGTCAAAGAACTTCAGGCTTTTCTAGGCAAGATTGCTTATTATCACAAATTCATTCCCTCCGCGGCAGCGGTAGCTCATCCTCTGCATCAGCTGTTACGCAAAAACGCCACTTTCTGTTGGTCCAACGAGTGTGAGTAGGCTTTTGTCTGCCTGAAGGCTCATTTGCAGTCGGCGCCTTGTCTTGCCACATTCCGTCCGGGTCAGCACTTGGTTCTGGCGACTGATGCGTCACAGTATGGCCTAGGGGCTGTTCTCGCCCATCGGTATGAGAATGGGTCGGAACGACCCATCACCTATGCTTCCAAGACCCTCAACGATGTGCAACGGCGTTACTCTCAAATCGAAAAGGAGGTGCTCGCTATCATTTATTCTCTAAAAATGTTCAGCATTTTTTTGTATGGTTCTAAGTTTCACCTCATCACCGACCACAAGCTGCTGGTCTCTCTGTTCAGCTCATCGGTGTCAATTCCGGATAAGGCAGCTCACCGGCTGCAACGTTGGGCCTTACACTTGTCTTGTTTTCACTATGAGATTCACTATCGCCCCACGGCCCAGCACACCAATGCTGACGCATTGTCGCAATTGCCGATGGGCCCCGACCCGGTTTTTGATTGTGATGAATTACTCCGTTTCCACATTGATGAGGAAGAACTTCGTGCGGTCGAGGGTTTTCCATTTACAGGTTCGCAGGTTGCGTCGGCTACTGCGCGGGATCCGGTCCTGCGTCAGGTGATCGGTTTTGTTCAACGGGGTTGGCCGGACAGGACCAAGGGCCGGACATCGGATCCCCTTCGCAACTAGCATGCCTTGCGCCTTCGTCTGTCTGTTCGTGATGGTGTTGTTCTTCTGGCCACGGATGGCGCATCTCCATGGGTCATAGTGCCAGCCTCTCTTCGCAAAGATGTTCTCAAACTGTTGCATGAAGGTCGTTGGGGTATTTCTCGGACTAAGTCCCTGGCCCGCAGGCATGTTTATTGGCCCGGTATTGATTCAGACATCGCCCACATGGTTGCTGCGTGTGGTCAGTGTGCTCAACAACCGGCTGCACCTCGTACAATGCCCTCTCCGTGGCCTGATCCGGCGCAGCCATGGGAACGGGTGCACACTGACTTTGCCGGCCCCTTCCTCGGTACTTATTGGCTACTGTTCATTGACGTCTTCTCGAAGTTTCCATTTGTTGTTTGATGTCTGTCGCCCACCACTGCGGCGATGATGTTGGCTTTGTCCAAAGTCTTTGCGCTAGAAGGTCTTCCATCCATGATCGTCACGGACAATGGCCCTCAGTTCTCTTCGCAGGCCTTCCGTGATTTTTGTACTGGACAAGGGATTCATCATGTTACAGCACCGCCCTTCCATCCGCAATCGAATGGGGAGGTCGAGCGCCTTGTCCCCACTTTCAAAAGCCAGATGAAAAAATTCCTTAGTGATTTTTCCACAGATGACGCTCTGCTGCAATTTCTGAGTTCTTATCGCTTCACGCCTCTGGGTGATTGTAGCCCTGCTGAACTCTTGCATGGCCGCCAACCGCGCACTCTACTGCACCTGTTTCACCTTGTCAGGCCTTGTGCTGTGTCCCCTAGTGCGGGAAAATACTTGGTGGGCGCCAGTGTGTGGGCACGAGGGTATTGGTCTTGCCCTAAATGGATTCCAGGGGTGATCAAGGCTCTTCCCGGCCGCTGGCTTTGTGAAATACGTACGGACGACAGCATGGTTGTTTGCCATTATGGCCAGATGCGCCCACGAGTGGTGGCCACGCTGGTGCCACCGCCCCTTCCTTCGCCTCCACCAGCCCGAGAAGCCAGTCCTGTCGCTGACGCCGATCTACCGTACGTGTTGATGCAGCCGACGTCGCTACCGCTTCTGAGTACGCTGGAACTGGCCCCAGTCGCAACGCTACCTTCTCCGGGACCCATGTTGCTGGAGCACACCCCCAGGTTCACGACACCTATGGATGCTGCTCCGGAGTTTTCACCCATCGTCTCGTCCAGGAAGCACGTTCCACGCACGAGCTTCTGTCCTGGACATTTGCGGCCATACTCTCGTGTCTCTCCGCGGGATCTTCTTGGGGCGTCACAAGAGGCCATGGATGTCTCCACACTGTCCATGTCTCCAAGGAAATGAGTGTTTTTTTTTTTCAAGGGGGGAAAAGTGTTGTGACAGTGCCACGACATTTAACAGTGCCGCGACGACAGTACGCGCAAACGGGGATAGAGGCGGTCCGCAACTTGGCTGAGTGCGGGAGCGCCACCTAGCTACGAACGGCACCTTCCACATGTCACGGCACGGCAGTCAAATAAGAGATACTGAGTTGTTATCATGTAATGAGCTATTGTTTCTGAGTGAGTGTGTTTGAATATCCACGCAATTATTGGTGATTAAAGGTTATAAAATTAGGTGCATTGTCTCACTCGCATTCAAAGAGAAATGACATAATTTTAGTGCAATATTTACAGTGTGCTGTAGAATGTTAGCACATGGTCACTGGCCACCATTGCATACAAAGTTTGCAAACTCATAATGAAACGGCTACATGTGGAGTTTGATTAGGTCCAATATACACATACCTTTCAAAACCTTAGTTATCTCCAAAGTGCCACAACCCTAATTGAAAATAGTGACTTGTTTGAAGTTTGGACTGGTGATATAATTCCTGCCACATAATGCTGCTTCCAGTAGTGAACTATGTAAATTTCACAATGGTTTCTCCAATTCTCCATTGTCTTTCTGAAAACTACATTATTCACTATATTAAATAATCTTTTTCAAAGTCACAATTTGTGGTAAGCCCTCTTTTCAGTGCTATCATCTACAGTCTATACTCTTTCAACCAGTGTGACTAGTTGAAGGAGATAGAGGAGGAGACTCTAATCAGTTTCATTTTCAAACTGACTTACTACTGGAGGTTTCTGTAGTGCATTATGTATCTCCTCTTATCCTCTAGCTTCATCATCAGCTGAGGGACAGAATTGTTGGGACAGAATTGTTGCATGGTACTAGGTGCTCTGGATATAGATGTAAATCACTGTGCACATAATGCAAACTATTAAGATATGCAATTTCTGTCTCTATGACATATCCTACATCAGAATTAGCAGCCACATCTGAAAATTTACCTAATCCAACAATTTCTTTATTGGACAGCCATCAAAACCCTCCAGTTAGCAGAGCTTATTATATGACATGTCTGTGCAAGTTATTTACATCCGGGTATAGGATGTAACTAAATCGTTGGATGCACTGAACTCCTATCCTATTTGTGGATTATCTGCCTCAGTGTGCCTCTGCACACACTGGCAAAGTCCGCTGTAAATATAACGTTTGAAAAAGACAGCATGTCGACGCCAGCCAATAGTTCAATGTTGACACAAGTCTTATTCAACATGGCATCCCATGAAAGCACTGATGCTGTGTAATAGATGGCAGGATACAGTATATAGGAGATCATACACACACTCCAGTATTTCCCAAAAATATCCCCAAGTAAGCATATATTGATGTTCATACTGATTCCATATTTCTGGATTTCAAGAAAGCTTTTGATATCATTCCTGACAAGTGGTTTATAATCAGGCTGCATGCCTATAGAGTATTGTCTTAGCTGTGCAACTGGATTTCCTGTCACAAAGATCACAGTTCATAGTAAGTGACGGAAAGTCATTGAGTAAAAGAGAAGTGATATTTGGCATTCCTCGAGGAAGTGTTATAGGCCCTCTGCTGCTTCTAATCTATATAAATGATTTAGGAGACAACTTTAATAGAATTATTATATTTTGTGTAGATAGTGCTGTCATTTACTGTCTCATAAAGTCATCAGAAGACCGAAACCAATTGCAATATGATAGTCAAAAGATATCTGTATGGTGTGAAAAGTGGCAATTACAAGGAATCTGCTAAATTTCAGTTACATGATAAATCGCACAAATCACCTAAATATGTTGGGACTATAGTCACAAATAGATGAAATTGCAATAGTCACAAAAGATAATGTGGGAAAAGAACCAAAGACTGTGTTTTATTGCCAGAACACTAACAAGGTGGAACAGGTATACTACACTTGTCCATCTTCTTTTGGAGTATTGCAGTGTGGAACGGGATACGCATCAGTTAGGTCTGTCAGAGAACATCATAAAAGTTTATAGAAGGGCAGTTTCTTTTGCATTATCACTAAATAGGGGAATGGGTGTCACAGATATGACACACAAGTTAGGGTGGCGATCATTAAAGCAAAGACCTTTTTCCATTGAGGGACGATCTTCTTACAAATTTTTGATCACCAGCATCCTACTCTAGATGTGAAAATATTTTGTTTGTGTCCTCCTACATAGGGAGGAATGATCATCATAATCAACCACATGAAATCAGAGCTCACATGGAAAGATTTGTGTTAGTTTTTCCTGGGGTTTTAGAGAGTGGAACGGTAGGGAAATAGCTTTGCCAGGCACTTAATTATGAATTGCAGAAGATATAAAGTTGCATAACCCCCCCCCCCCCCCTTCCTCCATTAGAGATGCTGTGAATTCCTGCCAAACATTCACTGCATGCCCATACTCCACATCCATTATGGCATTACCTTTAAGGTTACTGGCAAATGCGTTTCATTGGAACTTTACATAAAATCCAGATATTTGTATGGGAGGACCCTTTTCTTTATCACAAGCTGAAACTTTGAATAATCATAATATTCAGCTCTAGTCAGGCACATGTCCCCTTGGTGTATTGTCTCAGTGAGCTTCTGAAGTAGAGCATGCATGTACTGAAGTGAGTCAAGGAAGTGGAGCATAATGTTCTTCATGCGAGATGTACTTTTCATTGCTCTCAAGCAAGACACTACCTTCTCATTTCTCAAGCCAAAGTCAGCCAAGTGCTTGTCAAGTAAGTGAGCGTCATACCTGCTCAAATTGTGGAAGAAAATGGCTATATGTCATGGTAGCTGGTAATTCAAATTGCATTCGTTGTGAGTTACCATGCAGAACCTCCCCGTTCGATGACAGTGGACTCTGCATGGAGTTTCCACATTTCTATTCAACAGGAACCCATAGATATGACAGTTAATTCTGTCTTTGTATAAATCATCATTCTGCTGTGAATTGGTCATGGAAAAGTTGGTGCCATAAATACGATCAACATTCTGTGGAAGTTGCTCAAGCTCCAAGAGCAATCATCTTGCAGGATGAATTGAAATGGTTATGACTAGTCACATTTGCGTACAACTTAATATGCTGCCACATACGATATGCACCACTCTGTGAAGGTACTATGAGAGGCAGTAGGATTACCTCCACAGCATGTCACAGGATCTAGGAGGCACTCAAATTGAGCATATATTTCAACGGGGCACCACTATTGGTGGTGGGCTTTCTTAAACTCTAAAAACTTGGCTGCTTAGGTAGCCAATTCCACATTTACTGGTTCCTGTGCAGAACAATCTGTTAGATTTGCTGCTAAATTCTTATTCATAGAAAATGGGTTGAGACATCAAGGACAGTAATGTCATCCACCATTACGTTTACTTGATTGGCAGGAAAGTAAGTGGGACACACTTTTTATCCATATGTAGCACTGATTCTTCCCCTCAGAGGATAGCAACAAATCTACATGTTTGGGTTGTTGACAGGCTACCTTGGGAAAATAAAGGAGTCCAATGACTATGCTTGACCTCATTATCCAGCATGTTGTGCTCTTGTTGTGGCTTGCTTTCTTCATTCTTCATCAGGCTGTAAACTGTGAATATGCAGGTTATTTTTGCTGTATCATTACCAGTCTGATTGCAGCAATGACCACCCCTGGAATCCATTTAGGGCGAGATCCATACCCTCGTGCCCACATGTCGGCACCCACCGAGTATTTCCCGCACTAGGGGACACAGCACAAGGCCTGACAGGGTGAAGCAGATGCAGTAGAGTGCGCGGTTGGTGGCCATGCAAGAGTTCAGCAGGGCTGCGATCACCCAGAGGCGTGAAGCGATAAGAACTCAGAAATTGCAGCAGAGCGTCATCTGTGGAAAAATCACTAAGGAATTTTTTCATCTGGCTTTTGAAAGTGGGGACAAGGTGCTCGACCTCCCCATTCGATTGCGGATGGAAGGGCGGTGCTGTAACATGATGAATCCCTTGTCCAGTACAAAAATCACGGAAGGCCTGCGAAGAGAACTGAGGGCCATTGTCCGTGACGATCATGGATGGAAGACCTTCTAGCGCAAAGACTTTGGACAAAGCCAACATCGTCGCCGCAGTGGTGGGCGACAGACATCAAACAACAAATGGAAACTTCGAGAAGACGTCAATGAACAGTAGCCAATAAGTACCGAGGAAGGGGCCGGCAAAGTCAGCGTGCACCCGTTCCCATGGCTGCGCCGGATCAGGCCACGGAGAGGGCATTGTACGAGGTGCAGCCGGTTGTTGAGCACACTGACCACACGCAGCAACCATGTGGGCGATGTCTGAATCAATACCGGGCCAATAAACATGCCTGCGGGCCAGGGACTTAGTCCGAGAAATACCCCAACGACCTTCATGCAACAGTTTGAGAACATCTTTGCGAAGAGAGGCTGGCACTACGACCCATGGAGATGCGCCATCCGTGGCAGAAGAACAACACCATCACGAACAGACAGACGAAGGCGCAAGGCATGCTAGTTGCGAAGGGGATCCGATGTCCGGCCCTTGGTCCTGTCCGGCCAACCCCGTAGAACATAACCGATCACCAGACGCAGGACCGGGTCCCGCGCAGTAGCCGACGCAACCTGCGAACCTGTAAGTGGAAATCCCCCGATTGCACGAAGTTCTTCCTCATCAATGTGGAAACAGAGTAGTTCATCATGATCGAAAACCAGGTTGGGGTGAACTGCCTTATCCGGAAGCGACGCCGATGGGCTGAACAGAGAGACCAGCGGCTTGTGGTCGGTGATGAGGTGAAACTTAGAACCATACAAAAAAACGCTGAACTTTTTTAGGGCATAAATGATCGTGAGCACCTCCTTTTCGATTTGAGAGTAACGCCGTTGTGCATCGTTGAGGGTCTTGGAAGCATAGGCGATGGGTCGTTCCGACCCATCCTCATACCGATGGGTGAGAACAGCCCCTAGGCCATACTGTGACGCATCAGTCGCCAGAACCAAGTGCTGACCCGGACGGAATGTGGCAAGACAAGGCGCTGACTGCAATTGAGCCTTCAGGTGGACAAAAGCCTGCTCACACTCGTTGGACCAACAGAAAGGGACGTTTATGCGTAACAGCTGATGCAGAGGATGAGCTGCCGCCATCACGGAGGGAATGAACTTGTGATAATAAGCAATCTTGCCTAGAAAAGTCTGAAGTTCTTTGACTGTAGACGGCCGGGGTGGAGTGTTAATGGCCGAAACGTGCTGACGTAGAGGACATATACCCTCACGTGACAAGTGGAAACCAAAATACACAATGGAGGGTTGGAAGAACTGTGACTTGGCCAGATTGCACCTCAACCCAGCCGAATGCAAAACCCGAAACAGTGAACGCAAATTGCGAAGGTGCTCCTCAGTGGAGGCCCCCGTGACAACAATGTCATCCAGATAGTTTATGCAGCCGGGAGCGGAAGCCGTGAGCTGTACCAAAAACTGCTGAAAAATGGCCGGCGCACTAGCGACGCCAAATGGTAACCGCTGGTACTGATACAACCGACAAGGAGTGTTGATGACGAGAAATTCCTCGGGAGAAGCATCCAACGGCAACTGATGGTACGCCTCCGATAAGTCAAGTTTGGAAAAGAACTGGCCCCAGCGAGCTTGGTAAATAACTCCTCAGGACAGGGAAGAGGATAAGTGTCAATGAGGCTCTGAGCATTGACAGTGACTTTAAAATCACCACACAATCACACACTCCCGTTTGGTTTAGAAACCACCATGATTGGCTATGCCCATTCGCTGGAGGTAACAGGAAGGAGAATCCCTGAAGCTGTTAACCTGTCTGCCTCAGCCTTGACAGGTGCACGCAATGCCACCGGAATAGGGCGTGCCTGGAAAAACTTAGTGCAAGCTGTAGGTTTAAGAGTAATGTGGGCTTCAAAATCTTTGGCACGACCCAGACCAGCAGAGAACATGGACAAAAATTCAGAACACAATCCATCCAGCTGTTGATACGGAATATCCTCAGATATGAGTTCCACATCATCATCAATGGAGAACCCGAATAACTGGAAAGCATCATAACCGAACAGGTTTTCAGTGCCCGCATGATCCACCACATAAAATGTGAGGGGCCTAACAACAGACTTGTAGGCAGTGGAAGCATCAAACTGGCCAATGATAGGAATTTTCTGTTTATTATAAGTTCTCAGGTTTCCCGTAACTTGAGACAAGGGAGGGGAGCCCAAGTCCAAATACGTACGAGAATTAATTAGAGTTACTGCAGAGCCAGTGTCCACTTGCATGCGAATGTCTTTATCCAGAACACGAACAGTAACAAACAACTTATTTGTTTGAGAAAGCACACAGTTAACATCCATGTCCGATGCCTCGTCCTCGTCGACAGGAACTTTAGGGGACTGACACACAGAAGCAATGTGGACTTTTTTCCTACATGAATTACAGGTGGCCTAACATTTTGGACACACGGCCCTGTCATGCTGTATGAAACAATGTGGACAAGAAGGAAGTGCGGAACGGACCTGCTTCTGTGGTTGCTGTTTTCGCTGCACGCATTGCGGCCCAACGCGACGTTGTTCACGTGAGTGAACCGCAGCCACATCTTCGTTCTCCTGTGAAACAGGCAAATTGTCTGTGTCGAAAGTTGACTGTACAGCACCTACATCACACCACGCATGTATTTGCGCGCCAGCAGCGTGAGACACTTAAAAGAATTGAGCGATGCTTAGAACTTCCGACAACGGAAGGTTTGGCAGTTGTAGGGCACGTTGCCAAACTTCTTTATCAGGAGCAAGCTGTAGAATAGCATCCCTAACCATTGAATCAGCATAAGACTCATGATGAGTGTCCGTGACAAACTGGAATTTCCTACTCAGACCGCAGTAGTTCTGCCGCCCAAGCCCAGTAATATTGATGGGACTGTTTACAATACCGGTAGAATGCCACGCGGGTGGCAACGACGTGGGTGTTTTTTCGGTAATAGTTAGACAATAAGTCACACATTTCTTGGAAGGACAGAGAGGCAGGTTCCCACAGAGGGGCTAACTGAGATAGCAGCTGATAGATCCGTGGGGAAATCCAAGATAGAAATAACGACTTACACATAGGAGCATCGACAACGCCGAAAGCCAAGAAGTGTTGCCGCAAACACTTCTCATAATCCTCCCAATCTTCAGCGGCCTTGTTGTAAGGAGGGAATGGAGGCGGAGTAGAGGAAGACAGACGATGAGTAAGCAATGTCGATAACGCCTGAATAGCAGCCGTCAGCTGTGTTTGTTGTTCAATGAGCGCTTGCATAAGCAGTTCCATGCCTGCCCCGTCATGAACACACAAATCCACAATGCAGTGAAAATATCCGACCTCGTCACCAAAAAGTATTATAACCTTTAATCACCAATAATTGCGTGGATATTCAAACACACTCACTTAGAAACAATAGCTCATTACATGATAACAACTCAGTACCTCTTATTCAACTCCCATGCTTTGACATGCGGCCGGCGCCGTTCGTAGCTAGGTGGTGCTCCCGCACTCAGCCGAGTTGCGGAGCGCCTCTATCGCCGTTTGTGCGTACTGTCGTGGTAGCAAAGTTAAATGTCGTGGCACTGTCACAACAGTAAGTAGCAGAACTTTCTTAGCAATTTAAGTATTATGTACTACCAATACATGGAATTGTTCTTTAAGTAACGTTCAAGTTTGTTTGAAACTGTGAAATGTGTGTATTTGTTTGTTTTCTGTTTCATAATGGGGTACAACAACTAAGTCATAGCCAAAGATGATTTTCACCTTTATATGAAATGCTGACATTTCTAGACTTTATCATGATGCGGGCAATAGGGAGCAACAAGATGATGGACACTACCCAAAACTGCACGCACCTGGAATCTCAGTGTCAGTACACACAGCTGGTCTCAAAGACCTCAGCAGTTTCCATCACTTTGAATTTGCATTGTTATATATATTATGGAGGGAAGTGTTAGTAAATGAAGTAGTATCATTGTAAATCATTTTAATGTATCTATTTAAAAGAACAATTTTATATTTTGGTCAAAAGAATTTTAAAAAAATGGAAATGTATAGAAATGAGCTGCTCTGAAAGTAGTTCATTTATTCAGTGGGATATTTTGTCTTGGTGCACAGTAACAGAATGTTCACGGCAAGTTTATTTCTTGCAGTTTTTTTTAAACATGTCCTGTTTTCATATTTTTGCCTTTTTAACCCAGACACCATCTTCATGAGCTCACAGTTGCTTTCACTTCAGAGATTTTTCACACCCCAAAGCTCTCCAGTTCTCTCAGTTACCACCTATGACAAAGTTTTTGACATTAACATTTGCTTAAGATGGTCTTGCAAAAGAAATCTGCCTCAAGAGTTCTCTTCTTCTCAATTGTTCTTGTTTTAATTGTGTTGAACATAATAATTGCATATAATTCTCTCCTCTTCTACCTTGTAAGAATATGCCACAATGCAGTTAGAATACTTACAAGATACTAAAATAAGGCACCAAACAAGGAAGGTCTGTCAAACACTAAACAAATCCAATACTGCATACATTAATGCACAGGAATAATTTAAATGGAGCTAGCAATAAACTGACACCAGTGCACACAACTGTTATGTGATACCCAAGAACTGTTTGTTGTAAGCTAACCAGAAGTGCTATTGTTAAAATACCAAGTACACCACACTAAATTACTCCTATTATGGTCACTTAAATGTACTGAGAAGATAGTTTCTTGGAAGCAATTGTCAGAAATTGTATTAATGTGAAAATATTCTCTGTCATCTCACAGACCACCTGCAAGTACTTACAACTCTGAAGAAAATATGATATGTAACAATGTGTTTTCAGTACTGATTGAACTTTGTATTGGGACGAACTTTTGTGTTTCCACCTGAATGTTGCCGAGCAGCGGGTTTTGGACGAGTTTCCCATTACCGGGGACTGGCTGGTGGCTGCTACGGGTCCAAATCCTACCCTCTCCTGGGTTTTATGCTGTATTCAGAAGGATTGGCCAGATCGTCTGTCCACTAAGACTTCTGATCCGTTGTGGAACTACTACGCCTTGTGTTACCGCATCACGGCTAGGGATGGTGTTATCCTCCTTTCCACCGACAATGTTTCACCGTAGGTTGTGGTACCTGCGTCTTTGCATGCTTCGGTCTTGCGCCTCCTTCACCAAGGGCACTGGGGTGTCTCATGCACAAAATCTTTGGCGCGCCGTCATGTGTACTGGCCCAGCATCGACTCAGAAATCACACACATGGTTCTCACCGTGGCCTTCGCCTGAGAAGCCCTGGGAGCGTATTCATGCTGACTTCGTGGGACCTTTTTTAGGTACTTATTGGCTACTCGTAATTGACACTACTCTTATTTTCTTTTCATTGGCCGTTGCATGTCGCCTACCATCACAGCAACCACAAGTGCTCTAACTCGCATTTTTTCTTTGGAAGGCCTTCCCTCTACTCTTGTTACTGATAATGGTCCGCAATTTGCCTCTTCCAAATTTGTGGATTTTTGTGCTCATCATGGCATCATGCATGTCACGGCCCCTCCATTCCATCCACAATCAAACAGTGAGGCTGAATGACTGGTCCGTACCTTTAAGGCTCAGATGAGGAAACTCCTGACTTCTTCTGCTGCTGATGATGCACTTCTCCAATTTCTGGCTTCTTACCATGTCACCACTATGGGCGACCACTGCCCGGCTGAGCTCTTACTTGGCCGACAGCCCCACACGCTACTTCATCTTCTGCAGCTTTCAACCTCACAGCCGCGGGTGCCTTCGCTTGGCCAGTTCACCGCCGGCGACCTTGTATGGGTACGGGGATACGGCAGGTGGCCAAAATGGAGTCCTGGCCACATCTTACGACACTGTGGGCGACGCCTGTATGAAATCCAGATGGACACGGGTGTTGCAGTGCGTCATTCGGACCAGCTTCGGCCTTGTGTGCCGGCACCGCCTGTTCCAAATGCTGCTACACCACCTTTGGCTCTACCTGATGCTTGTGATCTTGGCATCTCTCATTACTCACAATGCAGCCCTCTCACCATCATCTTGGTGCCAGCACAAGAACGGACGCTACCAGGAGACACGCCCATGCAGGAACCGGATGACCATCATCTGTTGGAGCAACTCTACTCGCCTCCTTTTCCTATGGACGCCGACACATCGCCCATGTCTCCTGTTATAACAACTGGACTTGCCGCAATGGGCAGATTGGTGCACGGGGCCCCAGCAGATTCGACCCCTATGTCTCCTGTCATCTCGACCCGTTATCATCGGGGACACTTCCGTCCGTACGGGAAGCCACCTCCTCGAGACTTTATGGCCAGTCAAACAACACCTATGGACATTAGCCATCTACAGGCCACCTCCATCAAGACCAGTGCAAACAATTCAAAGGGGGGAAAAGTGTTGTGACTCGCTGATCTTTCAAAGTGCTGCCGTGCAGTTACGCGTGTCCTATACACACGGCGCTGTCTGCCAGCCATGCAGCAGCTGCACCACCTAAGCGGCCAGCCAGCCAGTGGCCGCTAGACTTGGACTCAGTGCTGATTTGAATGTTACCGTGTACACATGTCTTACTTTGTCTACTTGCTCTGTGACTTACATGTGTTGTGTCATTTTTTGGAATATATGTGTTCAACTTGACGTTATAACAGTAATTCACTTCAAACAATGAGTGAATGGAGTTTCACAAATTGTTCAGCATGGGCTGGACCTTGCGAAAGGTCAAAGGCACATCAATTCTGTCATCTGTATTTGATGAACCTCATAGACAACATATCCAGATGAAGTTGCATGTATGCCAAGAATAAATCCCTATCTGTACATGTAGAGCAACTTCTTCAACCCTATGGAGGAGGATGGACTGAATAAATAATAACACATCATATTTTTATTAAAAAGTAATTTATTCATCACTCAACTGAAGCACACATAAAATGATTTTCTTCTCCATAGTTCTTCTTCAGCTGTCAGAGGGAAGACAACCCATATGATTTGAATTTCCATTGCATTCTTCTAGATATTATGCATCCATGGATGTCTTCTCACTGCCTTTGGCATAGATGATTGTGTCTTTGTGGGCAAATGTTTGAAGGGATATCACCCAATCTTTGTCAGATATGTCTGAGTGGTCCCTCACACCGGATACTAAAAATATGTTCACCATGATACAGTTCACATCCTTGAAAGCTATCACGAAGTGACATGGATGGATAATGTCATTGCATATCCTCTGTTCGTGAACACAGTAAATGCCATATGCTTAAACATAAACAGTCCACATTCATTGTAGAAGCATTGAGTGTCTATAACAGTGTTCACACTTTCAGGTGTCATCCTGAAAAGCTTTAGATGCGACACAACACTTGTCCATTTATACAACTCATTTCACAATTCCCATGAGCAGTGAGCAGTTAGTTACATGGTCATGCAGTTCTAAAATATAAGCTGTGGTGCCAGATAGGAAATCTGTTGAGGATTTTGAATTCTATTCAGACATTTATCACTCCCAATTTAATTATTTCATTCTGCTTTGAGCAATCTATCACAATTACTGGTGTTAAGTCTCTAAATTTCTGTTGGTTGAGCAGACATCCTTCCTCTTATTTAATGTTCTCATAGTAAGAATGGCATAACCTTGTATATATAATGTATGGTAGACTGTATATTTTGTGAATGTGCCCTAGCAGTAAGTTGTCATATGAAAAGATCCTGAGTTAAAACAGACTTTAGCACTAGTTAAATTAATGTTGTTGTACACAGTAGAATTCTTTCTCAGGTTTCCCTTCCTTATGGTTTGGAATGCTAGTCTAATGAAATGTGGTGTTTCTATTTGCATGGAAGTTTTAATAGCCCAAGTTTGCTTGGATGTGGTTAGTAGCATGGGATATGCAGAGAGCTCTCATGAATGGAAAGTTAAGGGCAGATGTATACCTGCATACAGAACTTTCAGAAGTCTCAAGTATTCCTCGTATGTTACAGTAATGTGGAGAATTTTCCATATTATTTTATCAATGATAATCTCATTTTATTTAGCACCTCAATTGATATGAATTATTATCAGGTGCACTTAATACCAGAACAACTTCCTGGTTAGCATTCATAATAATGTTTTTCATGTCTTCAAAGAATCACATCAAAAGCGTAAGATGTATCCATGCACTAAATCATCTTTACTCCACTATTGTTCTGTTCATCAGTTCATCTATGAACCATCATGCATTTTCTAATCCTATGAAGTCCAAGGCTGATGCAGAAACATATGTTTTAAGGGTTGATGTTATGCCTACATCGTTTGTGGAGTCAATCTCAATCCCATTCAGTTAATTCCTTATTTCCTCAAACAGAAATGCTAAAATGATAGGGTAGTGTATGCTTTGATGTCACTACTGCATCACCATCCTCTTTCCAAAATTTCCCATAGAGGTATAAGAAACTCTTGCAGGGAATGATTAAAGCATCCTCATACTTGATAACAACCCGCATTACAGCATTTTTATCAAGCACTGTCATAGCATAGGGCTTGTGTGAACAGTATTCCTGATGCATAATACAATCACCATATTCTACAGGAGGTGTTATGTAAACCAATGTCATTATGAGGTTTCAAGCCCAGAGATTTAAGGAACTGATAGTTCTTCTGTGTTATCATGTTATATCACTGCTGCAAAGAGGGTCACTGACTGCTGTGTGTGCGGGTTGTATACCGTATGCCTGTGCTGCTTTCAGTGATAAGGTATCAAGATTTCCTTATCGTGAAAATTGACTAGGCACCTGTCTTGGACCACAATACACAACTTGAGATGGTATAGTGCCTGGATAGTCACTGACAGGTATACAGGATTGGTGGGCATCTCAACAATCTTATATCCTGGACTGAATGCAGAAAAGAATCCATAAATTGTATGAATCAATTTTTTGTAAAGCTATGCATTCATTGCAATACCACACTCAATAAGAATTGTACTGACTGTTGGTATATATAGTGGCTGAGCTGTTTCACAAAATTTATCAGAACCTTTCCCAAAATTTGACATTTTACAAAACCTATTAGTGATCTTACTGAACCTTCATGTCTAAAGTCTGTTGTCACCTGTGCTGTCCTTATTTCCAATTTAAGCATTCTGATTATTGCACATAGCAGAATTCCTTTTACTTACTGTTTTAAAAATGTGTTTAAATTATCAATATTGTGTGCACCAGGTGGTATTTCCACAACTTTTCTTATCATTAGCTTCTAGGTGCAGTTTATTATTTGCCTCAGTGATATTAGGAATGCTAGTTTACATCTCCAGTGCTACCAATATGATATTCCAATCCCCATTGCTTAAATTGATTGATGGAAAATACTCGCATGTAGGACTGACAATCATTCTTTTAAAGTTATAGTGTAAGACATCACATCTCTACCTCAACTGAGGTAGTAGTATGCATGGTGCTTGTTTTTATGCACTTGTCAGGAAGAACATGATGCAAAAATGGTCAACCAGTTTTGGTGGCACCAAAAATTGTAGAACACAAACTTGTTGGTTAAGTATCAGAGTATTTCTTCTGGAGGCCATAAGTCACCAAATAAATTGAAATAGTGTATATTATTACGGTAAACATATACAACCCTGTGAATTACAAGTCCTCCTGCAAACACTAAATTCACAATCCCACATTTTTTAGATTTCCATATAGTCTTGTGGAACATATTCCACACAAACATTCCACAGAATCTTGGACTGTAGAATTCTTTGATGAATTTAAGCAGATCGATATTTGTAAGTACTCTCTCCTCTCTCTCTCTCTCTCTCTCTCTTTCTTTTTTTAAATAGTCCAACACCTTTGCCATGTTGTTTTCAATCAAGTGCCTTTCTGATAGCCACTGATTCCATTATCCTGTTGCAAATTTTTGGCTCATCAAGCTGTTCCAGGGCACTTTTTGCATTTTTGACTGTTCTGGCGGTAACTACTGCTCCTCTGACCAAAGAGCCAATCACTGAAAGGCTTGTCAGTGCAGTAATTACAAATGGAATATTTACACCAGATGTCTTAGGTATTTTTTGAACTCTAGGCATTTTAATCGACCCTCCAGTTCCTATTTTTACTACTTTCTGCTTCACGATGCTTTTAGCAGCTCACAGCATTATTTCAATCCTATTTTTTAAACATATGTTACTCCGTTGCCAAGGTAGCCCCTGCAGGCCGGCAACACATCTAACACGACACAGGACCGAAGTTGTCAATGCCCAAAGGCATAAGCAATGGTAAACATTGGCTGTTTTGGAAACAGACATTCCATGTACTACTTCCTGCAGAGGGAGTTCGAGATGGCCTGCAGGAAGCATTACTACACCAACATCTGATTGGCTGACCAGTACCATTTAAAGGCTAGAACCAGCACCGGACATCAGTTCACACTGAATACCAACCAGAAGGACGTCTCCACAGAAGACTGTGTCTTTGCCATTGGAATAGGACTTGGAATTAAGTGTATGTGTGTTACAACAGACTCTTGTGGGAAACTTAGAAGTTACCTTTTGTTGCCTCTAGTAGGAAATTCTTACTGGCTTTGTGACTGTGACTTTTCGTTGTTATTCAGTCATTTCCATGTAGACTCACATAAATAAAATTTGTGTTGTAAAAACATTTGAATTGTCTGTCACAACACAAGTGGCTACGAGTTTGTGCCTGTGGGTGTCTTCATCATGATGGAAATGGTGCTTCAGCAGCTGATCCAAAGTGTGCACGACTTATTACGAGGTTTTCATCAGTTTTGCCAGAAATCTCAGGATACACAGGAACATTTCTTTACAGAACTCTTGAGAAACCAACTGGTTCCACCACCCCTGCCGTTTCTCACTTTCAGTGAGGATACTGAAGACTGGGAAACATACGAGAAGCGGCTCCTGCAGCATTTTCACTTCCACCACGTTGTCCAGGAGGCTGCTCATCATTCCTACTTTTTGTCCTGGAACCAGTCCAAGGTGTACGTTCTCTTGATGAAACTACAACCTCGACCTCCAGATTCTTTGACTTTCTCTCAGATTTGAGAGATTCTCGTGGCTTACTACCGATGAAGGTTCCACATGTTGGCTGCCTGGGTCGCATTCTACCAGTGTCACAAGAAGCCAGGCCAATCCTATCACCAATGGGCAGCGGAGCTGCAAGGTCTCAGCCAGAAGTGTCAGTTCAGCACACAGGTCTACAAAGAATCCTATACGGATGAGATGGTCCGCGACCACCTCATTCGGGCTGCCCCTGTTGCGGCTTTTTGACGCGACACCCTCAGACCCGACGATCCTACTCTGGACCAGATCATTGATTTGGCATTCGAGTACAAAGTCTCTATGGCAGCCGACAAGCATTTGAAATCCTGGGCAGAAGTGGCGTCCCTCCATGACCATGATGCCTCGGAGCCCGTCGCATTGCTGGCGGAGGTCAAAGACGTTGCCGCCATCCGATGACCGGCACGGCCACCAGTTTCAGCACAGCGTCAGCAGGGCAGCCACCCTGACCAGGACTTCGCACCCTCGGCCTGCTCCACAGGTCTGTCACGGACGGTCAGTGCAGCACAGAGGCCCCCGAACCCTCACCAGCACCGTCAGCCCATCTGGTTGCCGTCCTGCACAGGATGCTTTCAGAACCATGCACGGGAAGACTGCCCTGACAGGTGGGCATATTTTACAGTGTGTACCATTAACGGATGTCAGTTTGGTCCGCCGTGCTTGGCAGCCTCCTCCTCCTCCTCTTCCTCTTCCTCTGGCCACTGACCGTTGGGGGTGCTACCCATGGATGCCAATCAGGTGCAGTCTTCGGCATCTTCCAAGCTGATGATCAACGTTCAGGTCAATGGTCGGCCATTGCAGATGCAGGTGGATTTCAGAGCAACGATCTCACTGATCAACTATTGCTCTTATGTGAAGATTGGGGCGTCCAACCTCCCCCCCCCCCCCCCCCCCCCCCCCCCCCTGGAGCCCACACCTCAGTGCCTACTTACTTATAATAAGCAAGCGATCACTCTCTTGGGTTTGCCGGGAAGTTACCTTCCTTGCGGTCAACAATGCAGCCACCGCAGACCTCTTTGGGTTGGATGCCCTCTGTGCCTTTGGCTTCGCCATCAACGACAATGTTAATCTAGTGTCTTCCCAGGTTCTGTTTCCGGCAGTTGATTCCTTGTGCACGGAATTCCAAGACCTCTTCACACTGGGCATTGGCTGTGGTCAAGATTTTCAGGTGTTGCTCCAGCTGAAACCGTCTGCCCACCCGAAGTACTTCCAGGCTTGGCAGTTCCCCCTCGCCCTGCATCTTCCTCTTAAACAGGAACTGAACCAAACAACATGGAGGTAGTTGTCACTCCAGTCCATTACAGTTCATGGGCAACACCCTTGGTTGTCCTCAAGAGACCAGATGGGCGTCTTTGGGTTTGTGGCGACTTCAAGGCTACACTAAACCCTCAGCTACAGGTTGAAGACTATCCCCTTCCCCATCCCCAGGACATGTTCTCCAAGCTCACTGGCGGGCAATTTTTTACGAAGATCGATTTTGCCGAGGCCTACCTCCAAATACCTTTTGATGAGCCTTCTACTCCTTTGGCCATCGTCAACACACCGTTTGGGCTGTTCCAGTTGAACTGCCTCATGTATGGCATCGCTAGTGCACCGGCCATCTTTCAGCGTTACTTGGGACAGCTCTTGCAGGATGTGCCCAGGTGTATCAACTACCTCGATGACATCGTCGTCACTGGCCATACCGCGGATGAACATCTCAGTCAGCTGCGACACTTGTTCCTGTGCCTGTGGACTGCAGGCCTATAATGCAACTTTGTTAAATGCTCCTTTTTTTCAACCTGTTATTTCCTACCTGGGTGACCCAGGTCATTTCCCACAATGGCATATCGCCTACCTCCTCCCACATCACAGTTATAGCAGCCCTCCCTCATCCGTGTGATGTCTACCAATTGCGGTCTTTCCTGAGTAAAATTTCTTACTATCGAAAGTTCATGCCCTCCACCACCCACATTGCAGCGCCCCTCCATCACCTATGCTGAAAGAATGTGACTTTTCATTGGTCCCTGGCTTGTGAATAGGCTTTCCAAACCTTAAAGCAGAGGTTGCACTCTGTGTAGTGTCTCATGCCATATAACCCCTCTCTTTCTCTCCTCTTGGCTACAGACACCTCAGACTATGGTGTTGGAGCTGTCCTTTCGCACTGTCTACCCGATGGATTGGAATGCCTGGTAGCGTACATATCTAAATCCCTTACCAAGGCCCAATGCAAATACTTTCAATTTGAGAAGGATGCCCTAGCCATCATGTTTGCCTGTACCAAATTCCTCCTGTACCTTTATGACAGGTCTTTTCGCTTAATGACTGACCATAAGCCCCTTGTGGCCTTATTTTCTCCATCAGCCCAGTTACTCATGAAGACTTCCCACCACTTGCAGCGATGGGCACTATTCCTTTCACATTTTAGGTACACCATCCATTTCTAGCCCACCTCCCAGCATGCCAACGCCAATGCTTTGTCTCGGCTTCCCTCCAGCCAGGATTTGGCACTGGATCATCGGACCTCCTAATTTTTCAGGTCGATGACAACATACAGGATGTGTTGGCTGCATTTACAGTCACAACTGAGAGGGTGGCTGCAGCAATGACCGCCGATCCGCTCCTCCAACTGGTGCGCTGCTATGTTCCCCATGGCTCACCAACGCTTAATCCGCCTCACGCCCAGGCTGCCCTCTGATTCTTCTTCTCCATCTGCTATCAACTGGTGGCCATCAATGGGGTGCTCCTCCATGCAGAACATGATACCAATCCACGAGTCATTGTACCAACTTCTCTGCAGTCCCGGATTCTCAACGTCTTACATCAAAGTCACTGGGGTATTGCCAGATGAAAACCCTTGCATGTCGCCTTGTCTTCTGGGTGAGCATGATGGCAGACATGGAGCGCATAGTCCGGGGTTGTCAGCAGTTTACCGAGGCCCTTCCCGCTCCATGCCGGTCCTTCCAATCCTGGCCGGCCACTCCCCTCCCATGGGAACGCATCCATGTGGATTTTGCGGGTCCCTTCCTTGGCACTTACTGGTTAGTCATCACAGAGGACTACTCCCACTTCCCTTTCATTGTCTGATGCTCCTCTATTACCACAGAGTCTACTATCATGGCCGTGTCCAAATTATTTTCCATTGAAGGCCTTCCCGTCACCTTGGTCACTGATAATGTCCCGCAATTTTGCAGTCAAGAGTTCGCCAAATTCTGCCACAATAATGGTATCCACTATGTCTTTACCCTGCCTTTCCATCCACAATCCAATGGCAGGGCAGAGCACCTTGTTTGCACATTTAAAACTCAGATGCAGAAGTACAAGGAGGACCGTTCTCCAGAAGACGCTCTTATGTTATTTCTCAGTTCCTACAGGACCACGCTGGTGGGTGCCAAGAGTCCAGCTGAAATGCTCCATGGTCGCCAGCCTTGGACCCTGCTTCCATCTCCTCCCACCACGATTAGCACTTTGCACCCTGTCCAACGCTTCCAGATATTCATCTGGCTCTACAGTGTGGGTGTGCGGTTTTGGGTCCCAGCCCTGCTGGCTGCCGCGGGTCATTCTCGGGCCCTGTGGTCGACAACTGTTCAACATCCGCCTGGACGACAGGGTGGTTTTGCATCACCACAACCAACTCTGTCCTCATTTCCTCAACCAGCTGCATCCCCAAACACCGGCTTCTCTCTCTCTCCCATTGCCGGCCCCTTCCGTGATGCCTATGTTGTTGCCCTCTCCTCAGTTAGTGGGAAATCTTACAGGAAATGGCCAACAGCCACCGGCTGCTAGCCCCATGCCACCGCCTCCACCTCCTCCAACCCTGGGGCAACCCCAGGACCTTCCCCATGCTGCTCCAGCTCTTCCAAGTGGGGAGGGGTGTTATGCCATCACCAAGGTAGCTCCTGCAGGCCGGCAACACGTCTTACATGACACAGGACTGAGGTTGCCTATGCCCAAAGGCGTAAGCCATGGTAAACATCGGCTGTTTTGGAAACAGACATTCCATGTACTACTTCCTGCAGGAGTTGTTCAAGATGGCTTGCATGAAGTATTACTACACCAACATCTGATTGGCTGACCAATACTATTTAAAGGCTAGAAGCAGCACCGGATGTCAGTTCACGCTGAATACCGACCTCAAGGATGTCTCCACAGAAGACTACGTCTTCACCATAGGAATAGGACTTGGAATTAAGTGTATGTGTGTTACAACAGACTCTTGTGGGAAACTTAGAAGTTATCTTTTGTTGCCTCTAGTAGGAAATTTTTACTGACTTTGTGATTGTGACGTTTCGTTGTTATACAGATATTTCCATGTAGACTCTCGTAAATAAAAGTTATGTTGTAAAAATGTTCGAATTGTCAGTCACAACAACATCCTATAGGTTTTTTCATCTTTCTCTTTAGCATATGATGAGAAGTATTCGTAACTTGTAAGTTTATCCCCATACGTAATTTAAGTTTCATGCACATTGTTGTGTCAAGTGCAAACACTGCAGTATGTTCCCCAATGCTGATGTCTCTCCATCTGTGTATTCCTCTAATTTTATTATCTAAAATTATATCTACAACATGATGGTCTGCTAAACCTTTTTTTGTTGCATATGGAACATCGTCTTCCTTGCACACCTCGCGTACACATCATCCAATAGATTAATTCCCTTAGCACCATGCAAAAATTCATTTTTCAAGCTTTGCTCCCAGTCTACAGTAATTATATAGTCAGATTATATGTAGGAATATTCAGTTCCATTGGTAGAATACTGCAACCACCTCCGATGCAGTTCCTACCACTCATCTTACGCTACTGTGCAGTATGAAGTTTGCACGCGCTGTTATATACCAAATCATGGATATTTACCAAACTGTTGTGTGATAATGGGAAGCCAAGTCATGTAATGAAAGCCCTGTTCCATCAACATCCTATGACACATTCTATGATAAAAACCTCTGGTTCAGTAAGTTCTAAGGTTGTGTTCCCTGCACTGTGGAAACTATAAATATCTCTGTTGCCCAGTTCAGTAGGTGGGATTTCTCAAATACCATTTTATACTTTGAAATACATACGTAATCATCTACATTAAATTTCTGCATATGTAGATCCACCATTTTAATATGACTGTGTACTGTATTTAGAAGCTCAGTATCATGAACATCAATTGCTTTCATTTTCATAATATGAATCTTATTTCAGTTATTTTACTCAGTTATTTGTGGATAATATCTAACCATTTGTATGATCTTTGAAAAAAATATTCAGTGCCTTAGAAATAAATCACTAGAACTTGAGGTAGCAATGAATGGTGCAAACATTGACTGCATGTACATCATGGAGCATTGGTGCAGAACTTTTGAAATAAGTATCATTGATATTCATCATATAAGTTGGCAAGTCAGTATTGTAAAAAAAAAAAATGCCAAAAACTGAGGTTGTTGTCTGTGGGGATTTCAGTATAAATCTTATGAACGAAAGTAGGCTAAAAAATCAATTCCTAAATCTATTATGTAGTTTCAATCTGTTTCCATGCGCACACAAACCCATAAGAATAACATATAATACAAACAGTCTTATAGATAATATATTTTCAAATGTACAATTCACAGAAGTAGAAGTAACAAATACTGATTTGGGATTATCAGACCATAAGGCTCTTGTCCTCAAAATTCCTTCAATGTCACTGCAAGATAAAAAAGTGTACTTCATGTATAAAAGAAAATTTTCCACTGAAAACTGTTTAGAATTTACAAATATCTTGACTAGTGAGTCATGGGCAGATGTGCTGTCCCTGACAAATACAGATGATTCATATAACACTTTTTCTTCACTTTTCATGTGATATTTTGAAATGTGCTTTCCAAAGAAGCTGTCAAGAATCACATCACATCACAATACAAAGCCAAGTTCTTGGATCACAGTTGGCATCAAAACTTCTTGTGGAACTCTAAAGAGACTAAATTTAAAACTGAAGACATCTACAGATCCACAGTTTATAGAATATGTTAAGAATTACAAGAGGGCATAGCAAAAAGTAATTGCCAAGGCAAAATTTATGAGTAATGACAGCTTAATAAGACAGTCTGATAACAAATCAAAAGCCATATGACGTATTGTGAAGACTGAAACAGGAAAGAGATGTGAAGACCATGATACTCTAAAAAACACAGAAAATGTCAATATCAAAAAACAAGATTTGCCAAATTACATCAACTATTATGTCATAAATGCAATGACTTCATTAAGCTCGAAATTTACAAATCAAGAAAAACCTGAATTTCCAAAAGCTGCTTGTAGCATGAGGATAGATCCAACAGATGAACATGAAGTGTTCAAACTAATAAAAAGCTTGAAACCTAAAATGTCAGCAGGAGTAGATGAGGTGCCTGTTTATATAGTAACAGTGACAGCTGCACAAATCACAAGGCCCCTGGCATACATAGCCAACTTATCATTTAGTGAAGGACTGTTCCCAGAAAGGATGAAAATGTCAAAAGTGAAGCTATTATGCAAAAACGGTGACAAGAGTAAGGTAGAAAACTATCAGTGAATATCCCTCCTTCCAGCATTTTGCAAAATAATAGAAAAATCAATGAAGCACAGAATCAACAAATATCTAAATGAATATAAGTTATTAAATAGAAATCAGCATGGCTTCCATGCAGGTAAAAATACAGAAACAGTACTAATGTACTACACTGAAAAAGTAATAAAAAATCTAGAAAAAGACAACAGTGTAGTAAGAATAAATTTAGATCACTCCAAAGCATTTGACACTGTCAATCATGGCATTCTTTTAGAAAAACTGGATGCATTAGGTATTCATGGGACAGGGAAAAAGTGGTTTGAATCAAACTTACAAAACAGAACACAGATTGTAGGCATGATGTCAGGTTACTCCACCCACAAAATAAATTTAGTATCAGATGCAAAAAAAAAAAAAAAAAAAAAAAAAAAAAAAAAAAAAAAAAAAAAAAAAAAAAAAAAAAAAAAAAAAAAAGTGGAAATGGGGGTGCCGCAAAGCATTATTCTAGGTTTCTTATTGTCCTCATCTACATAAAAGACTTTCACACCTTAGATGGAGCAGCAAAGGCCATACTATTCACAGACAACACTAGTATGATAATAGGTGCACCAAAGCAAATTCTGCAAACAACTACTGATCAAGAAATAAAGAATGTCCACACTTGGTTCAGTGCAAACTGGTTGACATTAAATGGAAATAAAACAAATTATATGCAGTTTGGGAAAATATGTCAAAATGTAAATCTTGATCTATTGTTGGGTGATAAGGTCATAGACAGATTGGCATCAACAAAATTGCTGGGGATTCGTGTAGATGAAAATCTTAATTTTAATGATCATGTAATTGAACTTGTGCAGAAACTTAACTCAGCTTGTTTTGCTCTTAGAATTACTGCAAATATTTGTACTGCAGAGGGTGCCTGGATAGCACTTTTAAATCTTAAATGGAAACACCAATTTTTTTTATTGCAGATTCGGATTCTCCATAAAAAAGTAATCAAGTTTTGTCCGAAACATTTTTTTAAACCATTGACAGATGGCACTGAAATCAAGAAAAAAGTAGAACTGGGGAAGGACTCTGATTTATTTAGAAATATCCTAGAAAGAGCATCAAATTGATAAAAAATGTGCACCAATTCTTTTGTTATGCCAAATTAAGCTATTTTTGTGCAAAATGTACTGTAGCCTACTTTTAGCGCTACCCAGGAGCAACGACATGGATGTTGTGGAATGATGTTCCAATGGGGTGCTTCATTAGTGTGAGTCCCCTTGCATCTCACATGTTGGAGTGCTTCATTAGTGTGAGTCCCCTTGCCTCTCACAATTTGTGGTGCTTAATTAATGAAATTAGCCATGAAGAAATTGTTCAAAATTATACCCATTTGCTTCAATGCATAAAGTCAATCATCTGCGAAAGTTGTCCACAGTTTTGAGCAGCACATCCCGTGGTATGGTTGTACATGCTCTTCAAATGCATTGCTCCATATCGTTTTGGGCGTGAGCTGTCTTTCATAAACAATATTTTTTAAATAACTCCACAAGAGAAAATCAGGAGATGTTAGGTATGGTGAGCGTGGAGGCCACTGAATTGGTCCACTGTGTCCCATCCACCAACCGGGGTACCATAAATTTAAAATGTTCCACACATTTTTAGCATAATGGGGAGCTGCTCCATCCTGTTGGGACCACATTTGTTGCCTAGTTTCTAAATCAACATCTTCCATTATCTCCAACAAATCATAGCAGAGAAGTTGTAAATAAGATTCCCCAGTAACATTTTGGTCAAAACAATATGGTCCTATCAAGTAACCATTTAAAATTCCACACCAGACCATTAACGACCTTTTGTGCTGATTGTCAACTGGTCTGTGCCAGTGTGGATTGACAGGGGACCAATAATGACCATCATGACGATTTAATTCACCATTGTTTTTGAATGTGGCTTCATCAGTGAACATAACTTATCTAAAAAAATCATTGTTACCTCTTATCATTACCTAGGCCCATTGGCAGAAATACGCGTGTATTTGCATATCTTTTGGTGTTAATGGCTGTGTCAGTGTGATATGGTACTCATGATTTTTATGTGTCTTCAAAATCCTCAAAACAGTTGAATTCGGTGTTCCAGTTTGTCTCTGAATCGCATGACAACTCATTCTGGGATCCAGTTGAACACAGGTGAGCATAATTTTCATTGTATTTGCAATGACGAGGTGGATGGTGCATGTATCCATTTCAAGCTCGTTGAGTGCAATTTCGAATAATGTTTTCACATGGGTGTTGTCTGTTTGGGAAACTATCTGCATACATCTGTGCAGCTGCAGCGTAATTGTTATGACACTCACCTAAAATTAACATCATATCAACAATCTCTGTAGGAGGATAGTGAGCCATGTTTTGCTAAAGAATAATTTACTTCCATGAGTTGATGTATACGGTTCACAATCTGAAAGTGAAGGGACGTCTGATCGCATTACACAGACTTTTATACTAACCCATAGTTTGCAGTTTGGCCATGGTAGCATCACAGTTGGGTGAGTAATGCAATTGTGAAGATATCTCTAACAAGATTTTAATACCATTCCACCTTCCTCCATCAAAAACTGTGGTGGGTAGAATACATTTTGTAAAAAAAAAAAAAAAAATAGCTTGATTTGGTGTAATGAAAGAATTGGTGCACATTTTGTAAAGTTTGGAAGGTAGGAGACGAGGTACTGGCAGAAGTAAAGCTGTGAGTACCAGGCGTGAGTCGTGCTTCGGTAGCTCAGATGGTAGAGCACTTGCCCGTGAAAGGCAAAGGTCCCAAGTTCGAGTCTCGGTCGGGCACACAGTTTTAATCTGCCAGAAAGTTTCGTACTATCTTGTTTGATTGTGATAATAAGAATATGTCTGGCTAAAATAAGTAATCAACTCACATATGATGGCCAAAACAGAAATGTTTATATATTTGAGCCTCGTTCTCCACTGTAACATCATCAAATAACACAAAGTGTTCAACTTTACTCTTCCAGGTGACAGAATATAACTGCTTTTACTGAATGTTGTGTATGTTCCACCACTGATGCCATGCAGTATCTCTCCTAATAGCTGGTATTTGGGCTGAATTAATGTTTTTGAAAATACATGCACATGTTTTAAGTGGATCTTCTTATTCTTCTCCTTCTTCTTCATTTTCTCCTCCTCCTCCTCATCTTCAGTAGTCATGTAGGACTCATCAGTTACTATGAAGTCCTTGTGATGAGGATGTTTTGCCTACTTAGCCATGGTGATGTCTGTATGATGACATTAGCATGCAAGGAGTTTTATAGAGAAATTAAAAACAAAACACAGATGTAATTCTTACATAAACTCATACACATATTAGGGTATATGAACATCATTAAATGAGGTTCTGCGTGTACATCTGGCAAGGTAGATTCAAATATATTTGTATGTATTGAAGCACAACACCTGCTGTAAAGTTGAGCAACAGTTTCTTCTGTAACATGCAGAGTTTGAAAAACTAATTCAGCGGAATTTCTCATAATAATTTATCTAGAGCATGATGGATTGCATAATTTGCTTACATTAAATTTTTAAATGTGTGCTCTTGCAAGTAAGTGTTAAAAAGTTTAACTATTTGTGGAAAGTCCCCTGCAGTGATCATGCAATTGTCTAATATCACTGAGGGTCCTTGAGCAATTCTTTTGAACATAGCAGAAATTTGGATTTAGGTACCACATAGATGAATCCACTCACTCAAGGATAATATTGCTTTTTGCCACTGTATCATGGGGTTTCAAAAACAGTCAGTGGGTAAAACTCTTGATCTAATATCATTCCCACACTAATGTGTTTACTTTCACTGCTGTTTCAACCACATATTGTATTAAACAGTACTTTTTGGTGGTGGTGGTGGTGGTGGTGGTGGTGGTTGTGGTGGTTGTGATGCCGATGCCGGTGGTAGTTGTGATGATGCCTCTGCCTCACCTACATGATGATGAAAAGAAAATGAGTTACACACATATTTATAACTGCAATCTAAAAATCATCATCATTCTCACTACTACTTACATAATGGATGCATTTAGGATGTCAGTGGCGATACTGCTGCTAATGCTGCCACTGCTCCTGCTACTATGCATTTTGACATTTTCACCCTTTGGGAGTTCTTACTCAACTGGAAGAGAACATTTCTCCAACTAGTGTTAATAATAATCATTCGTAACAGTGTATGCAACTTTTAAAAAATGTATAGTTATATATCATCTTTGCTTTTTGGTATATAAGAGAAAATAAGCTGGACTGTACACTCAGTTCATTGCTATCACTTGTGTCATCATATATTCTGTTGAAAATAACTAAGGTTATGATACTTTATCCTAAACTTGAGAAACAGAGGGTGATAGTACTAGTTGTTAACTGAAGTGAATGTAAACTACAAGTTCTGAATACTGAAGTATCTGCCTGTACATTGAATGCATCCATTAACTCACTGCTAAAGGGGAATGACAGCTGTGTGACAATAGCATAGTCAAAAAATCTGCTAAGCTCAGATATCATGAAGATTATGGAACTAATTATTCCTGAATAATATTAAAAGACAGTCCTAGGTTGCACAATGCACAAGGGATTGGAATAAATTTTATTCCTGAATATGTCACATATGTGCAGTTGTAAGACTATGGATTCAATAAAAGAAGAAGGATGAGAGTGCTACTACATACTACAAGTTTGGGTGCCTCAATAGAAAAATGAGTGCAAGCAATTTCTGAAATCTGTAAGAAACTTACAGAGAGATGTCTTAGTTTGAACACAACTATTATCTGTTTCCTAAAGAACTGGTACAACTGTTGTATGTTATTTCAAATAGCTTTCACTGGCTACCACCAGTGTTTCAGAGTGAGTGTTTATTTCTAAGTATGAACCTTCTTGTAAACATTATGGTTTGATTGTACAATGCCAATTTGATGGACCTCCTCCTATTATACTGCACTGTCAGGATTGTAGAATGAGAACAAGGGAAGTCGTTTTTCATATATACGTTCTTTTTCTTTTTAAAAAAACATGCACAGTTGCTGTAGTTTAGCAAGTTGGTTAGAGGATGGTAATGCCTCTATTACTGTATAAACCTCAGTTTAACAAACACACGCATTACCCACTGAGCTACAGTGTCTGCACATCTTTATAAACTCTTAAGTTACATTAAATGAAGTGATGCAGTAGGGAAAAATAAAATCAATTTTGTAACAAAATATTATTTCATTGTATATTTTCATATACAATTATTCACAATCATCAAATAATGTTATTATCTCTTTTGCTCTCTTATAGCATTCACACTGCAGCATCTCTCAAGTAATAATTTCTTTTATGCTTTAAATTCACACTGTACCACAGTCAAACAGATGGGAGCAACAAAAAACCCACGTGTCCCATCCACAAATGAATCAGTCTAAAACAATGAATGTAGTATTTCAGACCAAGCATAGTGAAAATTATAATATAAATGTTAATATAAATGGAAAGACTATTAAAGAAGTAACCAGCACAAATTTTCTAGGAACTATAATAGACAAACATTTGGCATGGGGGGAGCACATAGATGCACTGTGTAAAAAGATAAACAAACAGATCTTCATCATGCATAAAACAGCTAAGACTGTGGATGATAAAGTCCTCAGATCAATGTATTATGGACTTGTCTTCCCACATTTGTCTTATTCAGTTCATATATGGGGAAATGCACAAGCTGGCTACCTAAAAAGAATATTCACAATTCAGAAAAGGGCAGTGAGATGCATTGCAAAAATACCACCAAGACAGACCTGTAGGCAAGCTTTTGTACACTATAATATTATGACAATATATTCACTGTATATATACCAAAGCATAATGGTGGTAAGGTCAAGTGATAAACACCTCCTAAATAAAGATGTACACAAACACGGTACAAGAGGAAATGAAAATTACTACATGATAATTAGATATCTAAAACTGTCTATGACTGTCCCAGAAGAAGCAGGCAAAAGGTTTTTTAATAAACTCCCCAAAATCATTAAAAAAGAAACAGATCTAAAATGTTTTAAAATCATTTGAAACTATATCTCACAGAGAAATGTATATACAGTTTGAGTGAATACTAAGATGGTGTTTAAATATATCATTACTGAAATGTACCTGTAAAAATTATAATTTCTGTATGTTTTTTTGATTTGTGTGTACGTATAATGTGAAACATGTAAAACCTTTGTACGATTATGGACTATTTCTGTTTAATCATTTGTTTCATTTATATATACACTCCTGGAAGTTGAAATAAGAACACCGTGAATTCATTGTCCCAGGAAGGGGAAACTTTATTGACACATTCCTGGGGTCAGATACATCACATGATCACACTGACAGAACCACAGGCACATAGACACAGGCAACAGAGCATGCACAATGTCGGCACTAGTACAGTGTATATCCACCTTTCGCAGCAATGCAGGCTGCTATTCTCCCATGGAGACGATCGTAGAGATGCTGGATGTAGTCCTGTGGAACGGCTTGCCATGCCATTTCCACCTGGCGCCTCAGTTGGACCAGCGTTCGTGCTGGACGTGCAGACCGCGTGAGATGACGCTTTATCCAGTCCCAAACATGCTCAATGGGGGACAGATCCGGAGATCTTGCTGGCCAGGGTAGTTGACTTACACCTTCTAGAGCATGTTGGGTGGCACGGGATACATGCGGACGTGCATTGTCCTGTTGGAACAGCAAGTTCCCTTGCCGGTCTAGGAATGGTAGAACGATGGGTTCGATGACGGTTTGGATGTACCGTGCACTATTCAGTGTCCCCTCGACGATCACCAGTGGTGTACGGCCAGTGTAGGAGATCGCTCCCCACACCATGATGCCGGGTGTTGGCCCTGTGTGCCTCGGTCGTATGCAGTCCTGATTGTGGCGCTCACCTGCACGGCGCCAAACACGCATACGACCATCATTGGCACCAAGGCAGAAGTGACTCTCATCGCTGAAGACGACACGTCTCCATTCGTCCCTCCATTCACGCCTGTCGCGACACCACTGGAGGCGGGCTGCACGATGTTGGGGCGTGAGCGGAAGACGGCCTAACGGTGTGCGGGACCGTAGCCCAGCTTCATGGAGATGGTTGCGAATGGTCCTCGCCGATACCCCAGGAGCAACAGTGTCCCTAATTTGCTGGGAAGTGGTGGTGCGGTCCCCTACGGCACTGCGTAGGATCCTACGGTCTTGGCGTGCATCCGTGCGTCGCTGCGGTCCGGTCCCAGGTCGACGGGTACGTGCACCTTCCGCCGATCACTGGCGACAACATCGATGTACTGTGGAGATCTCATGCCCCACGTGTTGAGCAATTCGGCGGTACGTCCACCCGGCCTCCCGCATGCCCACTATACGCCCTCGCTCAAAGTCCATCAACTGCACATACGGTTCACGTCCACGCTGTCGCGGCATGCTACCAGTGTTAAAGACTGCGATGGAGCTCGGTATGCCATGGCAAACTGGCTGACACTGACGGCGGCGGTGCACAAATGCTGCGCAGCTAGCGCCATTCGACGGCCAACACCGCGGTTCCTGGTGTGTCCGCTGTGCCGTGCGTGTGATCATTGCTTGTACAGCCCTCTCGCAGTGTCCGGAGCAAGTATGGTGGGTCTGACACACCGGTGTCAATGTGTTCCTTTTTCCATTTCCAGGAGTGTATATTGAAATCAAGTTTGATGTTAATAGGCTATTGTATGACACACCCAATACTCTCAGCTGGATTTTCAGCTGGAGTCCATGGGCAAAGAATAAATAAATAAATTCTGCTTATATGGATTTATACAAGTGACAGAAGCTGACTTTGGTACTGTGTGATATAATGAATCCAGTCCTGCTGGAAGTTTTGCTCAATTAATGAGCTGTACAATACCACCTAAATTCTTATCGGAGTTGAACTGGTTTTCCTATGTAAATTACATATTTCATATTTATTTATTTTTTCATGCAGCAAATCTCTACAGATTGTGGGATGTCATCTGCATGTCTCACACACACACACACACACACACACACACACACATACATACAGGTTACATATAACTTCAAAATTTATTTTAATAGTACAATAAATTCATCATATTTGATCTTGCTTTAGCAGCAGTAGTAGTTTTTGCATATTCTTGCTTCATATCTGTTGTACTTCACATGGTTTAAGAATTCTGTTACTGAATAGAAGCAGTAGTCTAATAAGAATGCCCTTAGCAATTTGTAAAACAGAGGAAATGAAGAAATAACTTTAATTTTATGTGGCAGACTACTGTACATTTGTATTGCACTATTTGTATTGTAGGTTTTAAAGGCTGTTGTCCTTACTGACTAAACATGGAGTTGGTCTTTTTGCCTAGTATTATGTTCATGTATATTAAATTTTTTTATTTATTTCTTTGATACTTTTCCTCACATATATGCAATTTTCTAGAATAAAAAGACAGGGGAGAGGGAGGATGGAAGACCTCTGAAAGAGGGGCCTACATGAGTCAGTCTGCTTTGCATGGGGCACCACTCTTACAGCTCTTTTTTGGGTCTGGAAGATTACTGAGCTAGCAGCTGTGCTACCCTATAATATAAATCCATACTGTAGAATACTGTGGAACTGGGCAAAGTATGCAATTCTAACAGTGTGGAAGCTTGCTTTGTGTGTAAGTAAGCATAGGCTGTAGTATACTTTTTTCAGTGTCATATTCATTTTTTGTTATATGTGCCTGTCGTTTAAAATCATTTTTAAGCCATCTGCCTAAGTTTCCAGTGAGGGTGTAATTCCACTGGTGTTTATTGTCACAAAGTGTTGCAGGCTTCCCCTTTCAAAAGACATTAGGCACCATTGTTTTGGAAGTGTTTTCTATTAGTTTATTTCCTCCAGACCAATCATTTAGCTGGTCTGTAGCTTTATTTATTGTTTCTTGTAGCTGTGTTTGTGTATCCCCTGTAAGAAAGATGCTTGTGTCGTCTGCAAACAAAATATTTAGTTGTGATTCTATGCTTACATCTGGGTCATTTATATATAGAAGGAAAAGAATAGACCTGAGAATGGATCTTTGAGGGACTCCAGTTTTAATTATTCCTGAATCTGAAAAATATGTTCTAGTGCTGTAATTTAGTTCATATGTTATTACTACTTTTTATTTCCAATTTGTCAGGTATGAGGAGAACTTTTTTAATATGGTGCCTCTAATGCCATACTTTTAGAGTTTTTTCAACAATATTCTGTGGTCCAAAATGTCAAAAGCTTTGCTCACATCTAAGAAAATACCAGCAGCATTTTATTTATTACCCATTGCTTCTAGAGCATTTTGTAAGAAATTATATATAGCACTGATTGTAGATTTATTTTTCTGAAAACCATGTCGGGCATCAGCGAGGATTTTGTTCTTATCCAGAAATTCAATCAATCTGTTATACATGATTCTTTCAATGAGTTTGGCAAAAACTGACAATAATCGGACTAGTCTATAGTTTTCCAAATTTGCAATTTTAAGACAGTCAGGAAAGGTTCCAGTTGAGAAAGATGAGTTGATTATCTCTGCAAGGGGTGTTGCAATGTTTATAATACATTCCTTTCTGATGAAGTCTGGAATACCATCAATTCCTAAGGACATGTTTCTGAAGGTTTTCAATACGTGAATGATTTCATTCGGGGTGTGTCATAGAGATAGATTGAGTGGAGGCAAGATCTTACTTTATTATGTTGGTTAATTGGGCTATCTTTCTTATTATTAATTATTAGGTTTTTTTATTGTCTTCATAGTACTGCCTGAAAAGATTTGCAATCTGCTGTGGGTCAGTAATTCTCTTGTTGTCACAGTTCAGTGTGATATTTTCCTTTTTACTATTTCCTTCCTGCTTTATTACTTTCCAGATTGCTTTGCTTGTATTTCCTGACTCTGATATGAACTTATCATTGGCCATTATTTTTGCCTGATGTGTGACTTTTTTGTATACCTGAATGCATTTTGTGGTACATATGTTGTGGTCTTTTCTGTAACTGAGCAATTTTCTTTTTATGTTGATTGAGACTTTTATGCCACTTTTTATCCATGACCTTTCTTTTAGATTTGTGTTCCTTAACACCTGTGTTTTGAGAGGAAATACTGTTTCAAAATAATAGTTGAAGATGTCAAAGAACTTTTCAAAATTTTTGTTGGTGTCATGCAACTGAGAAACTTCTTCCCACCTTTCTCTGATAACAGGTGATTGGATGTTTCTATGCTTTGTGTGTTGAAACTTCTTGCAGTCACAGTCCTTTTATGATTTTGTCTGGGTAGTAAACAGTCTGAGGGGGCTACCACATAAGCTTCATGATCACTAAAATTTACACATTTTGCAGTATAGGGTGTGTTAACAAGTATCTGGTCTACAGTAGTGGCAGAAGTTCTTGTAATTCTTGTCAGGGGTTGTAGTTGTTTGTCGTTTTTCCTACTCATTGCAAGAAAGTCAGTGTTGAAATGCCCACACAGTACTACCGATTTCTTGCCTACATGTATCCTATTTAGTAATGTTTCAAGTTTATTGATAAATATCTCAAAGTTCCGATTTGGAGTGATAAATACACATAACAACTGTTTTTGTACCAATGATTTCTACAAAAGTTGCTTCAAAGTCTCTTTCTGTATTGAGCCACTGAAAACTATCAATAGTTTTGAATTTCAACTCACTTTTAATAAAAATAGCAGTACCTTGATTTTTGTATTTTCTTCTACAGAAGTAGCTTGCAAGTGTGTAGCCTGGTATTGTAAATGAAGCAATCTGATCCCCCTTTAACCAGTGTTCTGAGAAACATAGAACACTGACAAAATGCAGTGTAGTGTTTAGAAAAACCTCAACATCTGAAACCTTATTTGTGACTGACTGAACATTCTGGTGGTATATGAAGAGACACTTTCCACTGCAATTCATTTGTCTACTAGATTTTAAATTAACATCCAAATTTCCTAAGGTCATTATTATTACATCACTTACCTCAGTTTTGTTTGGAAGGATTCTGTCCATAAAGAATCATCGGCGCAGGTGCTTAGAGTCTTCTTTTGTCTCCTTGACTTCCGAATGCTTTCTGCTCCTGAGATGTTCATCCATGTGGCTGTCTCTTTAGTGATGCTGTTGTTAGCTGCTTGCAGCCCATCATTTCCGCAGAGTTTCCTAGCTTGCTCAGACTCGTTGGCTGCTTCCATTTGATGGTTTTCTGTCTCATCTGGCACAGAGATAAATGGTCCACTTCCAGCCTTGAGAGGTGCCACTTCTGTTTCCACACACTTTGTATTTATAGAATTAGACACAACACATTTGTCATTGAGAGGTATGGCTACCCAGATATCCTGCTTCAGGTATAATTTCTAACCTACTATTTCTGAAATCTTGTAAATAATGAATTTCTTTCCCACTCTGTTGATATGGAGACCGTGATTAGTGTGGAATCTTCTTCCAGGTCTACTTAGATCCAAGAATGTTGCATTTTTAAACTTTCTGCAGATATTTTTAATATCTTTGTTTGCTTTCCATACCTCTTCATTTACACAGGGCCAGTTTGGTAGGTCACAGCAATGTGCAAGTGAGAAAACAATCTCATTTGTGTTTCAGGACTCAAGCAATCTTCGCTTAAGAGAAATCATGAGTTCTTTGCTATGTCATATGTTCCAGTGAGGGAAACAGAGAAATCATTTGTGATCAGTTCCCATACTTTTTCACGACTTACTGCAGTCACAGATTTAAAATTGGCACCTGGTTTCACAACGGCATTGATTTTGTAAGTACATCTATTACTTAATTTGGTGACTATTCCTCATCCTTGACTATCTGTAAACAGATCAATTTTAGTTGTGTTATGCTTTCTTTTGAACTAGTCCCCTTGATCATTTTTCCTATGGGATATTGTGTGTATGTTCCTATAGTCTTCTTATTTTTCCTTAAATATAATTTTCCATTTCTATATTGATATAGTCTCACAATTTGATCTTACATTGTGAAAATTAGTCAGCAAATAATTAACAGAAAATACTCTAAAACTAATCTACGTTTTTTTCAATTTTTTGCCATTCAGTTTTAAATGCAGATAATGCATATATTTCTACCTAAATTAATAGCTATTTTACTATTTATATGTAAATGATATAGCACCATAACAGGAAGTTTCCAGTTTTTATATTTACACATTTTGTAATGTTTGTTATCAGATAATATTACTTCAAATGACATTCCATAAACTAAATCTGACATATAACCAGAAAAACAGAACTTATCTTAACATTATTGCGGTTGATAGTATGTTCTGGAATGTTCTAAAATAAATTACTTGTCTTGTATTATGTTTTCATGGCACCAATTGCATCAGATTGTTTTTCAGTTCAGTAGGGTTCAGATATATATTGTGTTTAACTTGGCTTGAGTTAACACCCACAGAAACTCTTTCAAATTCATGATGAGCTCTAAGTTTTCTGTTTTGATTTTTACTTGTGGCATTTTGGAAACTTGTGTGAAATGCAAACAGTTAATGAGACAAAAGAACTATTATGTCCATGCCAAGTCATTTCAAACCCTAGTCATTAAATTGGATATTATAGAACACCTTTTCACCACAGAACACTGACTCCTTCTCAAAGAGGAGCAAATCTCCAAGGTCATGGAATGTGTCAGTACATGAACTTACAACATAAAAGTAATAACAGATAAAAATAAATGTTCATGAACCCGAAAGAAAATCAGTCCATAAGTTTAAGCAAAAGCTATCAGCAATACAATGAGAATCAGTTTAATTTTTCAAGGAACTCCTCGACAGAATAGAAGGAGTGACCCATGAGGAAACTCTTCAGTTTCGATTTGAAAGTGCGTGGATTACTGCTAAGATTTTTGAATTCAAGTGGCAGCTCATTGAATATGGATGCAGCAGTATACTGCACACCTTTTTGCACAAGAGTTAAGGAAGTCCGATCCAAATGGAGGTTTGATTTCTGCCGAGTATTAACCGAGTGAAAGCTGCTTATTCTAGGAAATAAACTAATATTGGTAACAAGAAACGACAATAAGGAATATACATATTGAGAGGCCAATTTCAAAATACCCAGACTCGTGAACAGAGGTCGACAAGAAGTTCGTGAACTCACACCACTTATTGCCCGAACCGCCCATTTCTGAGCCAAAAATATCCTTCTAGAATGGGAAGAGTTACCCCAAAACATAATACCATATGACATAAGTGAATGGAAATAAGCAAAGTAGACTAATTTACATGTCAAAGTATCACTCACTTTCGATGCCGTTCGAATAGTGAAAATGGCAGTATTGAGTCTTTGGACAACATCCTGAATGTGGGCTTTCCACGACAGCTTACTATCTATCTGAACACCTAAGAATTTGAACTGTTCAGTTTCACTAATCATATGCCCGTTCTGTGAGATTAAAACGTCAGGTTTTGTTGAATTGTGTGTTAGAAACTGTAAAAACTAAGTCTTACTGTGATTTAATGTTAGTTTATTTTCTACAAGCCATGAACTGAGGTCATGTACTGCACTACTTGAAGCCGAGTCAATGTTGCACACAACATCCTTTACTATCAAGCTAGTGTCATCAGCAAACAGAAATATTTTAGAGTTACCCATAATACTAGAGGGCATATCATTTATATAAAGAAGGAACAGGAGCGGCCCCAACACTGATCCCTGGGGCACCCCCGACTTGACAGTACCCCACTCAGACACCACATCACAGCCGTTATCAACATTGTGAATAATGACCTTTTGCTGCCTGTTGCTAAAGTAAGAGGTGAACCAATTGTGAGCTACTCCCCTTATTCTGTAATGGTCCAACTTCTGGAGCAATATTGTGAGATCAACACAGTCAAATGCCTTTGTTAAATCAAAAAATATGCCAAGCGTTCGAAACTTTTTGTTTAGCCCATCCAGCACCTCACAGAGAAAAGAGAATATAGCATTTTCAGTTGTCAAATGACTTCTAAAGCCGAACTGTACATTTGATAGCAAATCGTGTGATGTAAAATGATCAATTAACCTTACATACACAGCCTTTTCGATAACTTTTGCAAACACTGATGGCATAGAAATAGGTCTAAAATTATCTGCATTCTCCCTTTCTCCATTTTTATAAAGTGGTTTTACTACTGAGTACTTTAATCGCTCAGGAAACTGACCATTCCCAAAGGAAAAATTACAAATATGGCTAAATACAGGGCTAACATGTGCAGCACAGTACTTTAATATTCTACTAGACACTCCATCATAACCATGAGAGTCCTTAGTCTACAGTGATTTAATTATTGACTCAATCTCCCTCTTGTCTGTATCACAGAGGAGTATTTCAGATGCCAATCTCGGTAAGGCATTTGCTAAGAAATTTATATAATTTCCTGTAGAAACTAAATTTTTATTTAATTCACCAGCAATGCTCAGAAAATGGTTGTTAAATACTGTACACATATCTGATTTATCAGTAACAGAAATATTATTACTGTGAACTGACTTTATATCATCAACCTTGTGCTGCTGACCAGACACTTCCTTCACAACTGACCATATGGCTTTAATTTTATTCTGTAACTGTAAAATTTTTACCATGAGTGTAAAGTGTGGGCTCTGTCATAGGTTTGTGAGTAGTGGATTATGGTGTGGGATTTGTTCAAAGTATTTTCAATGGGGGGAATGCAGTGGGGAAGCCAGTGGTCATTTTAGGGAGATCCTCTTCTGGGAATGTAGAATCTGTAGTAGAAACAAGTTAATAGAGGAGCAGGAGCATAAGATCTTGCCCTTCAGGTGCAGTTACAATGCGCAAAGGAGGAACTAGATAGGTTGAGGAGGGTGAAGGGTGGTGGGGAATGGGAACTGGCAGTTGGCAAGAAGGTAGCTAGGAAGAGGAGGTATTCAGACAGTTTTACTTTGCATACATGCAATAGATACGACCAACTGTCAGAATTGAGTGGAGAGGAGCCTCGTGTAGCTGTAGATGTAGGTAACTTGCAGCAGTCCTCAGCAATTAGGAGGCCTAGGTTAGTTGCAAAGTCTAGCAGAAAAAAGGTTCTGCTGATAGGTAGTTCCCACGGTAGAGGTGTGGGCCAGCAGTTTCAGGAAGTGTTGGGGAGTGAGTACCAGGTCACCAGCATTGTGAAGCCTAGTGCAGGATTGGCTCAGGTGACTGAAAGCATAGGGGAGTTATGTAAGAATTTTACGAAAGAGGATCAGGTAGTGATAGTGGGTGGAGCAGGGAACAGTCTCGATAGGGACGGGGAATATGATGTCAGTGGTGACTTGGTTAAGATAGCTACTCAAACTGGTAGCACTAATGTGCATTTCGTGCAACTGTTTCAGCGTCATGATCAGCCTCACCTTAATGCGGCGGTTAGGTGCATTAATATGGGGCTGGGGAGGGCACTGATGGTGGAGGGTGTGGATCACATCTCAGTGGTGTCAGTTGTGTCTATCAGTAGATGGTGTACGGGAAGGGGAGGCTGGCTAAGCTTATAGGTGACAGTGTAGTGGGTGGTGGTGGTGGTGGTAGTGGTATCACTCATGGAAAAATTCCTGTACCAGTTGGTGTTAGAGCTGCACCTTTTTTAGACTGAAGTCAGCTGATAGGTATAGCTGCTTAAAGGAAGTGCCTCTAACTAAGGGCTCACCTCCAGAGGATGTAATTTTTCGAAGAAGAGAAGGAATTAGCATATTTCATCAAAATATAAGAGGTATTAGAGATAAAGTTAGTGAACTGCTAATAGATGTTAACTCTGAAATTATTGGTATATCAGAGCACCACTTAATTAATTTGATAATTCAGAGGCTTCCTTTACCAGGCTACAGATTAGCTGGCTGTTTCTCAAGGAGTTCCTTGCGGGGTGGGGGAGAGGCTCTGTACGTAAAAAACAGTATTTCATTTGAGTACATAGACGTATCACGACACTGCACTGAACAGATATTTGAAAGTTGTGCAGCATTAGTTGAATTTAGTGAAACTAAACTTCTAATTGCTGTTGTTTATAGGTCCCCTAACTCTGACTTCAGAGCATTTTTGCTTAAGCTAGAGAGTGTTCTTGATTCACTTTGTAGGAAGTACCAGAAAGTAGTTATATGTGGTGACTTCGATATTAATTTTGTACATGATTGTGCAAGAAAAAGGATGTTGGTAGATCTCCTAAATTCATATGATCTGATGCAAACTGTGTTTTTTCCAACTAGGGTGCAGGGGAACATTAGCACAGTCTTAGACAATATTTTTATTCATTCTTCATTACTAGATGGGCATTCTGTTAGTAAAAGGGTCAATGGCCTTTCAGACCATGTGCACAAATTTTAACATTAAAAGGTTTTTGTACTCAAACCAACGTCATATTTAATTACAAACTACATAGGAAAGTTAATCCAACAGCAATAGAGAGTTTTTAAAAACTTGTCAAGGAACAAGAGTGGCAAGATGTTTATAGTGCCAATAATATAGACGATAAATACAATGCTAGGCTAGATGAGCAATGGCACAGCATATACGTGTACGTCTTGTTCCAACATATCAGCTAGTGCTGCACTGGGGTGCTGTTGCACAGTTGAAAAAAGAAAAATTGTAAGTACTTCCAAAATTACACACATACCCAATGATTAATGCAAGTGTAGTTGGTTAATACCTACATGTCAGGTTTCCTCCCTTATTTCGCCTCATAGCAAATCTCTGATGCTGATGCTTCATGATACTCTCACTGCTGTAAATAGACCACATGTGATACACAAGTACCCTAGAGGTGGAAGGGGAGGAAGAGGGGGTAGGAATGTGGGAAGGGAGGGGGAAGGAGGGGAGAGAGATTGACATTGAAGCTAAGGAGGGCATTGACTTTTTAGTGAAGTTCTGACAACAATGCAGCCTTGAACTTTGACCTTTTGGAGATCTGGTTGCAATGCAGAGTGGGCACATTCTCTCTTTCATCCACCGACTAATGATGTAGGAGATAATCTGAGCAGCTCTCTTACATTGTTAGCAGATGGCATTGTCATTTACTATCTAGTAAAGTCACCAAATCCAACTGCAGATCGTTTTGGACAGAATATCTGTATGCCACAAAAAGTGGCAATTGGCCCTCAACAACAAAAAGTGTCAGGTCCTCCACACAGATACTAAAAGGACAATCAATCACTCAAATATTGCACCAACACCCTTTCTAGTAGACTTCAGAATCTGAGGCCAAGCAGGCCAGCTTACTATCTATGAAATTCCGCTGCTAGGGCCAGAATGGTACCGGGGCAGCGTGGTGCAAGACAACAGCCTGGCGCTGTGGCAAGGGAGGTTATCTCATGCAACACTGTGAGATACCACTGACTCGGCCACTCTACATGACCAGAAGTGGTGCCTTGCTATAACAGAACAGAGCAGAGAGAGAATAAATATTAGCCATTCCAGCCTAACAGGATCAGTTTTCGGCTGCTGCCTATGCCGAGAATTTCTCCACACCAGCTACTGGCGCAATGTGGATCACCCAGTCTCCTGTAAAACTAGCTGCCACCTTCTCTATCTGCTGGTCTGTGTGCTGCTTGTAGACATGATGCTGCTGGTGCCTGAAACAGTTGGGGTCTCCTCCAGACTATCATCAACTGCCTCCTCTCCCATGGGATCCAGGATGTGCAGCCTAAACCCTGGTGCACCTTGTCGCTGACCTATTGCCACTAGCTTCTGGCAACCACCAATACATGCTTCACTGCTGGTGGAACGCCTGATGCAGCCACATGTTGCAAAACTTGCCCACCAACCTGAGACAACCATCCTGGTGCTAACAGAACTATCACCCCATCACAATTGGTGTTGGAAGAGCCAGTGACATCAAGCAATAACATGAGTTGGCCTAAAGAATTGTCATCACAGTGTGCTAAGTGAAGACAAACATTTTTTCTCCTTTCCATCCTTGAAATTTGCAATGACTGAACACACAGACTGGAGAGCTGGTTTTAAAGTTCGGTTCATCAAAGTTGACTAAGGTACAGATTTGATCAAATTTATAGAAACATCAGAGAGAAATATGGGAGTATGCACCCAGTTAGCTGTACACAATGTAATCTTCTGGGGAGTAATGCCCCCTTGTGTGTAGCCATCAAGAGCAATTTGTTTTATGTGTAGAAAACCTAGGCATTATATCAGAGAATACTTTGAGTGTGTGTGATTGGTGCTCAGGGGTAAAAGATTAAGTAGTGTTGAAAAAGTGTTACTGTGTTCAGAATGAGATTTTCACTCTGCAGCGGAGTGGGCTGATATGAAACTTCCTGGCAGATTAAAACTGTGTGCCCAACTGAGACTCGAACTCGGGACCTTTGCCTTTCGCGGGCAAGTGCTCTACCAACTGAGCCACCGAAGCACGACTCACGCCCGGTACTCACAGCTTTACTTCTGCCAGTACCTCGTCTCCTACCTTCCAAACTTTACAGAAGCTCTCCTGCGAAACTTGCAGAACTAGCACTCCTGAAAGAAAGGATATTGCGGAGACATGGCTTAGCCACAGCCTGGGGGATGTTTCCAGAATGAGATTTTCACTCTGCAGCGGAGAGCTTCTGTAAAGTTTGGAAGGTAGGAGACGAGGTACTGGCAGAAGTAAAGCTGTGAGTACCGGGCGTGAGTCGTGCTTCGGTGGCTCAGTTGGTAGAGTACTTGCCCGCGAAAGGCAAAGGTCCCGAGTTCGAGTCTCGGTCGGGCACACAGTTTTAATCTGCCAGGAAGTTTTTGTTACTGTGTTTTTAATGTGAAATGTTTACCTATGTTTGTCCTGTAGTCTTTACAATGGGTAAATCAGGAGAACATGTAGTCACCATTCCAGAAGTGCTTCAATCTTTATTAGACCAAGTGTCTCAGATGCAGTCACATAATATAGACTTGCAGTTAGATACTTTGAAAGAAGGCAGATGCTCATGTAGTTTGTCAGTACTCATCCTAGATGCTAGTACCACTAGTTGATCTGTTTTTGGTAAAACAGGAGAGGATGCATTAAAGTTTGTGGATCATTTGTTAACACCCAC